>NC_088796.1:51115734-51418765 GCF_011386835.1 Chrysemys picta bellii | reverse complement strand
GTTGGGATGCAGACAGGAGGTGAGGGCTCCAGCTGGGTGTGCAGGCTCTGGGGTGGGCCGAGGGATGAGGGGTTTGGTGTGCAGGAGGGAGCTCAGGGCTGGGGCAGGCTGTTGGGGGATGCGAGCTCCGGGAGGGAGTTTGGGTGCAGGAGGGGACTCCGGGCTGGAGCAGGTGGTTGGGATTTGGGGTGTGGGGTCCTGACAGTGCTTACCACAGCTCCCAGGAAGCAGCCTAGGGATCCCTGCAGCCCCTAGGTGCATGGGCAGCCAGGGAAGCTCCATGTGCTGCCCTTGCACCCGCAGGTGCCATCCCTGCAGCTCCCATTGGTCACTGCTCCCAGCCAATGGAAGCTGCAGAGCCAGCATTAGGGGTGGGGGCTACACACAGAACCTCCCTGACTTTTAATGAAGGCACCAGGGTCTCTTTTTGACTGGACGTTCCAGTCGAAAACCAGACGCCTGGCAACCCCAATCCTCCAAATAGCTCTAGTCATTGTTATTCTTTTGGAAACATAGGGGAGAGTGGTGGATCTGCACTGTAAGTGTATCTCCTCATTTCAAAAAAACTAGAAAGGGCCTTAATGCACTTGTAAAATCATGAAGCATAAAAAATGTTCTTGCATAACTAGTCCTCAGAAAGAATACATTTTAACAAGTGCAGGTCTTGAACTGAAACTGTGTTTACAATGATTCTGTGAATTTTCCCTCCCCTGATTATATTCAGTCATTGCTGGAAGTTTTCTTGCCTCTTCCCCTCACCGTCCCTATCAGTAAGTACACATGAACTCAAGCCAGGAATATTGTTTTCTTATTCTGTATTTTAGCCTGGAAACTCCTGTATAGCCAAGGATGGGGGAACTTGTTTCTATGTATAATACTGGAACAGCTGTCAAAACATTGGGGGTCTGATTCTCTTCTCCTATCAGTTTTACGCAAGGGTGCTGAAACAATTTGTATAGTGGAGATGCTGAGAGCCGTTGAACCAAACTGTGAATCCTCTAGATGATGGAAACCACTTCAAGCGGCAGCACCCCCAGCACTTCTAGTTCCAGGACCTATAGTTTTATGCAGATGTGGCTTCATTAACTTCAATGGAGTTACATCTGATTTACACTGGTATAAGCAAAGGAGAATCAGGCCATTGGAGTTTGAGATTTATCTGTGCTTGTCATTGTAGACAGAAGTGTATTTTTGTGATATTCAGAGTAGCCAGAGCTTCATAAATGAAGAGCTTCTCTGGAGTAACATCTGCTCACAATTATTCTGCCATAAAATTGATGGGTCCACTTTAAAAATGAACTTGTGACACCTTAAGTGGCTTTCCACAGTATGTAGTCGTGTGTGCCGGATGGTTCTCTTCAGTACACATTTTTACAAACTAGTTGTCAACAAAATGAATAGAAAATCTTCTAACTCCTAGATCCCTGCGTCTCATCTATTTCTCCAAACTCAGCCTTCTTGACAACCCCCTCAGCTGTCAACAAAACACATAAATACAGACACAGCTGAGTTTGGGGTATCTCCATATTTTCATAGCTTGCCACCCGGTGTTTCAGTCCCACAGCTGTTTCCAGCTGATAACTGTCTGCCTCCAACCATGGCTGTGCAGTTTTATTTCCTTGGGGAATATGTATAATCATAAATATGATAGGACTGTCCTGTTTGGTATATTAGTCTGCATGTCTCCAGAGACCATTTGATGCTCCACATATACTGTATTAAAGCAATGTCTCTGGGACTGCTGGATTCCATACCTCTTGTACGATTATTTTAAACATTATTTTCCCAGTGCCAGTATCATTAAAATGAAGTGGTCATAATGCCATAATGCCGAGTAAGGAGGGAAACAGGGTCAGTCTATATATGTGATAGAAACTGTGCTTTCTCGAGATGCCTAAGTATTCAGCAGCGCCTAAGCACAAAGGGCCAAATATAGACCCAGCGTTAGTGGGTGCAACTCCATTGAATTCGATGTGCTAGATATGGCAATATCCTTGAAAACTTTATTGATTTAAGTTTAAGTATCTTCAGTTTGCATTGTATTAAAAATGCAAACTTTATGTGTTATTGTGGGATTGTATGGAACTTTTCCAGGGGAAGGATGTGGCCAGTATAAACCTTGGGAAGTGTCATGAGCGTCAAAGGGCAATATTGAATGATGGTACAAACAGAATTAAGTGAAAATCTCTAGGGAAAGGTGTATACAAATTTATCCCTCTGTATTTATGCAAAATCTCAGCCATTTGAAGTTATGCCCTGAGGAAAGGATCTTTGTCTGCTGATCTCCTATTACAAGACCAAAAGCCCAAGCTATATAAAGGAAAGAATGAACTATTCATAGTTATTCTTGTTCTGAGCAAAAGCTGTTATGAACTTGTAACCCACAGAAAAACTCATTTGTGGGGTTTGAAGACCAGACACCTACCAGAGTCCTTGTTGGAGTTGGTAGCGGGTGATCTCTGGTAAGCTGGTTGGCATGGGTGGATGTTCTTTTATTGTTTTTATATGTTTCCTCTGTAATGCTTTCACCCTAAGAATAAATATGTTTCATTTGAAAAAGCTGTGTGGTAATTTATAACTGTGGGCAATTATGCTGTTCAGCCTCTGAGGAGAAAGCAAAGAACAGACACAGGCCTACTTAGGCAGTCTGGCTTGCTGGGGAACTCACAGTGTAAGAACATAAGAACGGCCGTACTGGGTCAGACCAAAGGTCCATCTAGCCCAGTATCCTGTCTTCCGACAGTGGCCAATGCCAGGGGCCCCAGAGGGAATGAACAGAACAGGTAATCATCAAGTGTCTCCCATTCCCAGCTTCTGGCAAACAGAGGCTAGGAACACCATCCCTGCCCATCCTGGCTAATAGCCATTGATGGACCTATCCTCCATGAAGTTATCTAATTCTTTTTTGAACCCTGTTATAGTCTTGGCCTTCACAACATCCTCTGTCAATGAGTTCCACAGGTTGACTGTGTATTGTGTGAAAAAATACTTCCTTTTTTTTCTTTTAAACCTGTTGCCTATTAATTTTATTTGGTGACCCCTAGTTCTTGTGTTATGAGAAGGAGTGAATAACACTTCTTTATTTACTTTCTCCACACCAGTCATGATTTTATAGACCTCTATCATATCCTGCCTTAGCCATCTCTTTCCCAAGCTGAAAAGTCCCAGTCTTACTAATTTCTCCTCATACAGAAGCCATTCCATACGCCTAATCATTTTTGTTGCCCTTTTCTGAACCTTTTCCAATATCTTTTTTGAGATGGGGTGACCACATCTCTGTGTAGGCAGGGAACTGTGAAGCCTGGAAAAACCCCAGTCAGGAGGAAGAGAGACACGAGTCTCTACCCTGGAGATGTGATAACTGAAGAGCTGGGAGCCCAGAGTGGCTTAAGTGGCTTAAGGGGGCAGGGAGGGCGAATACAGGTGCAGTTGCCCTGAAACTATGACAACACCCACGTACACCAAAGGCCAAATTCTGATCTCTGTTAAGCTGGTATCCATAGAAGTCAGTGGACTCACCCTGTATTTACACCACTGTGTTCAATGGTAAACTAGTGTTTTTCTGCTTTCAGCAGCTTTGGACAGGGTGCAGTTCAAATGCTTTTTATCTGAAAGCTTTTCAAGGACACACCAATACTATTTGATTAGCACATCACCTACCAGGAGCCCATCCTCACAAACCTTTACCTACACAAATAGTCCCACATATTCCACAGCCACTCTTATCTGAGCAACGACTACTCACGTGGGTGGCAAGGGTTTTCAGGACTAAGCCTGAGAATTATACTATCCCTTCCTCTCCCTGCATGCACAGGAATTTTAATTTGCCCCCCTCCCTGGAGCTCACTGCCCCCCACTGCCCCAGCCCCAGACGGAGCTTGCTCTTTCCCCACCCCGGCAGGAGCTCGCTCATTCCTCCTTCACCACCTTGGCCCTGGCAGGAATTTGCTCTACCTTCTCCACTGGCCCTGGCTCTTCACCCCGCCCCAGCAGGAACTCGTGCTTCCCTGCCTCTGTGGCCCCGAGACTGGAGAAGTTCTATACCCCCCAACGATTATTGGGAGAAGCCATGCCCCTGCTTGCCCCACCTTGTGCATGCCCATTTGAGACTGGAGAGTAAAAGATGACATCCACGATTACTTGAAATATTGCTTTTTGAAAAAGCTCCAGTTTAGAAATATTGCATGGGAATTCCTTTATGTAATAATCTTCAATACAGCAGGACATGTTGAGTTGTACATCTTATCTATTTTCTCAGACACCAACATTTCAACCTAAAAAAAAAATCTTCATTTTCTAAGCCAATTTCAGGATTTTCTTTTGACTACCAGAACTGACAATGCTATGTGTCAGCACAACTGAATTATAAAACTGTCAGTCCAGTCTTATTCACTGACCTCCACCCCATAGACAGTGTTTGACTGTAGAAATTTCAGTGTGAAAACGGTCTTCTACTGAACAGGTTTTTGCAAACCTACAAAGGAGTTAAATAAAGAATGAACCTTGTTGGTCCTCTACGACTGATCCACTAATTCGCTTACAACTGAACTGTCACTGCTGAACGCATTACCACTTTAGCAGCCAAATGGAGGATGTGGGCCAGAATAATCAAAAGGAGATTGCAACAAATGATTTGGTTCTGGTCCATGAGGGGTGGCAGGTGTGTGCTCCCTGAAGAGTATGGGTACAGCTCTACAGGGACGCCCTCTGCACTGTTATACTTTACTAGAAGCAAGAGCCAGAATGCCTACTACTGCATAGATCCTTTGCCACATCCCCATGCAATGGGTAAATACAAGACAAGCACTTTTAGCCATCAGGCTGGAGTAGTAACCATGCAGTGGTTCTGTTGTTGATCCACAGCTTATGAAGGAGGAGTCCCCCTACCCACTTCACTGCTTAGAATTGGTCAGCACCCAGTCATGCAGAGCTCACTCTGTCAGTATCACATCAGCCTGCCATACTTAAAAGGTGCGCATCGTCCTCTACACAGAACTTTTACACAAAACTTTCAATAAATTGTGATAGCTAGTGATGGCCCTTTGAACACTGCTATCTGCCTCTCTGCCTGCCATATTAATTCTTGGTTATTAATAGGCCCACCCTACACCACTGCGTTCCAGCCCAGGGCCCTGACAGTGGCAGGACGAGAGGCCCGCAACTGGGTCAGATGGGTCCTTCCGCTATATAGACTCACCACGGTGCAGCTCTGTCCCTGGGCTACTTCCTACCCGATTGCTCATCCGAATCCCTCTGGTCCCGCCAGTGCATCAGGATAGTCCACTGTTGGCAGCTCCAGCTCCCCCTCGGGCTCAGGCTCCTCCAGCTCCTCTGGGTACTTGGCAGCGGGCAGTCCTGGCAGCCCCAGTCCTTCCTGCAGGTGAGGTTTCCACTGGTCCAGGGCCTCCCCTGGCGTAGCAGCAGGGTCTGAAGGGAGCAGCCCGCAGTCTGCGTCTGCCTCCCTCCCTGGTGCTGCCTTGACTGAGATAAGGGCCCCGCCCTTTATACTTCCTGTTCCACCCCTCCCCTTCCGGGGGGTGGAGAGAGCTTGGCCTGGCCCCGCCCACTCAGGCTGAGAGAGTGGCCCTTTACCCTCAGGTTTGGAGGGCAGCCACCTTGGCTCCCTACAGGTAATATAATTAATGCCAATCAATATGGGTTAATGCCAATCAATATGGAAAATAGATCCTGTCAAATCAGATTACAAGTTTCATTGGTAAGGGTAATAGGGTTGATTAATATATTTAGACTTCTGTAAACATTTGACTTCGTATGGTGTAACATTTTAATTAAAAAACTTGAATGATACAAAATTAACATGTAACACATTAAATGGATTAAAAACTGACTAAATGATCAGTCTGAAAATGGAAATGGGGAATCATCATCAGATGTGTTTCTAGCGGGGTTCAGTTCTTGGCCCTACACTTTTAGCCACAGATTTAACATTGTTATCAATGACCTGGAAGAAAACATAAAATCATTACTGATAAAGGTTGCAGATGACACAAAGATTGGGAAAGTGGCAAATAATGAAGAGGACAGGTCACTGATACAGAATAATCTGGATCACTGGGCAAGCCAATATGTGTTTTAATATAGCCATCTCTATTGAATACCGAGGCTTGCGTGCCTCCACTCCAACAATTATTTTGGATTCGATAGAAAACTTAATTTATTTTCTTTTCTTTCTCAATGTCTGTATGAGTTTTTCTGCTGAGCTGATTTATGGAAATTCAGGGGCTCTATCTAGTACCTGATTTGAGTCCTAATATTTCCCATGTTGGTGGTTTGGTTCAATTACAATTCCTGTAGAACATTTGCCATCAATACAATTACAGATCAATTAATTCTGACCTTTTTTCTCAAAGTGAAAATGGAAAACTGATCATAACTGTTTCACATTGGGGATAAAAAAGACATTAAACAGAAAGAGTTCCATTTAAAGATAATTTGTTTGGGAGGTAAAGTCATTTTGGAAAAGATTTATCCATTTACATATTTATAAATACACTTTCTCCCACACCCTCTCTGTTTTCATTAAAATCAAATGCTGCTTTGGTTGCCTCTCTTAGTCCTCCTGGTGCCAGTTGTCTCACAGAGCCAAGCCTGAGGGAATTGTCTGAACTGCCATTTCTCTAACTTGTAGATGAAGAGCTTGATTCATCCCTGCTGGGGGCTGCTTGTTTGAAGCTCTCTCAGCCAGGGAGGACCGTTGTGCCATTGGGGATTCCCCTGTGCCCTGGCCACACCCCCAAAGCAGCTAGTTCCATTCACTTTTGGGGCTGCATTAGCTTGGTACAAGCCTGCCAGTGGAAATGGGAGTATAGGTGGCTTGGATTACTGCAACCCCATTTATAAGCAGACTTTCTGCTAATTATTTGGAAACTCTGGGCCAAGTTCTGGCCCTTGTTCCATGACCTTTCTGTGGCTCTGGCCAACCCCAGCTGGCAGATGTCTCCTAGGGACCTGACAGCACAGTTAAAAGCAGCCCCCTTAAGATCAAAGCTGTGTCTGGCATAAAGCCAGCCCCAGGATCAGGAGTCATAACCATATCCCTGACAGTCCCCACCCTCAATAGTGGAGATGGGGCAATCTGAGCCCCTAACTTGCAGTGTCACAAAATTTTACATCATTGAAATTTCCAACAACATTTATTTTCCCTCAACAAATACATAATAATTTCTCGGTTATAGATTCAGTGCAGCTACGAAAACAAAATGCTGACAAGAAAAGCATTATTTCAGCACTAAAATAGATGTATAACCACAGAGAGGGATTTTCCCATGAAAACCGGAGCAGAAAATAAATCTGGAAAAGGACTTGGAAGAAAATTCATGTGAGTCTTTTTTTCCTTTTCAGATTACAATAAATTTCCACAGTATTCAACCCTGTGAAAATGTTTCGAGACAGACTTCACAACTAGAGTAAATCCTAAAGCTTTGAAGAAACCTAGGGGTAGCCATGATTAAGTTTTACTTTAGATTCAGCTTAAACAGCCAAATCAATCTCTGACATACAAAAAATTGCCTATTACTTCTGCAGCCTGAACTTAGCAATGTCCATACATCTCTTGCTCCTTGCAGTGAGACCAGCTCCTAGATCACACCTTTTTAATAACCTTCATTTTTCAAGAGAGAAATAAAACCCGGACTTCATCTACTTGGTTAAGTAAATGTGTGCCTGGTCCAGCAGAAAAACAAGGTTTGCTCCTAGTTTGCTTCTGTTGCCAATTCAAAGCCTTGGTCTTTAAGCTTCAAAGCCATCAGTTGGCATGTCTAGATTGCTGTGTGACTAGATTGCAATCACAGAGTGCAACTGCAGCTTGAGTAGATTTACCTGAGCGAGCTTTAATGTGGCTAGCCAGGTCCCAGAGTAGTGAAGCTATAGCAGTGCATCCTTCAGCACAGGCTAGCTCCACAAGGAGTTACCTAAGGTTCTGGGCAGGCTTGTACAGCCTGCGCTAAAGCACTCACTGCCACAGCTTCACTGCTCAGGGTCCCGAGCTAGACAGGTTAAAGCTAGCTCGGGTATGTCTACTCAAACTGCAATCACATGCCTGGATTGCAGTCTAGACATGCCATATTGGCAGTGGCTATCAATAACTCAGAAAGACTGCCGAGCCTCTCTGGCACAATGCCCTATTTTGAGGGTTTAAGTGAAGCATAGGCCTTGCACTGGCCCTCATTTGACCCCTAGTCCATCTCCCATCTCACATTTTGGGGTGCAATCAAGACCAGTGAGGGGTTGTGTGACCACCTGCCCCACAAGCTTGGGGGCCTCACAATGCTTTGCTGTTGTAGCTCACAACCCGGACCACTCACCGATAGCCTGCCAGCATGCAAGTCACACCCTGAGTGTCTGTGTGTGATGGGTTGGATCACAGTTCCCCCTTGGGAACTGTCAACTGATGTGCCAAGACTGCTTCTGCCCCTGCTTTCCCTGCCAGCTCAGGATCCCAGCACCCTGTCTTGCTGAGCCAGACACGCCTGTCTGCTCCAACACAGACCCAGGGTCTGAATTACTTGCCCCAAAGCCACAGACTTAACTGAAAGCAGCTTACAGAAGTGTTCTTGTCTTTAACACTCAGATGCCCAGCTCCCAAGGGGGTCTAAAACCCAAATAAATCAGTTTTCCCCTTTATAAAGCTTATACAGGGTAAACTCATAAATTGTTCGCCCTCTATAACACTGATAGAGAGATATGCACGGCTGTTTGCCCCCCGGTATTAAAACATACTCTGGGTTAATTAATAAGTAAAAAGTGATTTTATTAAATACAGAAAGTAGGATTTAAGTGGGTCCAGGTAGTAACAGACAGAACAAAGTGAATTACCAAGCAAAATAAAATAGAACATGCAAGTCTATGTCTAAGAAACTGAATACAGATAAAAACCTCACCCAGTAAGCTTCCTTTTACAGACTAGTCTCCTGGGTCCAGCAATTACTCACACCCCCTGTAGTTACTGTCCTTTGTTCCAGTTCCTTTCAGGTATCCTTGGGGGTGGAGAGGCTCTCTCTCTTTAGCCAGCTGAAGACAAAATGGAGGGGTCTCCCAGGGGTTTAAATAGACTTTCTCTTGTGGGTGGAGACCTCCTCACTCCTATGCAAAGTCTAGCTCCAAGATGGAATTTTGGAGTCACCTGGGCAAGTCACATGTCCATGCATGACTCAGAACTACAGGTAGCAGCCATGGTTCACATGCTACCTTGAACGTCCTCAAGTAGACTTCTTATGTGGATTGGAGCATTCCAAGATCCACTGTTCTTTAAGTGCTTCTTGATTGGGCACTTAACTTTGCAAATTCCTTTCTAAAGAAGCTGACCAAATGCCTTACAAAGTTTACTTAGCAATTAAGCAAGTATACAGCCAATATTCATAACTTCAAGTACAAAAATGATATATGTGTACAAATAGGATGAATAGATTCAGTAGACCATAATCCTTACAGAGATAAGTTACATGGCACATGTAGCATAAAACATACTCCAGTTATGTCATATTCCCATAAAGCATTATGGGATACATTGTCACACTGTGTATAGCTGTAGTCCTGGTCTCTGACCCCAGTCAGCACCACTCCAGTCACACTCTGGCTTCCAGTAGCCTTGGTTACTATTTGCAGGGTGACCACAGCACACTCCCAGTTCCCAGTTTTCTCCAAAACATGTGTTCTGCACTGTCCAACCCTTTCTTGATGAGTCAAATATTTAAGATCCATTGCCCCTGTAAAGGGTCAATATTCAATAGTTTGCTACTCTAACTGGAGTTACCAAACAGTTCTGTTTAGACACAACATTGGATTAGTTTAGATTAAAAATAAAACAAGTTTATTTAACTACAAAGAGAGATTTTAAGTGAACAAACTACAAGGTATTAAAGTCAGAAATGGTTACAAAAGAAATAAAGATAAAATGCTTTCTAATAGCTAAAACTTAACAAGCTAGACTTGGTTCAAAGTAAAATCCTTACCCCGGGTTCCCTGCAACATGGCTGATCAAATTTTCAGGTCAGGATCTTCCCTCGAAGTCAAAGGGCTGGTTCCTTTGTCACCTTAAGTAAAAGAGAGCAAGGAAGATATCGTGAGGTATATTTGCCCCTCATTTTTATAGTCCAGTCATCCTTTGAAATGCATTTTCCTGAGGGTTACCTGCAGATATCGTTCACTCCAGCTGAGAGGATGGAGACATGGAGTCTAAAGGTGAAAGAGGTTCCATGTTGTTGTTTGCTAAAATGTAGATCAATCTGTGCCTGCCCCCCTTCATTGCCAAAGAATGGCCACTTGACAGGTGACTGCCAATCAACTTTGATGACACCTGGCTGGAGACATCAGCTTGTCCTTTGTCTTTGAGAAACCGGTTAATCCCCTCCCCAGACTTGTCTGGTAAACACACTGTAGTCATAATTTCAGGTTATGTTCATAACTCTTAATATATGTTTCATACATACAGTAAGAATATTGACAATCAGTTCGTTATTCATTTTTAAATGATACCCTACATGGCATATTTTACAGAAAGATTATTACAATAATGTGTACAGTGTAAATACAGGGGAACTTTCAGTCACTCTGGTATTGTGTCAAGTCTAGTTTCAAATTTCCCATGTGATGGAGCGTTCATCATTTTTCTTGTGAGTCCAGCCCACAGTCTAATAGTCCCCTGCTGGGCAGGATTTTTTCCTGCTATTCACCCTACACTTTCACATTCTGAATTTCATCCCCTTCCTCTTAGATTCATCCTCATGCATGATCATAAAGGACAGAACAGGACTTAAGACTCTCTCCATTACAGTGAGAGCTGAGGGAAAAGAGCAGCCAGCCAACATCAGCCTGTAGTTGGCAGACATAAGCTATTCTGGATGTCAGCTAGGTTTACTACATCAGCAAAATAACACTCCACTGAAGAAAAGATTGTCATCTTCTTTTATTAATTTCTTTTTATTGCTTTTGCAAGAAAGTCAACTACAAAAGAAAATGTTTAGATATGTTATTCAAGAAACCGCCTTTAATATTCCTACCCACCAAAGAAAAACATAGGGCCTCATTTGGTCTCATATCCATTTTACATCTGGGTGATGCTATTGACTTCAATGCCATTATTTCTAATTTACACTGTAATAAACAGGATAAGAACCAAGACCATAAAACACTTTAAAAAATACAAAGGATTGAAAGAATCCAAATAATCAGGTCTTTTAATCCAGAAATTCAATCACTGTGGTCCAACTGTTCAGAAAGCAGAGCTAAAGACCTCTGAAGAATATCAGGCTCATCCATATATCTGGTTTTCAATAAAACTATTCCCTCACTCCTTCAGATATTTTTTCTACAAAAATTGTTTCTCTTTTTGCCAAACATAATCCTAATTGCACTCTGTCACTGACTCCTTCTGCAGCCTAAATGGGAATACTAATATTTACCTAATTCACAGGGGCATTATGAGTATTGGAATTAGTTAATGTTTCTAATACACTCTGATTACAGAGGGTGAAATTCTGATGTAAATTACAATGGTGTCAATCTGAAGTCAGTGAAGTTATTCTGGTCTCATTCAACTCCACGGTAATTAAGAGCAAAAATTGTCTCAAAAAGCAAAGTTTGTTAAATGTTGTTATAATCCAATGATTTTTTTAAATTGTACCTCCAACTTCGACGTTTTCTGGGATTAACTCGGACTCAGACAATTTAAAAGACGGAGCCAGCAATTAAGCAATTACTAGAAGTTGTCTAACACGCCAAAAATTGTGGGCATTTGTTTGGATTCCAGTTGCTGTTTGGTCTGAGCATGTTCAGATTTCTTATTATTTGTGTTTTTTCACACAAATGACTGTGCTTCATACAAATCCCCACAGTCACAAGCAAACAAAGGCATTTGTTTATGAACATGAGTACTCATGTGTTTGCTATTTTCTATTTATTATTCATTATTCTATTGCTTGAAAAATTTCAGTGCCCAAAACAGGGAGCAGAAACAACACCATGTGATTTAGGCCTGTCTACACAAGCAAGTGGTGCTCATTTAACTATATAATTGTAGAAACTGATGCAGATAAATCACTCCAACACCTTTGTGTGGACAGTCTTAAATTATTATTTGTATTATGGTAGCACCTAGAGATCAGGGCACCAATGGTGGGCACTGTGCAAGCATATAACAAAGAGGCAGACCCTGTCCCAAAGAGCCTAATATTGATTTAGATTTCTTACTGACTTCAGATACTTTGATATAAGGCACTTTTAAAGCAACTGAAGAGTGTCCACATGAGGTGGTTGCACCAATTTAACCACATCACTTTCTAAACTGTTTTAATTAAATTAGTATAACCTGTATGTAGACATGGCCTTAGGGGCGCAGCAATATCCACCACAGTTCTCAGAAACCTCACAGGCTGAAAGGCATTTGTTGAATCTATTCGGTAAAGACATATAAATAAATACATTCACAGAAGGGGTATCAATTCTGAACAACTCACAAATAGAAATAAGAGCCACATTTCTCCGATAATTTATTCACACAGAATGAGTCAATCAGCTCTACAAGTGACTATTGTTTCTGAATGACAAAAATATCAAAGTTGCTATCTCAGCTTTTATTACAGATTTTGAAAAGGTTTTTGCTATCAACTTCAGCCCAATCACTGGCTCCTTTTGGCACAGCCCTGCCAATGGCTCCCATTAATCTCTATGAATACCCACCATCTTTATTGTTGTATGGGAAGCCATTGCTATTATGTACAGATTTTCCCAGTGGCTCTGCTTGCTTATTGAAACAGCCCCCAAACTAACGAATTCACGTTAAATTGAAAAAATCCCTGCAACTGACTCAATTTACTTAGTCATGTCACATTTTTGTTAACAATAACAAACCACTTCCTGAGCAAAACAATACGATGTCAGTGAATCCACGATATTTCAAAATTATGTGCTAATCCATTGGTATCCAAAGGATTGTTTCTGGGAATATTAGTAAGTCAGCACAAAGCAAAAGCTACACAACTACTTCTCTGGCTTTATTTTTCTTCATAGTTTTCTTCTTTTTAAAAAAATATAGTTTAGGGCTCACCTGAGTTCAATCAAGAAGACTCCCATTACCCCCTCAGCATAGGAGGTCAGACTAAATAAAAGAACGCCAGTAACAAAGTCAAAGTCACTGTATTTCTTCTGTTAAGAAAGCAGCTGGCACAGAGAACTGATAATTGGGTCCAAGGTTTGTTCCCTTCTGAATCAGCCTTTTCTAATCTAGTCCAGGGTGGCAGTGAACAAAAGTTGTTACCATCTGATGAATGCTTTACAGTCTAAGTCCAGTTTCAAGAGAACAGGTCTGTATATCACAAAAGCCACTGTGGCAATTGACACCAACTGGCACCTTTGTGGACATGCTTAGCAGAGAGACCAACAAATGAATGGTCCGTGGAGACTAAACTACCTTCTCCAGCTACGGGATGAGGTGCACTGATAGTGCTGTGGCCTGTGCTCTACCTGCTCTGTGGATTTCAGTCTCATGGCTGTGACTCCCAGTACCTCTCAAAAGCACTACATTAAAAGAGAGCAAAACAAAAGTGCAGCCCCCTAATACTGCCACCGAAATTCAAGTATAGCAGTGAAGTGACTTTGAGGACAACATCCCCATTCATACCCTGGCAATATGGGACATGATTTTGCTTGACTTCTACTTTTATTAGCCTTAGTCAAAAATTAGTTTCTTCTTGTCAGCAACTTACTGTACAGAAGAAGGAATAAAATCAGACTGACATATCTACCGTAAAAATCAACTTGGGAGTTAGCTAGAAGTACACCTCTACCCTGATATAACGCTGTCCTCGGGAGCCAAAAAATCTTACCGCATTATAGGTGAAACCGCGTTATATTGAACTTGCTTTGATCCGCTGGAGCGCACAGCCTCCCCCCCGGCCCGGAGCACTGCTTTACCGTGTTATATCCGAATTCATGTTATATCGGGTCACGTTATATCAGGGTAAAGGTGTAGCTATGGCAAGTCTCTTTTTTAGCTCCACCTGGAGATCCTTTTAAAGATGTTTTCAAAGAGAAAGCCTTTTTGGGGAAGCTAATGACAAAGAAAAAGAGGGAAGGCTCAACTCTGATAAAAAAAAGCCACGAAACACATCCAAGGAGTTATTATTAAGAATTGTTTAAAAAAAAAAACCAAAAAATCTCTTGGGATAAACTTGCTGTGAAAGCATTTAAATTTAGTCACATCCATCTTAGTGGTGCATCATTTGCCAGCACAGATAAAAGGTAGTGACTGATATGAACTGTTTCAAATCTTTTTGCTTATCCACACCTTTGAAAAATATGCCAGGCTTTATTTCCTGTCCATGATTCAGAGAGGCCCATGCTTTCAAACTGTCAGCAATCTCTCCCATGCATTCGGAAAATGAATATCTCCATGCACGTATGAATAGTAGTCAAGTGCAGCATTAGCCCATGGTTTGACCTTTTTGCAATGGATATGTAGAGTGACTACAGATGGTTTACCGGAACTTAGAAACAAATCTCAACATAGTCTCTTTCTCTCTCATTTGTTTATTATACCTCTTCTTTTTGTCTCTTCCTGAGGGAATACACAAGTATCAGTGTGTAACAGGGGGCTGAAGTCCTTGGACAAGTGCATGTATCCCAAACTCTGTTTCCAAACTCTGGCCTGAGGGTGAGTCAGATGACCAAGGGTCACATGCTGATAGACCAGAGACGGCACTTCAAGAGGCAGCCTGTTCAGATAGAGAGGGGACCCAGGGTCAGGGGAAGGACCTAGGAGAGGGCTCTCTGCCCTAATCAAGTGGGAGGCGGGGAGCCGGAGAGAAAGCCTCAGATGGAAAAGAAACAATTTCAGGAATGAATTGTACAGCCTAGGCTGCAAGGTTTGTATCTGAGTTCACATTGAACTGTTCTATTTTGTTAATAAACCAGACCCAAAGCAGGGGATGTTACTTGTACTATGTCAGTTGTTCATTTATTGGGGAGACCAAGAATGGGAGAAATTGAGGCAGCAGACACAAGACAGGGCAAGGTAAGCTGACCATCCCTCCTTTGCCTCCTAGATCTTATTGAGAACTCCAGCACAAGGCTATAGGAGGAAATCAATTTGTGACTGAGTGAGATCTTGGCACAGGAAGCAAGAAGGAAATCCGCATGTGTCTAAGCAAGCTCTTCTTGGGCTCTGAAGATACTTAGTTATTTGTGGGTCCATTTTTTTTACTTGCCCTCATTGACCATTACCCTTGAATTCAAAATGTTACATTCTGACAGATGGTTGATGAGCCCAAGGGTGGGCAAGGGTTAAGAAATATAGTGTCTTAGCTGGGGGGGACGGGGTCACTATTTTAGCAACCACATAGTTTCCCTCTCCTCCCTGCCTCCCTGAAAGGCAGGAGAAAGGAGAAAAATTAACCATAATCCATCAGTCAGAGTACAGTAAATCTATCACAACCAAGGCCCAAGGTCATTGCTTTCAAAGAGAATTTCATTGCCTTTCAAATACAAGTCAAGGCGCTTTTTCTTTCTAGCGATGACAAGACCTGCCCTCGGGCTGCAGGGCCATTGCAATTGCACTGGGGAAATATTGCTGGGATTCTGAAATGGTTCTCTAGTCTAATTCAGAAGATATGAAAAGCAAGAAAAGGAGCTCATGTAAAAAAAAAACCCTAGCTTTCCATTCCCCCCTCCCCAAACTCTTTATCCCGAGCTAGATCTGGAAAGTGGGGTTTAGAGTGGCTCACATTGCAGTCACTTTAGAATTCTCCTCTTCTAACAGGATCCTTTAAAGTAAATGGCAATGGCCACCATGTGAGAAATGTCTGGCACAATCCAGTTTTGTGAAGCCTGCTAGTCTAGGAAGCTTCCCAAAAATCTGAATTCAATTTCCAGGACACTAAATGTTGTTTGCCTGGTTACAACATACCAGAAGCTTCATAAGCTTTTTGTTTTCCATTAAGAAACCAAATGAGTTAAATTTTGGATAAAAATTAAAACATCCCAGCTATCTATTATTGCTTGTTCATTGTTCGTATGCTGTTCTACATTTGTCCTCTTCAGTGAGCTATTGCTCCATAGGGGCACTACAATTCTAAGAGAGCACAAACTCAAACCACATTGTAAATAGTAGATGGCTTCATTTAATCCAGCGTGTATCCATTGGCATCAGAAAGCGCCCCAGCCTAGAGTAGCAGCAGGCGACCTGCAAAAATGATCTCAGTCACAGTCATTAGATATTGTCTGCTGTATTCTAGTGCTGGGTCATTGTTTTCTTTATTTATATATATTTTAATTGCAATCTAAATGGCTTCCCCACAGTAAATTGTCACTGTTATATAGACGCTTTAAGAGTCTCCATGTGCTAGTTAAAAGCTGCCACTCATGATTGGTCTATTAAACTCTGTTAGCAAATTTACTGATCTGTTCCTCCATTATAATCATTTTGAAACACAGGCTGCTGACGCCCTCTGCTGATTCACTGCAGTTTTTTCTGTTTCTGCAGAGAGAGAGAGAGAGAGAGAGAGAACTAGTTGGTATTATTTTCACTCCTAATAAACATTTGTGCCTTGTCAACAAGCTACTGTAAATAGCCTTCCACCAAAAAGTCTGTTACAAACATACAAAAGAGCATACTGTTAATTACAGTGTCTTCTTTTTCATTTTAAACTATAACCTCTTTCTTTTTCTATTTCCATCTTACCATGTCAATATTGATTACATTCAGATGGTGTCACTGTACAAGACAGAAGGAAATTATAATAAAAATGACAGGCATTAAATCTTGTAACCCCACTGTACTCTACAGAAAGTTGTTTTTTGTTGGATAATTGCCTCAGATACACATAATTTACATTTGATCAAAAATTATTAGAAAATTCACTGAGGCAAATATATGGCAAAAACCATATATATACTACCCAGAACCTGATCCTGTTCCCATTGCCTTTAATGGGAGCAGGAACAAGTCCAGGCTGTATTCTTTAGGCCAGATTTTCTCTTTGTTTAATCAATCTTCTGTTGTCCATGTCACAGCACAGGTCATCTGTTGGAAAAAAATCCACTAGAGTAGATTGTTACAGCCCAAGGCAGTTGTAATCTCTCTTTCCCCACAGGATTAGTGGCCCTGGAAACATGAAGGACACTGGGCAAGAAAGGGGCCATGACCAGAGGGTATCTAGCTTTATGGGATTACATTGTAGTATGTATTTTAGTAGTCTCCTGGAACCACTGAAGGAGAATTTCATGTCAGTGCTCTACCTGTGTAGTACAGATTTCCTTTTGCTAAGAGATGATAAATTAAGGTGAGATCCAGGCAAAGAGAGCGCTGCTTAAAGATGAGTTTTAGGGGTGGTTCTACCCTAGTAGCATCCCCTCAGAAAACTTAAATAAAAGTAAAACAGATGTACCTTCCCCTAGTTCTGCACACTGTTCACCACTGTTAATTCATTGGGCTCATAAGCTTCTGAAGACGGTTGGGAGGGGGGGATCTCTTCTAGTTCCCAGAGGGTAGTGATAAGGTATGTTTGATGGACAAGAGCCATCCTGGGTGAAAACAATTTGACAGTGCAAAAGATGAAAGTGGAGAGTGACCAGAGCAATTCAGTGCTATATCCTTTGAGTACCTATCATGATAATAGTTCAGACTAAAGAAACAGACCCACCTACTTCTGCCAACTACATTTGAACAATGAAAGATCATTGAAGAAATGCTCCTGACAAGGACTGACATAAACAGTGCATGACCCAGCTCACAAGTGGAAAACAGGAGAGAGAGAGGGCGGAGCAGGCACCACTTGTGGTTAAGTGCCAATGTAAGAAGGAAGCCTGCAGTTAAAGAGATATTTTTTAAAAGCTTTGAGATAAGCTAAGGGGCTGGAAGCAGACTTAGCTGAGGCCTTTAAGATTATGAAGGACAAAGTAAAAATTCACCAACCCCTCCTTTTTTGCCTTGGCCCATCATGTAAGAAAAGGGGTATGTTAAGAGATGATGTAAAGAGATGCACAGAGGACTCTATTTACAGTGCACAACACGTTTCATTACTGGTCCCACAAAACCCAGGAACTATGCTACACACTCTTGACATCCATCTATTGGCACCTTGTCTATTAACTACTTACCTATATACAGACATAAGAGTTCTCTTGTAACATCTCTTCCTATGAAGACAACTGAGTAAATTCAATTCACTCAATAGTCTGAAACTACACCTCTACCCTGATATAATGCTGTCCTCGGGAGCCAAAAAAATCTTACCACGTTATAGGTGAAACCGCGTTATATCGAGCTTGCTTTGATCCGCCAGAGTCCCCCCTTCCCCCCCGGAGCACTGCTGTACCACGTTATATCCGAATTTGTGTTATATCGGGTCGCGTTATATGGAGGTAGAGGTGTACTCGGCATCTTCACAGCTTCCACTTCACATGGTTCCACTTTGAGTCCCTTCCTTCTCTTGCTCTTTGCTCTCAGAAAATTTCTGTGCAGCTAGATTTTCTGCCATCACCTTTGCTAACTCCTAAGGGTCACCCCAGAGGTGAACTTCATTCATAGTCATTGACATTTTCTCCTGCATCTTTATACATGTGGGATCAGTCTTTTTAAATTTAAATTTAAATTAATGAAGATATCCTATCTCCTAGAATTGGAAGGGACCTTGAAAGGTCATCGAGTCCAGCCCCCTGCCTTCACTAGCAGGACCAAGTATTGCTTTTGCCCCAGATCCCTAAGTGCCCCCCTCTGGCTTTAAAGGTTATTTGCTGTAGGCAGTAGATTCTGTGTGCAGTGTGATGTAAAACTGTGTACTGAGCTTCTTTTGGTGTATTTCTCCAGTCCAGTAACACTGCCCATGGGTCTTTTTTATCCCAGTATGCCCTTTTTAATAGTTTCTTGGTAATCTTGACAGCTGCTTCTGACTTGCCATTCGTATCCACAGTATGCACCAAGGCTGTGATATATTTGAATTCTGCTCATGCTGCAAACTGCAAATTCCCAACAGGAAAACTGAGTTTCATTATCAGTAATAACAGTCTCTTGAATTCCATATCAGCCAAACTGAGCTTTGCAGTGTTCAATAATAAAGGTTGCTGTTGCTGTAGGTAAGGGATCTATTTTCTCAATAACCCAAATAGTAAGCAACCATCACTAGGTATATTTGATTTCCTACTACACATAAATCCATGTGTACCTTCCTCCATGAATGATCAGGTATTATAAGTGGCTCCTTTGTTAAAGACATCTGGCTGGAATTCTGCAGCTAGTAGCAGAAATTCTTATTATTAAACCTAAGTGCATGATGTTGCACTTTGTACTATTGAATTTCATCCCATTTCTGTCATTCCAGTCTTCAAGGTCATTCATATATTCCTGTATAATATTCAGATCCTCTTCTGTATTAATGATGCCTCCCAACTTGCATCACCAGCAAATTTCTTTAGCACACTCCTGCTTTTTGTGCCAACATCATTCATAAAAATATTGAATAAGATTGGTCCCAAGACCAATCCTTGAGGAACTCCACTAATAACTTCCCTCCAGTCTGATAATTTGCCTTTTAGCACAACCCATTGCCTCTGCCGGTTAGCCAGCTCTTTATCTACCTTACACATTTCCTAATTTAACTAATAACTTGATTCAATGGAAGACAGGTAATTCAAAACAAATATAAAGAAATATTCTTCACAACAATCTGTAGGCAGTCTGTTGAATTCACTGTTGCAGGAGAGCATGGAGATAAATCACTGTAGCTGGATTATAAAAGGGGCTGGAAAATTTTATGACCCACTGTGCTGTAGCTATGTAAATCTCATGATTCAAGCTGCAAAGTTATCAAGCACAGTTTAGGAAGACATTATTTCATGTAAAACATTACACAAGTGGCCAGGGGCATTGTGAGTTTTTGTTTTCTGCTTTCCCCAAGAAGCATTAAGTTTTCCCAGCTCCTAAAGGCAAGATAATAGACTTTTGAAGGCCCCAGAGGTCCAGAACACAGGCCTACAGAACAGGTAAGCAGCTGGCATTTCCACACGGCCACCCAGTGGCAGCTGTAATAAGGTTGTGCTCCACTGTCCATTACAGCTGTGGACACAGACCATGGGCAGGCCTGCCTCAAGGGGTTTGACAGCAGCAGCCTCATGGCTCGTGATTGGTTCCCTGACCTATATAAACCTAAGGGGTGCTTCAGGAAATTTTCAGTCAACAGTGTGGCTCTCTTGTAGATGCTATGATCATTCTGGCTCCTTGTTCCTAAATGCCTGGCTTTGACCTTGTCTTGATTTTGATTTTGCCTCCTGACTTGGACTCTGACCCTTGGTATCAGCCCTGGCCTGGAACCTGACTGTGAACTTCCCTGCCACTCTGAGCCTCAGGCTTGCCCCTGCTCTGACCCTTGGTTCCGACTACCCTTGTTGGACTCCAGACAGACATAATAAATCATGGGAAATCTTATGTTCCTAAGCAAACCAAGTGGTAAATATAGGAATGGTAGAATTAAAGCACTGAACACATGGTAATAGGAGTAAGGAAGAGTAGACTAGTATTGGAGGAGAGAAGGGGAACAGGACACCAAGTCAAGAGGTAAACAGAGGTAAGCTGAGGAGGAGACAAGATCGGAGACTTAGGAGATCAAGGCTCAATTTCCTGCTCTACTCTATACTTCCTCTGTGACCTTGGGTAAGTCACGTAAGCTCTCTGTGCCTGGGTTCCCCATCTGTAAAATGGGGATATTAATACCTCCTTAACTCACAGGGATGTTATAAGGATAAATGCATCAAATCGGTAATACTCAGACTGAGGCTCGCAAGCCGCAAGTGGCTCTTTCATGTGTCTACTGTTGCTCTTTGCAGCACACTGTGTGATTTAATTATTAACGAATCTAAGTTACTAACCACTCGGATGCTCTTACTATGTTATTAACCAATTGTAGTTGGTAAAATAATAATACTTAGTCATTTTGCTGCGAGAATGATATATAACTAAATATTGCCCCGTCATACTGTTTAAATATGGATATATAGTACTATAGTAAAGGAAACAATGCATTCACACTGCTGTGGCTCTTTTGGGTAATGTTGATCACTAATTTGGCTCCTGAACCACTGAAGGCTGAGCATCACTGCATTAAATGATTGTTTACAGTACTGCGGATACTATGGCAATGAGGGCCATATAAGTAAGATATGTTGGTATAATCATGATTATGAATGCAAAGAACAAGATAAAATAGACAATAGGAAATGTTCTTTACATTGTAGTCATCCCATCATATGACGTTTTTAAGGAGGTATCTTTTTCCTTTATTCCACCCTCAGCTGGGAGCTACAATCACTTTTTCATGTCTAAATGCACCCATGTTCTTCATGTAATACATAGTTGTCAACCTATCTCATTAACTGTGTTCATGTAGAGCTATTTTTCAGATTAAGTTTGACAGGCATTTCAGTCAAACACCCTCTCCTTATCACTGAGAATAGCTCCTTATCACTGAGAAGAATGAGACTTCAAGCAGGTGTTGACACATCTTCTGTCAAACAAGTCTCTCAGGATGAACTGATATTGACTGAGATCCTTTCAGGTGCTTTCCATTAGCATCATCTGTTACTGGGCAGCATCTATTACTTATTAGTATCATTTAATATTTCCATTGTTAAAGAATAATGGATGGATTGTTGGCCTGTCTGGGGTTAGCAACAGCAGCTATAGAACATCCCAGTATATACTAGGATTTTGACTAGGACTCTCAAAGAGAACTAAGAGTTAGGTGCCCAATGCCCATTGGTTTCTTTGGCTGGGAGGAGGGTGCCTATGGCCCCTTTGAAAATCCCAGTCTTGTGTAGAATTTATTGTTCTAATGGGTCGGAAAATGATTGCACAACTTACAAATAAGCCAGAAAGAGGACCACTGTCAGAACAAGCTATGAGAAGCAGCATTGTATGCTGGGATCTATTGTTTCCATGGGATGCACCTCCAAATTAACAAGAGGGAAGGGCCATATGAAATGGTTGGCCTCATTTGCTTGTGGACTGAACTTTGGCCACCCTGATTCTAGCCCTTAGAAATCAGCTGGAAATTATTTTGTTGCCGCTAAGAAGAAGATTCATTTTCAAGCACAGCAATTTTGCAAGCATTATGTGTTTCACTGGGGTTAACTAAAACAATACCAAACAAGTGGATTTTTCTTAGTAGAACAAACAATTAAATATGGGGTTTTAATTTATCTTTTTTTAAAAAAACAATCACTACCATGCTTACTTTGTTGGAAAACTTAGCTCCTTCAAATTTACCTATGCATGAGGTATCTGGAAACAATTGGCTGATGAGTTAAACAAAGTAAGAGCCTTTGTTAAGCTGTAGCTCTTGTCCACTGCTGTTGCTCATGAATTTATTCACTCAGATTCACCCAGCTGCAGAGGAACTCCCAATGAAGAGAACTGCTGTCATCCTTCTACGTATGGGATTGTGAGCTGTGGAGAGGACAAACTGGGAATTCCCAACCTGGTATGTTCAGCAGAGCTGAGTTCCATGTCATAGAGCCATAGGCACAACTGTGGAGTGATAGGTTGTCTTTCAAATAACATTTAAAGGACAGATCACCCCCTCCCATTGAGTCTTCCCCAGATTGCTCCATAGGGCAGGCAGGTTTGCACTTTATTCTCGTTACAGAATTAGCAGGGAGGTTTCAGCCCACAGAAAACCTTGGACCTCCCAAGATCCATGTGAATTTTTGTGGATTTGCTAATGACACAGGACCATCTTTATGGAGCTTCTGTTGCATTTTTGGGAAAACTGTTCTAGATTAGTCTACTTACTCCACAGAGGCACCCTGGGGTTGCCTGAGCTGTGCTTGAAAATTATTCATTAAAGGCTTGATCCTGCAGTTCTTAAACAGACAACAGTCCCATCTCTTTATTAGGAGAATCAGGCCCTTACAAAGGTCAGTAAAGTATTTCTCAACTCAACTGTAAGGGCTAAGGGCCTAACTCAAAGCCTATTGATGTTAGTGGGAATCTTTCCATTGACGTCAATGGGCTTTGGATCAGGCCCCTAATCAGGGGTGGCTAACAGGCAGCCTAGAGGCTAAATGTGGCTCCAGAGTTCCAGAATATGTTCAGCATTAATTCAGAGCAGCCTGCAGAGAGTAGAGATACTAGTTGTTTTGGTTTTTTTAAGTGTAGTAAAAATTAGGCCCTTTTAAATTTGTTTATATTTGAATGAACCCACTTAAATGTCTGATAAAGAAACAAGCAATATTAATATATCTACTGAATCCCTACTTACAATTAACATGATCTTAAAGATATTTGACTTTTGAAAAGGTATTAAATATTGTGTCACATCTGTGGCCTGTGAAATTAATGTGTATTGCCTAGTGAACTATCTTTCAAACAGTAAGGCTGGTTTTAATTATCAGTTATTCTAGGCCAAATAATAAGGTCTCACTTAAGCTCAGTTTCAGGTATCACTGGGGTCACAGTTAGAGAGATGAGACACAATCTGCCATTCAGGACCAAATGCAGGTCTGCTAATGAATATGAAATACCTAGGGTTCGGGGATTTTTTTCAATTTTTAAGCAGCTTGAGAAAGAAGCTTAATTGTGAAATTAAATATTCTTGATTCACATTGTATCATAACTAAGCAAGTAATCAAAGTTAACAATTTTCCGCATTTAATTTGGAATTTGCCTCTGTAACCAAAAATGGAATAGGTGCATGACTATTCTTTTTAAATCCTCAGTTGAACTTGAATGTGAGTCAAAGATCTTATCTGATTTTTCCTAATTCACAGCAAATTATGTAAGTGGCTTTTTAAATAGGTCAGAAATACTCAGAACAGAAAGAATGCTTGTTCATGACCAACATCATTCAACATATGTGTTATGTGCCTTCATTCAAATCAGAGATGCATGCTCCACTATTGCACTAACTTAGGCCCTGCTTCAGCACAGCACTTGAAGCACGTGCATAACTTTAACTTCAAAGGCACATAAGCCTGTATTTAAAATTAAGCACCTGCATAAAGGTAGTGCTGAATCAGCGTCTCTGGGCTTGATTCTCTAGCACTTACACACACGTAATTCTCATTGAAGTCAATGGGACTTTTGTGTGTGTAACAAAACTGCACGATCAGACCCATTATTGTATCTTTTATAATTCAGTGCCAGTTTGGGTTTTTTTTTTTATAAATATTGTCATTAGACATTACAAGCCTAGCTTTCATGATTAGGTACATGCAATTACACATGCTAAGATGGGTAAGTAGTTGCTATGATTGCCCACATACCTCTGGTAATTGCACACTAAATGGCAGTGAGCTGTGTAACATGCTCTTTGCCCACACAATTACTTGATTTGCTTTCACAATTAATTTACATAATTATTAACTGTACAATATTGCATAGGTAATCAAACACACTAGATTTTGAATATCAGGCCCTCAGTTACAAATAAATTAGTATTAAACAGAAAACATCTAGAAGAATGCTGAGAAAATATGTACATAGGGTGAAATTCACCTCAGCACATAGGAATAGGTCCTATTTCTTCATGAAAATGTTCAGTAGAACTTCCTAGTGGAAAGTGAGCAGGATTTGCCCCAAAAACATATTTTTAAATGAACATGGTGCAGATGTCACTATTTTAGATAGACAGAAGTATTAATACAAGTGAAAGGAGTATTTGTAAAGCTAAGCAATGGTTATTAGCAAATAATCTGTGTTTCAAAATGTCTGGTGTATTAAAAAAAACAGCAAACTTACATCTTGAGTGTTGTGGCCAGGAACATCTATTCTATTTAGCAATGCAAATACAGTGCTCCTAACAAGGGTATTTTTAAATTTTTACATGTTACAGCCTTATTCCAAGGTTCCAGAATGGAATGCTGAGTCGTCTTAACAACCACGACTTGGACATTTACTTTGTAGGAAAAATATCAGCAGGAGAGCAAAATATGTAAATAACTCTCCACAGATTGAGTGTAATTGCACACGCTGGATGTAACAGTGTAATGCATGTTCTTAGTTCAGATTAGTTTAAATTCTTCTTCAAACTAACCCAAAGGAAAAAGTGTAGATGAAATGTTTCCATGAATAAGAAGCCCAGTGGTTGCAAAGTCAGTTACAGTAAAAATATAGCTGATATTGAGTCAAACTTTCTTGTGGTAAGTAAAATGTTCTTTACGTGGCAAGTAGAAACTGTATATACCAAAGAGGACAAGTTCCAACAAACAGGGATTTCTTAGTGTTCTCAGCAATCAGAACCAAAAGCCTGAATCTTAGCTGAGTTTGCGCTGCCTTTTATTTTTCAAATGCAAATAAGCTTGTAGTGGGGTGGTCACCCGCTCCTGCCCTGAAGAGCTTGAAATCAGTCCTTAAAGAGGGCTGCACCTCTGAATGCTGGGCTGATTGGGGAAGCAGACGCAGCTGGGACATGCACCAATCAAGGCCCAGCTAGCCCTATAAAGGCTGGGAGCCAGGAGCAAGGACTTAGGCCTGGTCCACACTAAGCCCCCAGTTCGAACTAAGATATGCAACTTCAGCTACGTGAATAACGTAGCTGAAGTCAAAGTATCTTAGTTCGAACTTAAAGGTACTTACCGTGGGTCCACACGCGGCAGGCAGGTACCCCTGTCGACTCCGCCTACTCCTCTCGCAGAGCAGGATTACCGGCGTCAACGGCAAGCACTTCCGGGATCGATTTATCGCGTCTAGACAAGACACGATAAATCAATCCCAGAAGATCGATTGCTGGCCGCCGAACCAGCGGGTAAGTATAGACGTACTCTTAATCTCTCTCTGTTTGTTGAAGGAGATGGGCCTGGCTGCAGGGAGCTAGAGACAGAGTACCTGACTGGAGCAGGGCTGGGGAGCTCCAGCCTGAAAAGTCCTAGGCTGCGGCCTAGCAGAAGGCTAAGGTGTACTGGGGGTTGCAGAGCGCGGCCCAGGGGTAGGCCAAGGCAGCAGGTCCAAACCCAACCTTGCCAGTGATGAGTAGGCTGATACTGCAGTCTGCCCCAAGGTGTGGGGCAGGAGCCTTATACTGAGGAAAGGTGGGAATAATGGGTAGGGGTTCTCTGGGGAGGGGAGACCCTAAGACTGAGGGGTTACTGCTAGGGGGCAGCACCCCAGGTACAAGGGCACTGGGGTCCAGGGAGGGACACGGGGGCCAGAGGACAGGCGGATCACTGGCCTGCAGAGGGCACTCCTGGATCAATGAGCTAATTCCCAGAAGAGACCAGCAGGAGGCACCCCAGGAGTGAGTCCACTCCTCTACAAAGCTGAGCCCCCATTTGTTTAGGGAGTGAATGTCAATCAGATGGCACCTTAAACTGAAATCTTGTTGTCGTTTCATGAAGAGGTTTGCCCACTGTCATAGACTGACATTTCTCATTTCTCTGCCTGTCCAGTCTGTCTGTCTGAACTGCCCTCCTAGCCAGCTGTATCTTGTTCGTAATACTGTCTGTGCAGTGTAGAGCTGGTCAAAATATTTCAATATTTGAAATATTTCAATAAAGGACAATTTTTGTGAAATTTTTGCAAAAAAAAGTCCCTATTTTTCAAGCAGCTCCAGAACCGTACAGTATTTCAGGCCTTAGCCTTCTCTCCTGTCAAAGGCAAAACTCACAATGAGGTCAGTAAAGATCTTATCTGGGTCAGAACTCTAGGATTAGCCCCATGTGTTGTAAAGCACTTTGGGATGGAAAGCACTATTATTACATTATCTGCCTTAAAAAAAAAAAAAAAGGCTTGTTGGGTTTATAGATCTGTTAAGCTTTTCCACAAAACCACATTCCAATAATATAAAAAGCCTAAAATTTTTTTAAAAGCAAGATATTCAGAGTTCAAGCTGAAAATGTGATCCTAAATTTCCGTGTTGTGCCTAGGTTTTGCTAGCCATTCGTTAATATAGTGCATTCAGAGTTTGAAAATTTGTGTGAAAAATTAAGTTAGAGCTTCAAGCCCTAACCATTAATTTGTCAACAACCAGAGCCCCGGAGAAATGCCTGAGCTAGCAAAGTACGATAGACTGTGTTTTTAAGTCAGACACTAAGTAAACTTTCAAAAAGTTATCCATAGTTCTAGAGCCATTAAAGTCAACATGAATCACATGACTGAAACCCTACAACTCTTTGAAAGTTCATCTTATGGCTGTAATAGGTCTTTTGTGGATTAACATTGTCTCTTTACCCTATTAATAAAAACATCAAGAAGAAAACAGCCCTTGATTATGTGGATGGGAATTGGCGACGAGGTACAGTACCTGCCTAGTTTCTAATCCACTCAAACAGTGTGGCTTTGAAAGCTTGCTTTGAACTGAGACATGACCAGGCCGGCATTCTGCTTAGCAAAGATAGTGCTGCAGGAATGGAGCAGAAAGCGCAAAGAGAAAATACTGAAATGAATTAATAGGATTGAAAAGCAGATAGAGAGCAGCAAAAAAATCAAATATACAGCAGTGGTGGCTTTAGGCACCCACATAGCGGCACAGGAGGCAGCAAACAGGGCGGCTAACAGGGGAGTTTGAGTGGGAGTTCTCATTGGAGGAGAAGGTATCTGTACTTGTGTCTGTCTTTTTTGTCCTTGTGTACCACTGGGAGGCTTTCGGGGACAGACAGCTGTTCTCACGGGATGGACTTCACCTGAGTAGGGAAGGAAATAGACTTCTGGGAGGGAGGCTGGCTCATCTTATCAAAAGAGCTTTAAACTAGGAAGTTTGGGGAGACGGTTGGGAGATGTATAGTTAATCTCCACGCCAGATTCCAACATTGAAAAGGCAAGTGATAAGAAAAGAGGAGATATAGCCAGGGAGATGAGATTGGACATAAGAAGGAGAGGGGGGACGAACACAAAGAGGCCTGTAACATATAGCGTTACTAATGGGAGACAGGCTAAACGACATACATTAGGATGTTTATACACCAATGCGAGAAGCCTAGGTAACAAAATGGAGGAATTGGTGCTCTTGGTCCGAGAATTGAAACCGGATATCGTAGGAATAACGTGGTGGAATGGCAGTCACGACTGGAATACAGGTATGGAAGGGTATGCGCTGTTTAGGAAAGACCGGAACAAAGGTAAAGGTGGGGGGGTGGCATTGTATGTCAATAATGAGATAAGCTGTAAAGAAATAATAGTTGATGGAATAGATAACACGGAGTCCATCTGGGCAATACTCACACTGGGTAAAAGAACTACTAGAGCCTCTCCAGGGATAGTGCTTGGGGTGTGCTATAGACCGCCGGGATCGACCCAGGATATGGATAAAGAACTATTTAATGTGTTTAGGGAAGTAAATACTAATAGGAACTGTGTAATTATGGGGGACTTTAACTTCCCGGATATAGATTGGGGAACAAACGCTAGTAGCAATAATAGGGCTCAGATGTTCCTAGATGTGCTTTCTGATCAATTCCTTCATCAAGTAGTAGCTGAACCAACGAGGGGGGAGGCCATTTTGGATTTGATTTTGGTGAGTAGTGAGGACCTCGTTGAGGAAGTGGTTGTAGGGGACAACTTGGGCACCAGTGATCATGAGCTAATTCGGTTTAAACTAAATGGAAGGAGTAACAGAATTAAATCAAAGACTAGGGTTTATAATTTTAAAAAGGCTAATTTTAACAAATTAAGAGGACTGGTAAGGGAAGTGGATTGGGCAAACGTATTAATGGATCTAAAGGCAGATGATGCCTGGGATTACTTTAAGTTAAAGCTGCAGGAGCTGTCGGAGGCCTGTATCCCAAAAAAGGGAAAAAGATTAGTAAGCAAGAGATTTAGACCGAGCTGGATGAGCGACCGTCTCAAAGGGGCGATTAGGAAAAAACAGAAAGCATACAAAGAGTGGAAGAGGGGAGGGATCAGTAAGGAAACTTACCTTAGTGAAGTCAGAGAATGTAGAGATAGAGTGAGAAAGGCCAAAAGCCATGTAGAGTTAGACCTTGCGAGGGGAATTAAAAGCAATAGTAAGAGGTTTTACAGCCATATAAATAGGAAAAAAGCAAAGAAAGAAGAAGTGGGACCGCTGAAGACTATAGCCAGAGAGGAGATTAAGGATAATCTAGGCATGGCACAATATCTCAACGAATATTTTGCTTCGGTGTTTAATGAGGCCAATGAAGGGATTAGGAATACTAGCAGCGTGACAGAGGGGGATACAGGAGGGGGGATTACCGTATCCGAGGTAGAAACAAAACTTGAACACCTTAATGGGGCTAAGTCAGGCGGACCAGACGATCTTCATCCGAGAATATTGAAGGAATTGGCACAGGAAATAGCAAGCCCATTAGCGATAATTTTTAATGAATCTGTAAACTCGGGGGTGGTTCCATTAGACTGGAGAATAGCTAATGTGGTTCCTATTTTCAAGAAAGGGAAAAAAAGTGACCCGGGTAACTACAGGCCTGTTAGTTTAACATCTGTAGTGTGCAAGGTGCTGGAGAAAATTCTGAAAGAGAAAGTAGTTGAGGACCTTGAGGTTAATGGCAATTGCGATAAATTACAACATGGTTTTACGAAGGGCAGATCGTGCCAAACCAATCTGATCTCCTTCTTCGAGAAAGTGACGGACTTATTAGATAAGGGAAATGCGGTGGACCTAATATACCTTGATTTCAGTAAAGCGTTTGATACTGTACCGCATGAGGAATTATTGGTTAAACTGAAAAAGATGGGGATCGATATGAAAATCCAGAGGTGGATAAGGAATTGGTTAATGGGGAGAATGCAGCGGGTCGTATTGAAGGGTGAACTGTCAGGTTGGAGGGAGGTCACCAGTGGAGTTCCTCAAGGTTCGGTTTTGGGACCCATTTTGTTTAATCTATTTATTACTGACCTCGGAACCGATTGCAGGAGTGGGCTGATAAAGTTTGCGGATGACACAAAGCTGGGAGGCGTTGCCAATTCGGAGGAGGATAGGAATATTCTGCAGGGAGACTTGAATGACCTTGTGAATTGGAGTATCAGAAATAGGATGAAATTTAATAGTGAAAAGTGTAAGGTGATGCATTTAGGGATGACTAACAACAATTTTAGTTACAAGCTGGGGACGCATCGGTTAGAAGTAACGGAGGAGGAGAAAGGCCTCGGGGTCCTTGTAGACCGCAGGATGACTATGAGTCGACAATGTGACGTGGCGGTGAAAAAAGCCAATGCGGTCTTGGGATGCATTAGGCGAGGTATATCTAGTAGGGATAAGGAGGTGCTGCTTCCGTTGTATAAGGCGCTGGTGAGACCTCATTTGGAGTACTGTGTGCAGTTCTGGTCTCCCATGTTTAAAAAAGATGAACTCAAACTGGAACGGGTACAGAGAAGGGCCACTAGGATGATCAGAGGAATGGAAAACCTGTCGTATGAAAGGAGACTAGAGGAGCTCGGGTTGTTTAGTCTGACAAAACGAAGGCTGAGGCGGGACATGATTGCTCTCTTTAAATATATCAGAGGGATAAATACAAGGGAGGGAGAGGAATTATTCCAGCTTAGTACTAACGTGGACACGAGAACGAATGGATATAAACTGGCCGTGGGGAAGTTTAGGCTTGAAATTAGACGAAGGTTTCTGACCGTCAGAGGGGTGAAATATTGGAACGGCCTTCCGAGGGAAACGGTGGGGGCGAAGGACTTGTCTGGTTTTAAGATTAAGTTAGATAAGTTTATGGAGGGAATGGTCTAATGGAAAAACATGATTTTAGCCAAGGAATACTGAACCATGGCAGGTAAATAGTATAATGGCTAACAAGGGTCAGGCTGGAGACTCTTGCCTACATGCTCGGGGTTTTACTGATCGCCATATTTGGGGTCGGGAAGGAATTTTCCTCCAGGGTAGATTGGCAGAGGCCCTGGAGGTTTTTCGCCTTCCTCCGCAGCATGGGGCAGGGATCTCTAGCAGGAGGGTTCTCTGCCAATTGAAGTCACTAAGCCACAGGATTTGGGGACTTCAACAGCAGAATCAAGGGAAGGGGTAGGGACGGCTTTGTGGCCTGCAGCATGCAGGGGTTCAGACCAGATGATCATAATGGTCCCTTCTGACCTTAAAGTCTATGAGTCTATGAGAGTCTATGAGGGGGCACCATTGCTGCTACTACTAAATTTTTATTTTTAATTAACATCTGTAAATGCAATCAGGAAATAATGGGACACTCATGGGCAGAGTCGAGGGAGTAAAGGGCCCAGCAGCCAGTCCAGTCTCTGTCATAGTACTCTGGTTGTAAAGCAGAGATCACCTACTCCCACCTTTGACTGGGCTGCTCTGCTGCCCTCTCTTCCCTTCTCCAAAGATGTGTGTTGTCCTGAGCCACAAGGATAAGGACACATCAGATCTGGTTGGATCCAGCTGCATTGCCAGCCCTGAAAATCCCTACACTCCCCAAAGCAGAGATGAGACCAACCGCAATTATTTGTGGACTTGTCAATTAGACTTTCAAATTCCTGACTGCTCCCACAAATCAGGATATCCAAATAACAATGACGATGCGATAAAAATCACAGGTATAACTATGCACCAACAATTTGTGGATGCAACAGAGGAGACTCACAACAGGAAATCTGGTCCTAACCATTAAGTTTAAATAGAGAAATGCTCCATATTTTCAAATAGTATTGGGAGGTTGTAGAAACTCCATTTCAGCCTAAACAATTCCTAATTAAGGGAAGCCATGATCAAAGAAAGGAAAAAATGCCCATTTCTATAATGATGGCTTTAGTTTAGATTAGATAGAGGAGAACCAGTAACTGCCATTATCATAATCTCTTTAAAATGTCTAAAGTTGTACATCAGTGGTCTGAGACTCTACAATATCAGCATAATACAAAGACAGAACTTTTTCTACTTGACTACACTGGTTCAGTCAGAACCCAGAGGACAAAGTTATATATATCATCATGACAGCTGGATGGGTGATGAATATCCCAAAAGTTACAAAGCAAATAAAGGTAATGTTTGCAGTTTCTCCTATTCTGGAGTCTTATTGCATAGTAGAGACATAAAATAAAGGATTCAGTGCTGTTCACCAAAGGAATTTTATCTATTATAAAACTGAATTATATTCTCCTGTTTATTTACATAGTGTGGGGATTTTCAGAAACACTCTGCATGGGCTTAACTGTGCTACCACTGAAATCAATGGGAGCTTTACCATTCACATCAGTGGAAGCGGAGACAGACTTACACTGAGCGTTTTTGAAAATCCAACCCATACTGAACAGCATGAAGAAGGAACCCACTAGCAGAAAAAACACTGGGGTTTGTGGATTTTTTTGGTTGTTTGTGGGGTTTTTTGTTTTTGGGTTGGGGGGGGTTGGGAGGGGCGGGGGTGTTGGTGTTGTTTTGAGGGAAAAGACAAGAAAATCCCTCCATTGGAGGATGGTAAAAAGAGAAGACTAAAGCAATGCTCTTCTAGGCCAATCCCCCAAAACACTAGTTTGGAAATTTGTTATCCAGATTTCAGCAGTAGTCAATGGCAAATAATTATATAACTGGTCTGAATATTCCAGTGTTGAAATATTTCATATCAGCATTGGAGATATCAAAAATGTTCAAATATCAATCACATTTGAAATCTAATAATGTCTGGAAGAGATGTAACCAAGGGCTGGTCTTCACTACCCGCCCGGATCGGCAGTAGAAAATCGATCTCTTGGGGATCAATTTATTGCGTCTCGTTGGGACATGATAATCGATCCCCGAATCAACGTGCGTACTCCACCAGCGTAGGTAGGAGTAAGCGCCGTCGATGGGGGAGCCGCGGCGGTCGATTTGCCACCGTCCTCACAGCGGGGTCAGTCAGATCAGATACATCGAATTCAGCTACGCTATTCCTGTAGCTGAATTTGCATATCTGAAATCGATTCCCCCCACCCCCCTCCCGTAGTGTAGACGTAGCCCAAGAGACTCACCCTAATGACACTGACACCAGGAGAGGGAAGGTACTGAGGTTTAAGAAGGCCAAGAGGACAGCTGAGAAATATATGGCCCCATGAGAATATGTCTGATACTCCTTAAGTTACTGTCTTGGGTATGGCTGGGGTCATGTGAGTGGTGGAGGGGTCTGCCTGCAGATGTCAGTGGCTCACAACAAAACTAGATACAACCACATGTCTGACTAAAAAGTTCTTTCTTTCTTTGAAATTTTCTCTACCACTGGAAGCCATAGACTCTGACTATACACCTCTCACCCATACAAATGTTTATGGCCTAAAGGATTCTTATCTTCTTCAGATAATGGGTTATTCAAGTAGTCAAGTTTTTGCCCATTAATTCATTTTGGGCCACCTTTGTCCATGCTTTTTTTTAAAGTTCTTCTCCGCATTAAGTGTTTCTATGTTGGCATCTAGGAGCTTCCTGTCCCCAAGGAGACTGAGGGAGAGAGCTCTGCTACACAGTCTCTGAATGAGTCCAAAAGTCATGTCTAAACCCAGTCTAAACTGCAATAGTAACAACATTTCCTTATCTCTAGTCCCTTTCCCTGAGAGTCTGACTTCTTCCCTAATGTTCATGTGGTACAAGCCACAAAGTGGATCTCTTATCTAGGGCAGTGGTCTCCAAAGTGGGGTGCGCAAGAGGATCTTGGGGGTTGCACAGCAGGAGGAGTGGGAGTCCGAGCGGCTTCTTTTTTTTTTTTTTGCTTCAGCAAAAAATGGTAGAGCCGGCATGGCAGGAGCTGCGTGCTCAAAACTTTTTACTGATAGGGGTGCGCGATCAAAAAAGTTTGGAGACCACTGATCTAGATCATGATTCCATACTTTGCACTCATTTATGCACTGAACTTCTATCAATCTCTATGGGAGTTTTGTGAGTGGATGAAGTGTAGAATATTCAACAGAGATAACAGATCCACGGGTGGGGGAGAGGGGATTTTATCCTATACGATTTTCTCTCCATTTTCTAATTCCCTTTCCACCTTCTGGTGTTCAACAAATACAGGAAAAGTCTTCTTGGGATTCAGTTACTTATAGCCTAAGTAGGTTTTGTTAATCCCTCCGGCTTCAAAATAATTATGTAATATGTCAGTTACAGAACACAGATGCATTGTATTAGCAAGAATGTAGGGTGGCTTTAAGCTAAGTCAACTATTATCCTTACCTGAACTAGTGCTCTGCCTTTATCCCCTATTATGTTCACAGATTTCAAAGGGAACTCAGGTCCTCTTGACCTCGAGCATATGTACAGTGGAACTTTCAGCACCTGCAGGTATGTAGGAGTGCAGTCTATTGTTACCAGGCTTTGTACTGACACAAGTCTGTTATTAATCTAACCCCTAAGTCTACTGTAGAGTGGAATGCAGCAGTTCAGGGGGGATGGGGCAGGGAGGAATGAGTTTGACAGAGGGAAAAGACATGTATTATTTTAAGAGCTTGGGTTTTTTAATCCAGAGTCGTGAGTTTTAATCTGCCTTGAAGTGGCATACACAGCTATTTAAAGTAAATGCATATTTTCACACGTATTATAGCAATGCCCAGAGGCCCTATTCAAGATTGGAGCCTAGTGTGCTAAGCACTGTACAAACACACAGACATGGTCACTGCCCCAAAGAGCTTACAACCTAAAAAGACAAGTGACACAAAGAGTAGTGTGGAGGCATGATGGGGTATGTACTCCACAACAGGCTCTGAAAGGGTTAATATGAGCCTGAGAGGCCAGTTAGGCTACCTGGCTGCAGCTGAGGATGGGCCAGGCTTAAAGATGAGTCCCAGGTGGAAGAGGAGCTTCCTTAAACAGAGGAAGTTCAGTATGGACAGAGGATGTAGGGAGGAACAAGATGTGTAGTCATTCTATGGGACTAGGCAGGTTGTGAGGAGAAAGCCCAGGGGGAGAGTTCGCCCAGGAAGCCTGGCAATTGCCAGGAGAGAGATGGAGCAGGCTGTAGTGGTGAGCCCTGATAAAAGGGGAGCATCTGGACTTCCAGGAAGAGAGCGCTGGGAGGTGTTCAGTTGAGGGACAAAGCAGGGGAAACAGAGCTGTAGAGAGGGTAAAAGGTCAAGCCCAAGGAGGGCAGAAGTTGGGTTTACATTTGTACTTTTAGTTTGACTCTTTGTTAAGAGATTCCATGGGGAGGGCCCTGTCTGAAAAGAAGGTGAACCAAGAGAGGCAGCAGGAGAGAAGACCTAAGAAAGGCAGCAGCAAGAAGCTGCATGGAACAGATCTTGGCTGCTGGTTAAAGGGTCCCTGGGTGGGAACCTGGAGGGCTCAGGTTCCCCAACAGCTCTGGTGAGGTGGTGTGAGGACAGAAAAGGGGACAGGGATGATGGTAAGCCCTGAGAGAAAGGTGTGAGGTCCCCTGGGCCCAGAGTTTGGAGCTGGTGAAGACCTTTTAGCAGGGGCATTTGGACATAATTATTACTTTATCTTATTATTAGAAGTGCCAACTATCCTGAACTGCCTCTCAGTTGAACCATTACAAATTGTCTGATTTCTTATTGGCTTCATGATGGAGGCAAGACTTTTAGAGATGTCCGAAGAAGGTGAGAGCAGTGACCTTGTGGCTCAGTACAGGAAGGGTGTCGTGTTCCATGCATAAAGAGCAGTGTGGCAGAAGGCACAGAAGTTTGTGTAAGAAGCAACTCTTTCCTGACATGAGTGCACAGATACATGGTGTGTCTCAGTGTTCTGAGGGTTAGATGAGGACTCCCAATGTTTTCCTTAGTGCAGAGCACTGAGAGAGTATTAAGAGTATCTCCTGGATCACCTCCCTGTCCATTCATGGTCACATAATAATCCTCTGGCAACTGCAAGAGTTGTTTACATGGTATTACTTGGTAAGGGGAGAGAATTTGTATATTTTAGCTTCTTTTAAAGTGATAACTGGTTTATCCTTTTCTGAACAAAGTTGACTGAACACTGACTACTTTTGCTCTTCATTTTATGTCCCTCTCCCCCTCATTCTGTTCCTCTTTCTCTTTCTCTCCCTTGTAAGTGCTTATTTGCTCTCTGATCATCTTCTTCTCCCACCATTCCCCTGAACAGACAGTGGCCATCTGCTTTAGGAAACTAAATAACTTTATCTCAGTTTTCAATTTATCTTCCTTCGTAAATATAAGGAAGCACAAGATAATACTGGTTCCTCTTCCGCGTTAGCATCTGCTTTTGCTGCTCTCAGTTGTCTTTTTTTTTTTTTTTTCCCCAGAAAAAATGCTGGACACCTATCTAAAAGAGGAAAGACAGAACCATGTCACTAGCCAGCTCTCTGTGGGCCTCCAACAAATGACTTGAGTACCACTAATGGCCCACAGACTATAATCTAGGAATCACTGATTTAGATAACTGCTTGGCATGTGAAAATCTCCCCTCATAGCCCCAAAAAGGAAACATCATGGGAGAATAGTGAGGAAGAGGAAAGAAAGCAACTTGAGTGCTCTAAAGTATGGTTCCCACTCACTTCCTGTTGCAGCAATTGGAAGTATAATCTGTGAACAACAATCAGCGTTCATGTCACACTCCCTGTCAGTACCCAGCCCAGGACGGGGAAGCTAATGATCCAACCAGCAGACCAAATTCAGTCATTAATCCTGGTCATGTACCACCTGAAGCATGTTGTGCATATGCTAAGAAGCAGCAGCCCTGTTATGTTTGACTTGGATAACTGAGTAATGGATTCCTCAGGCACTGTAGGGGCAGAGAATCCCACATACAAAAGCAGGAGCAAGGGACAATCAAGTAATCACACATATGTTTGGATTCCCTCAGCGACCTCTTTCCGCTCGTCTTCCCAAGAACTTAGTTCGACTCCAGCCTTCCTCACTCAGGTATCATTATCTGGCATGCAGCAGTGCTACGCTGAGTTGATCAGATTCAAATGCAGCGGGGATGGGTGCAGGGTACATCACAACTCCAAAATTACACAGAAAACTTCTCCCTTTATATATATACACACACACACATCTCATTGCATTTACTATATATTGCATCACACATTTTTGGCTTGGCTTGGTTACTTTGCAGGAACCAATCTCTGTGCAGCCTGCACTATCTATGCACTGTCCATGGTTTGACTTCCTCTTTACTTCATCTTTACATTCCTAACTTATTTTGTCCCTTGTTATCTAGTCCATAGTAAATATTTCCCTGGGTGTTCTCCCACTTACCTTAGTCTGTCTTCTTAGCCTACTGACCTATTTATTTAGCTTATTTAGCACAAACATCCTGTTTTCAACCTGATGATTACATCCCTAATTCTTCCAAAAAATGAGGCCTCCCTCCATGTGTTACCTACTCACGTCAGGCCAGGCCTCAGCAACAATATAATCAAACAATATAGGGCAGATTTTTTTTAACAAGTTATTCAATTTACTGAGGTGGTGTGGCTAAGGTTTCTAATTAAGAAACCCCTAAATCACTATGCTTTTGTAATAAAGTTTGGTCAGGCTATTTTTCACTAACTGTGGGGGATATTAAAGAAACAGAATTGAACATATGCTTCCTAGCAACCAACATGATAGGAAAATAAGTTTGCAGTCTTCATTATCTCGTTCTGCTAAATGCTTTTTATATGTAAGCAGGTAGATATTAATCTGCATTATATGCATGTTTCTATTTAAAGATGACCTTATGTGATGCTCTGTTAGCCTTTGAGAGCCTTATCAGTCAATCACTTTGTTTAAACTGGTGCAAACCTTTGTGGGGACTCTTCTTTCAGAGTGGCTTATTTAGGTTGAAATTAAAACCTGGTTTTAGGCCTTGTCTGCACAAGCCTTGTCTGTAATTATATTACTTTAACTGTACTGATATTATTAAAGCATCCCAGTTCCCCCTGGCCTGCACACAATTATCAGCATTGTTATGCTGGAAGATGCTAATGCAGGGCTAGGCAACCTATGGCACGTGTGCTGAAGGCGGCACGCAAGCTGATTTTCAGTGGCACTCACACTGCCCGGGTCCTGGCCACCGGTCCGGGGGACTCTGCATTTTAATTTAATTTTAAATGAAACTTATTAAACATTTTAAACACCTTATTTACTTTACATACAACAATAGTTTAGTTATATATTATAGACTTATAGAAAGAGACCTTCTAAAACGTTAAAATGTATTACTGGCACACGAAACCTTAAATTAGAGTGAATAAATGGAGACTCGGCACATCACTTCTGAAAGGTTGCTGACCCCGTGCTAATGACTGTTATCAAGCAGGTCTTTAACCATTAAGCAATCACAGACCTGGCTAAAAACAATGGGTGTGCTAGGCACCCTTCATTCAGGCTAAATGGAAGGTGCAATTAAGTTATTTTACATAATGATAACTGGAAGCAATAGAAACCACTGCCCCAAATACCCATCCACATGACAAGGTCTGAGCAAGAACTAACCTGGGGAAGAACAAGAAGGGTTTCCCCAGGATTGGTCAAAAACACAGGGGCAAAGTTTGGCAGGCTGTGTGAGAGAGAGGCAGAGAGCAAGAGAAGCAGTTGGCATGGCCATGACGGGAGCCTTATTACTCCCAGAGGGAAAATTAGAGGGAAAGGAGGAGTAGTCCAGTGATTAGGGCACTGGTTTAGGACATAGTTGACCTGGATTCAGTTCCCTGCTCTGCCATGTTTCAGAGTAGCAGCCGTGTTAGTCTGTATCCGCAAAAAGAAGAACAGGAGTACTTGTGGCACCTTAGAGACTAACAAATTTATTGGAGCATAAGCTTTCGTGGACTACAGCCCACTTCTTCGGATGCATATAGAATGGAACATATATTGAGGAGATATATATACACACATACAGAGAGCATAAACAGGTGGGAGTTGTCTTACCAACTCTGAGAGGCCAATTGACTTCCTGGGTGACCTTCTGCAAGTCACTCAGCTTCTGTGTTTCAGTTCCCCATAAGTAAAATGGGGATAATAGTCCTCCACCTCACAGGGGTTTTGTGCGTAGAGATACATTAAATTGTGAAGCGCTTTCAGATCTCCTGATGAAAAGCCCTATATAACATTACGCATTATTATTAACTATACCAGTATAAGGCACCTTTGATACTGATAGAACCATAACCACACTAGGGGCTGTATGGATTTAAGTATTTGTTTAAAAAAAAAATTAGCCCCCTGATTGAAATAGGTACACTAGTATAAAAACTGTGTACAGCCAAGGCCTACTCCAGAGAAGTCTGTACCGCATGTAATCTTTATTTCTGTGACCAAAAAAATCCTCTTTAGGAATATCTGCTTTTTAGAACTTATACCCATGCAAGTAAACACAACCATAACATGGAGCTAAAAACTTCTCACCTTCCAATGTATTTGCAGCTTTTGCTCTGTACATCACAGGGCAGGAGAGGCCATAAAATAAACTCTCTAGTGGCTTTATTTGTGCTACAAGATGTAAACAGAGAAATCCAGGCAGGCTAAACTCTCAGTGGTTCTATTTAAATCTTGTTTCCCTAAGATTATGTGATGAACTATAATTAACAGTGTTTGGCATGACACTGAGATTGAGAAAAGGGGGTATTGAAACTGGAACTGAAATGTAATGATATTATGAATGAGGTGTTTTCTTTCCTGCACTATCTTGCTCCTTAATTGTGCAAAGCGTGCAAGGACTGTGTCGGGAGTTCAGACTTTCTGTAGCTCAATCTTTTAAATGTTTTTTCTTATTTACGCATTTTTGGCATATTTTCATATCCCTTAAAACTTTTGACAAACAGGCACGATGGATATCCACTGCAAATGCTAGAATGACAGACCTCTTTGTTACTGAGCTGAGGTGTGGTTCTGGCAAACTTTCTAGCCAATAAAGCCAACTTGAGGTTTATGGGCTCATTACCTCTTTTCCCTCCAATGCCTCAAGAACAAACATCAGCACATGTGATATCCAAGAAGGAACATGCCTTCTGTCATCTGAAACGTGCTGCTGACTTACTAGTTCAAGAGTTGACATCAGAACCTCAAAAGGAGACAGCCATGATTTCAGTCTACAGAATTCTGCTAGTTAGCACCAAATCTCCTTCTTACACACTTGGATGAAAAATGTCAAAGCTTTCACTGAATAGAGGGCTCCTCTTAACATAGGGATGGTTCATCTAGCTGAGGGGAAATGGTTAATGTAAATGTATGCTGAAAATACACATTATACAATCTTTTGACCTAAAGAAATTATCTGTAAGGGAAACAGAGACAAAGTGGATGGGATAATCTCTTTTATTGGACCAATTTATGTTGGTGAGAGAGAAAATTTCAGAAGAGCTCTGTAAACTCACAAGCTTGTCCCCTCCACCAACAGAAGTTGGGCCAATAAAAGGTATTACCTCACCCACCTTGTCTCTCTAATGTCCTGGGACCAACATGGCTACAACAACATTGCCTGTAATGGGAATAGCCAGGTTGTTGGGAACCCTCTATTTCAGAGATGTGTAGGAGGGACTAAAGGGGACCTCTTATTAAAAGGAATTTCCCCTTGGAGTTCTGACTTGTTCTGCACTAGAAGAGTGATTTAGTGATTACAAATGGAGCCCTGCCATTTCTTGATACTGCTAAATCACCCCCCCTAGAGAAGGGGGTTTTGTTCAGGGTTTTTCCACCTTTGGAACAAGCCGGGTTGCACCAAATGTCAAGCACTGTTGTTGTTGGTTTTGTTTTGTTTTGTTTTGTTTTGTTTCGGGGGGTGGGAGGTTGTTTTTGTTTTTTAAATAAAATATCTCACAAGAAGATACCCCCGGACTCCACTCCAAAGATTTCCTAGACACACCCTCCACCTCAAATTACACAAGCAGAATACTGCTCCTTTATCCGTATACTTTCCAACGTATCTTTCAGGAACAAAGAATAAGTACACCCAGGGAAACACACTTAACAGCAGTTAAGCTTCCTTAGGCTATGGTTCTATGAAGTGGCTTGTTTAAATAAGAAAACAAATAAATAATTTCCCAGTCTCTCTTCCCTCCTGTCTGAAAGCGCATACACCCCGGTATATGGCATTGGCTCCCAGGCTGAAGGAGAATTTTTGTGGGACGCTTTGTGCCATGTTAAACTATTCCTCCTCTGTTTCTGCTCTTTAACATCCTGACCCAAAGCTCAATGAAGTCAATGACAAGACTTTTAATATTCCCATTTTCTTCTTGTATTGTGATGATTGCAGTGATATAATTAAGAGGGGCCTGATGTTTCTATTATAAACTTGAATTCATATAATTCTCTTAATTAATTTTCCTCTGACCTGAGCTTGGCATTCAAATTTGCAGCTAAGAAACGCAAGTGTGTGTGTGTGTGTGTGTGTGTGTGTGTGTGTGTGTGTGTGTGTGTGTGTGTGTGTGTAAAAACAATGGCCTACTTTTCAATATAAAAAGATCAATGAATTAATTAATTAACTCATATACTGTGTTTTTTGTAGGTTCTCTTTGAACCTAATTAAGTTTTAAGACTTACCTAATATTTTGTAGGCACCAAGTGAACTGTCCAGTATTGCCCACTGATGTGGGTGGAATTTACATTGCAAATTACTGAATATGTTAATCTTTTCAAATCCACTTTTTCATAGGGATGTTTAGGATCACGCAGTCAATGCTGACCTGTTTAACACACTTCCACTGAGATACTGGAGCCATTATGATGTCAGTGAATATTGTTTCATTGCAAAAGTTTTGAACTTGGTGCCTCATCAGTGTAGTAATTTTTCCTATTCTAGTAGCTTCTTTCTGGGCTTGCTTTTCCTAGTTCCTGTGCCTCCACACATGGGTAGAAAACTTGGGGGTGTCTAATTTCACCAGTAATGGTAACACTCCATTTTATCCCCCCGTGTTTACATAGCACAAGCATTAGGATTCTTGTTGCCCCTTTGAAGCAGTTAAGCAAGGCTTTTTTAAATAAGCCACTTGTTTTGTGCTGCCTGAAGGATGAGTCTTCATCAGTAGGCCAATTCTGTCACACAGGACATGGGTGCCTGGTGCTACGTGTATTAAGCATGATGTCATCAGAGTGCTTACCACTTCTGAGAGTGAGATGAGGTGCACCATATGTTATATAAGAACTTGGAAATTCATTCCATAGAGATAAAATAAGCACCCTCAATAAACAAAATTATCATGATGGATTTTTCTTGATACTCCCAAAACCACATGCTAAATCAAAGATTAGGGGCTCTCCACCAGGGGGTGATGAACAAGTGGCAGAGGGTGGGGACCAACTACCCTTCCAATATTGCTAAATGGGAAAGGGGTGTCAGCTAGACCATGGTTAGACAGGTGTGGTGTCCTAGTATGAAAAAGATTGAGAACCATTGTTGTAGATGACTGGAACACATATATCATCATAACCACTTTTCCATCTACTGTAGCAATAATTTAAGTCTCTTCGAATATTCTAGAAGAGGGAAAAGTCAAATTCTAATGCAAAGAGTGACAATCCTGTATTGAGCCAAGGAATGAAATAACCAAGGAAATTGTATTGAAGAGTTATGGTCTTTGAAACACCAACTATGGAGAAGATCTGTCCTTGTGGGTGTGATGCTCTGTACCTCAGGGGAACACCCAACACCCCCATGTTCATCCTTGTAAAATGATTGTGTGGTATCCAATGCAAAGTTTGTTATGTCGGGTGTCTTCAGAAGGCTCATGATGCACTGAGCATTGTTGTTATAGTAATGTTATGGTTATAGGTCATAATTTCATGTATATAATTATGAGGCTGAAAATGTGTCCTCATGGCTTAAAATAAGCCCAGGCAAAAACTCCTCATCAAGGCATGTGTGGGACAAATCCAGCCCAGCCTCATAGGAACAAAGGACACTGGCCTAGGCAGCAAGAAAAGGATCTGTTGGAGTCCCCTTCCTTTGGTCAGTTTGGGACTGCGATGAGGTAATGCTCACCTGACTCTGAAGAGGGGGCAAAACCAAGAGGGAAGAAAGAACATGATAAAAGGGAGAGACTGCCATTTTGTTGCCCAGTCACCCAGTTTTGTGAGATCCCTTTGTAACTCTTCGCAGTCTGCCTGGGACTTAACTATCTTGAGTAATTTTTATCATCCGCAAACTTTGCCACCTCACCCCTCTTTCCATACCATTTATGAACATGCTGAACAGCACTGGTCCCAGTACAGATCACTGGGTGACTCTGCTATTTACCTCTCTCCACTGTAAAAACTGACCATTTATTCCTACCCATTGTTTCATGTCTTTTAACCAGTTACTGATCCATGAGAAGACCTTCCCTCTTCTCCCATGACTGCTTACTTTGATTAAGAGTCTTTGGTGAGGGACCTTGTCAAAGGCTTTCTGAAAGTCCAAGTACGCTACATCCATTAAATCCACGTTTGACCCCCTCAAAGAATTCTAATAGATTACCGAGGCATGATTTCTCTTTACAGAAGCCATGGAGACTCTTCCCCAACAAACTGTGTTCATCTATGTGTCTGATAATTCTGTTCTTTGCTATAGTTTCAGCCAATCTGCCTAGTACTGTATTTAGGCTTACAGGCCTGCAACTGGTATAGAAGCTGATTTAAATCATAGGTTACATACCACAGTTAGTAGGTCTTCAATTTCAGTTCCTTCAGAACTCTTGGGTGAATACCATCTGATCCTGGTGACTTATTACTGTGAAATTTGCCAATTTGTTCCAAAACCTCCTCTACTGATACCTTAATCTGGGACAGTTCCTCAGCGTTGTCACCTAAAGAGAATAGCTGGGGTATGGGAAACACCCTCCCATCCTCTGCAGTGAAAACTGATGCACAGAATTCATTTAGCTTCTCCACAACGGCCGTGTCTTCCTTGAGTGCTCCTTCATCATCCTCAATCATCCAGTGGCCCCGTTGATTGTTTGGCAGGCTTCCTGCTTCAGATGTACTAAAAATAAATAAAATAAAATACTTCCTAGTTGCTCTTCAAATTCTTTTTAGACCTGCCTAATTATACTTTTGCACTTGCCAGAGTTTATGCTCCTTTTTATCTTTCTCAGTAAAACTGCTCATACTTGAAACCCTTAAGGGTCCGTTTTCAAAGCAGTTTGTAGGAACCATGCAGCCAAATCCCATTAACAAACAGTGAGTATCTTCTATATTCCTCTTTTGGGACACCTTCCTGCTAGGAGTTGAGCATGTTCAACTCCTCCTATTCAAGCTGAGAACCTCACAGGATTGGGCCCCAAAATTGCTTTGATCATTTAGGTGGTATGTCTATTTGAACCAATGCACAGGGATTAATGCTAATGGGAAGGTGTAGGCCTGAAGCCCCTGCAAGCTTGGTTCAGCAGTCTGTAATGAAGGCCTGAACAGTGTGGATCGACAAAACCGATGGCTATTTTGAAATATGGATAACATAGGAGCCAATGTTCCCTTCCTGCATGAAAAGGTGCAGGAGGCTGAATACCTTGCCATAGTCCCATTGGCCTGAAGAGGCTGGGATTTGCACATGGCTTCAAAAATAAGCAGAGTCCAAGGGTTGCAGAACATGAAATCCCACAGAGCTCCAGCTAGACACCAGGATTGTTTTTTTCCTCCATGCTTTTCTGCCCTCCTGCCACCAGTACTTGCAACATGGTAAGGTCAGAGGCCACCCTGCCATAGGCAATCCATGGGGGGGGCATGTGGGGTCAAATGTCCGTCCCCCTCCCCCGCAGATTGCTGCTTGGCCTGCTAGGGTGGGGAGGGAAAGGGGCTCTGTCCTTCTCCTGCTGCTCCTGCCCCCTGGCACGGTTGGTCCCATGGCAGCCTGGCCCTGGTGAGGAATAGAAGGGGCAGGACTAGCCACTTCTCATACTGGCTGCTCATGGTCGCTGCTCTGTGCAGTACACCAACTGCCTGAGAGAACCTAGCTGGGGAGGTGGCAGTGGCCTGCCCTCTCCACTGCCTGCCTGGGCCTGGCTTCCAGGGACAGGGGCAGAGTGAGCCGGACTCCCCTCTTCCCCCCCGTATGTTTCTGGCTCTGCAGGGAGAGCGCAGTGGCTGCTGGCTGGGGGCAGGGCGGGGGTGGGGTCGCTGGGAAGAGGAGACGTGGGGCAGCCACATGTCCTCCCCTTTAGATTGTGCCCCCCAGTATCGTGAGGCACAAGTCATCTCAGCTGTGCTGTGCGATGCCTTCAGGGAGGGGGTCCCAGAGCACAGAGTGGGAGGTTGTACTTCCCCAGGACATATTAATGAATCCCCCTTTTGAACAAAGCACTTAGAGCCTACTTGAGGATCATGAGTGGCTGTTTCCTGACTCTGAACCTGGCTGCATCCCCTCTTAAAGCCTCTCTGAACAGCTGCTCTCATCAAGAAAGACAGTGTTTGGTGACACTGTGATAAGGTTCACTCAATAAACCAGGCATGGGAAGCAGTTCAAAACATCTTGGGACTTGCACATAGAAATAGATGGTTTAGCTCCTTCAAGGCAAGATTATTTTTTTTACAATTTGGCCTCAGTAAAAGGTGATGGGATATTTTACTGGCCCAGGAACAGAGCAAGAGAGTTACATGGTTCCTGTTTTGCTGCAGGGATCAAGTAATTTGCATCAGCCCTGTGCCTGGCACAGATTACTTCCCCTTCCACACCAATGAAGCTGCACTGGCTGGGACACTGGGGGAAAGAGTGACAATGCTCTGCCCACTCCAGATCCCATCCCAACTACTCCTAACCCATTCCCACAGTGGCTCTACACAACAGGGCTACTTGTTTCCAAATCATTAGAATGCATGGTGGAGAAGACCTCATAAAACCTCTGCAGCTGTGAAAAGAACCTGGGTAACCAGAGCGAGATCTCCGGTGCCAGATTAAATAGTGACTCGAGCCTGCACAATTAAACTAGCATCCCCTAGTCTTAATTTAAATATGATGAGTTCTTGGAGCTTGTTGAAATCATTAATTTCATTCAGGTGGGTGATAAAGTGACACATGAAATGTTCATTCTATGCCACTGACATTCATCATAATACAGGGACCTACCAAAATACATGGGAGAAGAATTCCTTTTCAGGACTGTGGTTGCATTGTTAAACTTAAAAACAAAATAAGAGATCTTCACTGGAAGAGACAGCAGAGGCCTCCAAGTTCCTACCTAGGGTGAGTTCAATCTGTCTCCCTTTTGGATCTTTGACCCACATCTATTCCGATAGTGGGGCCTGCTTTCTGTAAAGCTGCTTTAGAAAAGCCAACCATTTCATGCTTTCAAGAAAGCTGTCAAATCTGCCCATTTGATGTTGCCATCCTGGAATTCACCAGCAACTCATAGTCCCAGTGTTCCCTATACTCCCGAGTTCAGAGGAAGTAACAACACCATATTACACCTGGATTGCTAGGCCATGAGGGAGGGAAACAATCCTTTCTGACCCCAGCTAGTGAACTGTTTATGCCATGAAATATGAGGACTGAGAACCCGGCTAATTTTAGCCTACCTCATATAACAGCAGTTGCTCTTCTTATTTAAATGTCTGTTCATTTTGTGTAATCTTAATAAGCTATTTGCACCAGAAACTTACTGGCACAGGCTATTCATTTCAATGTGTTGCCTTTAAATGTTGTGATCCTTTGTTCTTAGATCAAAAGCAAAAGGAGATAAGGTTACTTGATTGACTTTGATTGACCATTAATATATCATATTTCCTCTTTTCCTTTCCATACTAAATAGTTCCAGTCTTCTTAAAGTTCTCCTCCTGTGGATTCCCCTCTCTAGGCACTGAACAATTTCCATTGCTTTATTCTGTACTGATTTTCTTATACAATATCCTTCTTTCATCTCTTCTCAGGTGACAGCTAGACATCTGTCATAAGCTTTTCAGGATATAAGGAGGGAAAAGACTTTTCATGTCTCTAATGGTATCAGGTTGCAGTTGTAAAGGAGCTATGTTCTTTGTATGTATCCGCATCCCCTTACTAAGCAATATGCCTTCATTGGACAAGTGAGCTTCATCACAGGCAGCCCTGACCTGACCCGACCCTCTTCTGAAGAACAAAAGCACATGAAGCTTGTTGAGCATTCCCCAGCCTTGCTATGTCTCTTAAAGAGATCATGGGAAATCACATGCGACAACAAGGAATGAACAGGGGAAGAGCTAACCCTAAGGAAAGGAGCTACAGGAGTGCAGATACCAAGGGTGTTCATGCTTGTTAAGTCTAAGATCTCTCATACAAAAGGAAGCAAGGAAAGAAAGAATCAGGGAAAGATGAGAAAAGGCTGCTGGTTTTGGTTTTGTCTTCCTGCTGCATCTACTTCACAGTTCTGTTAGGTGGACCATCAGAGGCTGTTAGTCCTTTGGGAAGCTCAAGTAGAACTGCTGAGGGGCAAAAAATGACAAGAAGGAATTGCATGACAAGGGCACAAGTAGAAATCAATAGAAGGAAGATTCTCACAGATGATCTGACTGGAATGATGCAGGAAGAGAAAAGTTCAGAAGCTGGATGCTCTTGGGGCTAATTAAAGAAATAGCAGAGCTTTCTTTGTACAGACTAATGTCTGTCTCCTTCTTAATTGTCTCCCCCTGTCTGTCAATCAAAATGTGAGAAGTAAAGCTGAAGTGGGAAACAGAGGATATGAGAGAGAAAGAACTCAATAAATGATATGCTGAACAAGTGGCTCTTGCTGCAGGGCATAGACTGTTCACCTGTGGGAGGTCAAGAAGGATTTCCCCAACATGTACAAGATAACATAGATCGCTAGGTTCACTGTAGGCGTCTTCTAATCCCTGACGCATGTGGTACTGACAACTGCTGGAGCCAGGATAACAGACCCAACAGCCTGAATTACTAGTGCCTGATCCAAAGCCCATTGACTTCATTGGGTTTTGGATCAAAACTCTATATTTCAAATGAGTGCTTACAAGATATTGCCTAGATAGGTTAGACAGACCAATACGCCTGTCATCTAAAACTTGTTTCATTTGTTATCTGGCTCACTGCACAAGTGCTAGACAAAGTCCGGTAAAGAACCATGAAAATGAGCACTGCTTTCTTAGCTGTCAGATCTTTATATTGTAGTATAGATCTGTGTTCTACCATCCTAGAAGATATCTTCTTTTTTTTGGTAGACTCAACAAGGACTGTCAAAACAAGAGCACTAGCAGAGTAGGCATGCAATCCTATTGCAGCAGGACAAGGTGCACAGTCTGCCTATGGCAGGATAGGAATGGGGTGGCAATGGGAAATGTCTGAGCAGGGATTATATATGAATATGAGTTTTCAGACTTGCAGTCACTTTTGTTGCTTTCCTCTGAATTCCTTCTCATTTGTCAGCATTTTTCAGGTAGCAAGAGACCTAGAAACTGAACACAATATTTCAGGTATGGTCTCATCAGTTCTATCTAGAGTGACTATTACCTCCTGAACATCTTTTTGTATGCAGCTCATAACTATGTGTATGTGGGGGGAGGGAACGACGAACCATCCTCCCCCCCCCCCCCCCCCAAGCAAATCACATTTTAAGCACATCTAATTTCCTGTCTAATAAGGGAAGTGCATCTATATAAATCCCATTAATTTCAATAGGCGCTTTATGTACCTTTTCAGAGTAAAATAGACCTTTAGGTCTACAGAGCCTGCTTAGGCAGGTATAAATGACTGTTAGCACAGATATCTATCTGCTAACATTTCATCTGGTGTGTGTCTTAAAGGGTGATGAGGTTGATATGTTAAAATTAATGAGAAAGGTTAAATCCTGCTGGCTGTACGAATCAACAATGAGAGCTTTAAGTGCTATTTATCAGTGATCAGGTCATTGATAAAAATGTTAAAGTTTGCAGGCGACACAAAAATTGGGGGAGTGGTAAATGAAGAGGACGGGTCACTGGTACAGTGTAACCTGGATCACTTGGTAAACTGGGCATAAGCAAACACTATGTGTTTTAGAACAGCTAATTGTAAATGTAATCACCTAGGAACAAAGAATGTTGCCTATAGTTACATGATGAGGGACTCTAGCCTGAGAAGCACTGATTCTGAAAAAGATGTGATGTTAGTGGATAATCAGCAGAACGTGAGCTCCCAGTGTGATACTGATCAAAAGAGCAAATGCAATCCTGGAATGCATAAACAGTGGAATCTCGGGTAGGAGTAGAGAAGTTATTTCACCTTTGTATTTGGCACTGGTGCAACCACTTCTGGAATCCTGTGTCTGCAATTCAAGAAGGTTGTTGATAAATTGGAGACGGTTCAGAGAAGAGCTACAAGAATGATGAAAGGATTAGAAAATGTGCATTAGTAATGGACTCAAAGAGCTCGAGCTACTTAGCCTAAAAATATCTACATGGGGAACAACTATTTAATAATGGGCTCTTCAATCTAGTAGAGAAAGGCATAACATGATCCAATGGCTGGAAGTTGAAGTTATTCAACAAATTCAGACTGGAAATAAAGCGTAATTTTTTAACAGTGAGAGTAAGTAACCACTGGAACGATGTACCAAGCGTTGTGGTGGATTCTCCATCACTGACAGTTTTTAAATCAAGATATGCCCTAAGAATTATTTTGGGGAAGTTCTATGGCTTGTTATACAGGAGGTCAGACTAGATGATCACAATGGTCCCTTCAGGCCTTGGAATCTATAAATCTACAAAAAGATAGTAGCTGCAATGTAGCCTATGAATACAATCATTTATTCAACTACCATTTCAACTTCTGAGCAAAATTTTTCAAGGGATCTGTATTCAAAAGCATGGACTGGAAATAAGTTGATTAAAAATTCCAACATCTAGTCACATAGTCAAACACTGACTAATTTCCCCCATCCCTCGCAGTGTAAGCCCTAATAGCACACAAGCAGAGTTTGACAGGTAGGGTTTGCGTGTATTTTGACAACGGACCAGATACATCCCCTGCAAATATACAGAGGGACAAACTTTGCCCCCTCTGTGTTTGAGGGAGAACTCACCAGTTTGGAGGGTGGGTGGAAGAACTGCTCACAACCTCTCCAGGTGATTCTGCAGAGGGGAGGAGCTTTAAAATCTGTCAGAGATTAACCAGATGATGTGCTGGAGCAGCACATCTCTTAGCTGACCTGGCCATGCCCCCTCCCCAAACAGCACTGTCCATTTTGGTGGCTGTATCAGCTGGCTCCAACCCTTCCTTGGCAGAGAAGGGGTTGCAGGCACCTTGTTGCACTTTGCTCCCATTCTAGGTGGAGTTTCCTGCTGGGGTCCTGCAATCTGGACCACCAAAGGAAGTGAATGTGACTCTTACCTACCTCTAATCATTGATTGTGGATGAGAACAAACTAGTTTAATATGAGCTCTTCAAGGCAGGGGTCAGAGGTTTATAGATTATAAGGCCAGAAGAGACCATTATGATCTAGTCTGACCTGCATAACACAGGCCATCTTTCCCTTTGTGTTTATACAATGCATAGCACAATGCGGCTACTAAGTACGACCAGAACACAAACTACTAATACCAAATCTCAGTTTTTGCAAACATCAGGTCCAGGACCAGTTCCCCTTCCTGCTTCAGATTTTACTAATCAAAAGAGAACACTTCAACTCAACAGTTTCATTTCTAGGGCATGGAGTTTTTTGTTTGCGTTAGTTTTTAAATTCAAAGTAAAAATACAAAAAGGGAAATGATTCCTTAAAATAATGAAATGCAAGTCCTTAGAGAGCAGTTTGTAGCACAGTTCCATGTATTTGCATTTCCAGTGCTGATGCAGTGGCTTCATGAGCTTCTACCTAACAAAATAATGTTATGGAGGGAAAATGGTTGGTGGAGCTGAGATAGGAACTAGCTTTTTTTTACCAGACAAATTTTCTACAAGATCAATTGATGTCATTTGGAAAACTTTAAAAAGTCTAAATCTATCATAGTGTATACCGTGTTCTATCAATTTTGTGTCACCCCAACCCCCCATGTTTCCTTGTTCTGCTCCTATAAATGACAATGGGGAAACTTTAGCACTGTAAGATCTGCTCCATCATTCTGTGTTAGTGACATAGTAACAATTCACAAATTCTGTTTCTGATGTAAAATATGGAATAAGCAGCAACAATGGATGAGAGCTGAAGAAATAAAACTACTAGCATCTAGCCTGGGATAAAAAGCTTTTACATTGTTTTGCTAGTGAACAGCAAATCCCTCTAGGCTCTGTTCACGCACAGTCACCAACATGTAAAGTCACACCCAGCTGAATACATGAATGCTATGTCTAGCTGTCCATGAATAGATACAGTGTGACACCTACATATCCCTCAGTCCCAGCCTTGCCCCCCAGAAATGTGCATCTTGTATCGTCTAGTGGGCTACTGAACAGTACAAGTTCATAATTAGTCAATCATTCCAACAAAGGGTAATGAATATGCACCAGCCCTGTTGACCTAAGTAGAGATTTCCCACACACTGTAATCAAATAAACTGCTTTATATAAAACAGTAAAATAAGTTTATTGACTAGAGAAAGATAGATTTTAAGTGATTTACAACTGATAAGGCAGAAAAGTCAGAGTTGCTTATAAAAGAAATAAAAAGATAAACACACAAGCTAATTCCTAAACTTTACCAAGACCAATAAATTTAAAAGCAAAAAGGTTTCTTTCACCCACAAGCTTTCCACAATCTGTACTGTCTGGAAAAATATCCAAGCCAGGACCACTCCCCCCAGTTCAATGCTGTACCGTTGTCTTTCAAGCAACCTTGCTGCCATGAGGAAAGATGGGGGAGGAGAGGAATCTAGAGGCATTTTTCCCCCTTCTCATACTCTGACCGTTTGTACTGGAGAAGTCTTCACATGGTCATGGGGTCAGGCAGTTCCATGGTGTACATGAGCTGCCAACTGTCCTTCAGGTAAATCGTAAACTTCTTGTTTACAACTTCCCTGCTGGTGAATCTTCAATTAAGCAGGTAATGTCCTTTTAGCATCTAGCTACTGTGCTAGTGTGCCACCTCCTGGACAGTACAGTGCAAATAAGTGATGGTCACATAAACACCACCCTATACCGGAAACCTACAGACCACTATACTTACCTAGTATCAACGGGGTAGCCGTGTTAGTCTGGATCTGTAAAAGCAGCAAAGAGTCCTGTGGCACCTTATAGACTAACAGACGTATTGAAGCATGAGATTTCGTGGGTGAATACCCACTTCTTCGGATGCAAGTGGGTATTCACCCACGAAAGCTCATGCTCCAATACGTCTGTTAGCCTATAAGGTGCCACAGGACTCTATACTTACCTACATGCCTCCAGCTTCCATTCAGGACACGTCACACGATCCATTGTCTACAGCCAAGCCCTAAGATACCACTGCATTTGCTTCAGTCCCTCAGACAGAGACAAACACCTACAAGATCTCTATCAAGCATTCCCAAAACTACAACACCCACCTGGGAAAGTGAGGAAACAGATTGACAGAGCGAGATGGGTACCCAGAAGTCACCTGCTATAGGACAGGCCCAACAAGAAAAATAACAGAACACCCCTGGCCATCAGGACAGCCCCCAGCTAAAACCTCTCCAGCGCATCATCAATGATCTACAACCTATCCTGGAAAACGATCCCTCACTCTCACAGGTCTTGGGAGGCAGGCCAATCCTCGCTTAAAGACAGCCCCCCAACCTGAAGCAAATACTCACCAGCAACTACACACCCACACCACAGAAACACTAACCCAGGAACCAATCCCTGTAACAAACCCCGTTTCCCTCTCTGTCCCCATATCTACTCTAGCGACACCATCATAGGACCCAACCACACCCGCCACACCATCCCCAGAGGCTCATTCACCTGCACATCTACCAATGTGATATATGCCATCATGTGCCAGCAATGCCCCTCTGCCATGTATATTGGCCAAACTGGACAGTCTCTACGTAAAAGGATAAATGGACAGAATTCAGACATCAGGAATGGTAACATACAAAAGCCAGTGGGAGAACACTACAATCTCCCTGGGCACCAATAACCGATTTAAAAGTAGCCACTCTTCAACAAAAATACTTCAAAAACAGACTTCAAAGAGAAACTGTAGCGCTACAATTCATTTGCAAACTTAACACCATCAAATTGGGCTTGAATAGGGACTTGAATAGTGGTTGGCTCACTACAAAAAGCAATTTTCCCTCTCTTGGTATTGACACTTCCTCATCAATTATTGGAAGTGGACCACATCCACTCTGACTGAATTGGCCTTCTACATTGGTTCTCCACTTGTAAGGTAACTCCCTTCTCTTCATGTGCCAATACATATTTACGCCTGCATCTGTAATTTTCACTCCATGTATCTGAAGAAGTAGGTTTTTTACCCACAAAAGCTTATGCCCAAACAAATCGTTAGTCGTTAAGATGCCACTGGACTCTTCATTGTTTTTGTGGATACAGATTAATATGGCTAACCCTCTCACAGAGTGTGCTTTTGTCTTTGAGAAAATGGCCTGAGGGCATTACCCAGAACTACAGCAAATTTTCAGTAACAATCATATAACAAGATCTCCTAGCTCCATATACAATGTTGATACACGCATTTTAACAGGACAGTGGTTCCGTAGATTGAGATTTCAAATGATATCTCACAAGGCATAGTTTGTACAAAATATATCATAGCCGTATAAGAAAGTGGTGAATATGGGGTGTCACAGTAACGAAGAACAAAAGAAGAGAATCACAGATTGGTTTCTTTGCAGAATATTTCTAAAAGCTTTCACAAGATGTCAACCTCTTTACGGGACAACTCATTATACTGGAACATGAGAACTCTGATCTTGAGGAGGGTCAGAGAAACAATGAATTACATAGGCACAAATTCCAGGAGGCCCCTTCTGTTTTTATACATAGCCCATACATTCAGTTAAAATACTGGCTTCTTGAGGACTGAACCAGCTCAGATGCCTGCAGAATGAATGACTCTATCCTGGTTTCCACTAATTTATTTCCTTTGAGAGCAGTCTGTTGTGGGCAACAGGAAACCTGGGCTCAGGATCCACTGGTGACTTCTGCTAATAAGTGACTGTTGTATGTATTGTTATAAGGTAGAAAAACATGTCATGGCCTGGCTGGAATAAAAAATATAGAAATAATCCCAATTTTGGACTGGTGTTCTTATAAACCAAAATAAAGAACTATGGCTTACCATTTATTTATCCATTTCCTTATCAGAAAGAAAAAAACTGGACTTTCCTGGGAAATGACTGGTCTTAAGGAGACCACTAAAGGCTTATTACTACAGTCAAACTTTGGGATCCTTTTCTTACTAACAAGCTCCTGTGTGTACTTGAGCAAGACCAGATAGTCTTAGACTTGAGCTCTATTATGCTAGGATGGAAGGAGAACAGCTGAACAAAAGGTGGAGACACAACCGCCACAATCTAATAAGGGATCCTATTCTTTATAAGTCATTTTGGTAAGGAAAAGTACGGTAGCCTTCCTCCCTCTCTCATCTCCCCCCAGCTTCCATTCCTCCTCTGTAGCAAATATGAGCCTCTGAATATATGGACACAAACTGTACATCTCTCATTACTAATACACTAATAAATACTACTTGGCACTTGTGAAGTTCTTTACATGTTCAACACACTGTACAAATATTGATTATATGCAAATAGATATTGTAACAGGCTACCCCACCTCCATTAACTTGGTTGCAGTTGAATCTGAGCGAGTGTCTGGGGAAATAGGATTGAAAGAAAAGTGTTTATTGTGGCCTGTCACCAGATCTAGAGAAGTTAGGTGCTGCTTTGTGAGGGCTCTGGCTAAATAAAGTTTGTTGGATTCTATTTCACTTTCCACAGGCGCAGTAGTCAACCCTATCACAAGGTTGTTCCACTGGGTATAAGGGACCAGTTCCTGGGTGAAGAAGTGGCTCAAACTTAGCTCTTTTATACAGCTGCATGTGCTGTAGTATCCGGCACCTCATAATCATCAGGGTATTTACCTTCAACACACCTCTGTTCAGAGGTAGGGTAGTACTATTTTCCTCATTTTACAGATAGAGGACCTAAAGCTCAGAGAGGTCAAGTGACTTGCTCAAGGTCACACAGGCAGTCTGCAGTGGAGTGGGGACTTGAACCCAGAAGTAGCCCAATCTCGAGGCTAATGTCCAAACCACTGGACCACTCTTCTCAAAGTGAACTCACCCCAGCCAAGGGTGATACTGGTTGTAAGGGGAAACTGCCATGATGAGTCAGCAGAACACGGTGCCTGCCTTCCTCTGAAGGCATGTGCATTAGTGCTCATTAGTGAGAGCCAAAGGGTGTTAAATAAACACCTATTATTGGTGAAAGTTTGAGACCTTCATTATATTACAGAGATAGAATATGTGATTTTTTTACTTAGTTTGGGACAGCGACAGTGTAAACTAGAAGAGAAGTGATCTAGCATTAGAATAGGGAAGTGAATCATTAAAGAGTCTGCTTGTTTTAAATATACTTTATCTGTGTGTGGTGCTTAGGGGGATGTATGCTGAGCCAGACAACAGTAGTGTTTTGTTAGATGTAAGGTTCATTTGGTTAATGGCCATTTATAAACAATCAGGATACGTGGTTGGGAAGATTAAGGCATCATCTGGTTCCAGAATATTTAGGAATGCTGATGGTTTGGGAAAATATTTAGCAATCCTCATCTGCATTTCTAATCTCAGAGGGGTCATAATTTTAGGGAAGGGCTGGTTGGATTGTGTCAAGTGATACAAAACTGAACTCTATTTATTTAGATGGAGCCATGAGGAGGAACAGAAATCCTCAAAGGGTTCAAGAACTGTCTGAAAACATCAGGGCCTTGCTGCCTGAGCTGCCAACAACATCTAAAGAGGACATTGATGTTCTGGGGGCCAGAGACTGGTCATGAAGGGGAACCAACCAACACTGAAGACTTGGTGCATACAAGCACACAAACGCCTCCCATTGGAAGGGAGTCTGATTGCTCAGGCTCAGTTATGATGCTATATATTACTGTCTGTTTCTCCTCCGGTTATAATTTCATCTTTCCTGAAAAACTGAATGACTGAGACAAGAGCTGAAGAGTTTGCCTATAATCACTTGGGCATAAGGATCAGACTTTTCTTCTTTATTCCCCACTTATCAGTTACAGTGAGGATCTGGATGATTTATTAGGATCACTTCCTAAAAAGGCAGGTAGGTTCCTGCCTGATAACCAAGAGCACTTAGGTATGCTTTTTAGACAGTTATGGAACCCATACCAAAATGGTGCCATAAGGGAGAGTCCTTCAATTTGCTGAAGGGAGCCTTGAGCCAGGCAGGTATTATACATAAATTAATTAGAATTTATATTTTTATTTCAGTCGCTCCTAGGATCCCTTGTGGTGGACCCCTGTTGTAAAAGGCACGGTGAAAACACACTAAACAAAAAGATGGTCCTGGATGGGTCAAGAGGGTTATGAAAGTATATGTATATGGTAAGGGTTGACTTCAGTGGAGCTTTGTTGATTTGGCCCTGAGTGTATAAAGACTTGAGAAATTACTTAAGAGTCTATATTGGTCTCAGTTATTAGGGGTTTATTAGAAATTGTGCTGGTGATGTATGTTGTGAGGAATTAACCACCATATGACAGATGCAATCTGGGAAGGAGACGTGGGTTAATTGGTGTTGGAGTAATAGTCCAAATATTAATGGCTTTGAACATGGGATTGATTTCTGCCCTCCACCTATAGGCGCCAACTTCTCCTGGCGCTGGTGGGTGCTCAATTCCCCCCCCTCCTGCCCCGCTCCCATTCCAACCTCTTCCCCAAAGTCCCTGCCCCAACTCTGCCCCCTCCCTGCCCCTATTGGACTCCTTCCCCAAATCCCCACCCCAGCCCCACCTCTTCCCCGCCTCCTCCCCTGAGCGCACCGTGTTCCCGCTCCTCCCCTCTCCCTCCCACAACTTGTTACGCCACCAAACAGCTGTTTTGCGGCGGCAAGCACTGGGAGGAGAAGCGGGGATGCAGCGCGCTCAGGGGAGGAGGCGGAGGCAAGCTGAGGCAGGGTGGGGAGCTTGGCTGCCGGTGGGTGCAAAGCACCCACCAATTTTTCCCCGTGGGTGCTCCAGCCCCAGAGCACACATGGAGTCAGTGCCTATGCCTCCACCTTCCTGTATACTACTGGAGCTTTTTGGCCAGTATGTAGGTATAGCGCTAACTTGAATCAATAAACTTATTTTATTTGCAGACTTTTACTTCAACAAATGGAGGCCACCTTTCCAAGTTATTAGATGAGTAGAATGGATATTAAAATCATTCCTTTATTTGAAATTAGCCTGCTAGAATGAATTTCAGATTGCTCTGTTGTTGATTATAGAAGAAAACCTCTGCTGGGTGTAGAGGCAGATGCACAATGATGTCTCTTGTGCTTTTATTTTAGTTATTGGATGCTTAGGGTGACTAATAAAAATTTTTTATCCAAAAAAGAATTTCAAATCCATTTTGTTTAACTTAAGCAATGGGGTACTGTTGAACCATAAGAATTTTAGGGAGGTTAAATAGGACTAATCAGACTTTGTACAGATTAACCCTAAATCTCTCACTAGAATCATAGAATCATAGAATATCAGAGTTGGAAGGGACCTCAAGAGGTCATCTAGTCCAACCCCCTGCTCAAAGCAGGACCAATTCCCAGCTAAATCATCCCAGCCAGGGCTTTGTCAAGCCGGGCCTTAAAAACCTCCAAGGAAGGAGACTCCACCACCTCCCTAGGTAACGCATTCCAGTGTTTCACCACCCTCCTAGTGAAATAGTTTTTCCTGATATCCAACCTGGACCTCCCCCACCGCAACTTGAGACCATTGCTCCTTGTTCTGTCATCTGCCACCACTGAGAACAGCCGAGCTCCATCCTCTTTGGAACCCCCCTTCAGGTAGTTGAAGGCTGCTATCAAATCCCCCCTCATTCTTCTCTTCTGGAGACTAAACAATCCCAGTTCTCTCAGCCTCTCCTCATAAGTCATGTGCTCCAGACCCCTAATCATTTTTGTTGCCCTCCGCTGGACTCTTTCCAATTTTTCCACATCCTTCTTGTAGTGTGGGGCCCAAAACTGGACACAGTATTCCAGATGAGGCCTCACCAATGTCGAATAAAGGGGAACGATCACGTTCCTCGATCTGCTGGCAATGCCCCTACTTATACAGCCCAAAATGCCGTTAGCCTTCTTGGCAACAAGAGCACACTGTTGACTCATATCCAGCTTCTCGTCCACTGTGACCCCTAGGTCCTTTTCAGCAGAACTGCTACCTAGCCATTCGGTCCCTAGTCTGTAGCAGTGCATGGGATTCTTCCGTCCTAAGTGCAGGACTCTGCACTTGTCCTTGTTGAACCTCATCAGGTTTTTTTCTGCCCAATCCTCTAATTTGTCTAGGTCCCTCTGTATCCGATCCCTACCCTCTAGTGTATCTACCACGCCTCCTAGTTTAGTGTCATCTGCAAACTTGCTGAGAGTGCAGTCCACACCATCCTCCAGATCATTAATAAAGATATTAAACAAAACCGGCCCCAGGACCGACCCTTGGGGCACTCCACTTGAAACCGGCTGCCAACTAGACATGGAGCCATTGATCACTACCCGTTGAGCCCGACGATCTAGCCAGCTTTCTATCCACCTTACAGTCCATTCATCCAGCCCATACTTCTTTAACTTGGTGGCAAGAATACTTGGTGGGAGACAGTATCAAAAGCTTTGCTAAAGTCAAGAAATAACACATCCACTGTTTTCCCCTCATCCACAGAGCCAGTTATCTCATCATAGAAGGCAATTAGGTTAGTCAGGCACGACTTCCCCTTCGTGAATCCATGCTGACTGTTCCTGATCACTTTCCTTTCCTCTAAATGTTTCATAATTGATTCCTTGAGGACCTGCTCCATAATTTTTCCAGGGACTGAGGTGAGGCTGACTGGCCTGTAGTTCCCCGGATCCTCCTTCTTCCCTTTTTTAAAGATGGGCACTACATTAGCCTTTTTCCAGTCATCTGGGACCTCCCCCGATCGCCATGAGTTTTCAAAAATAATGGCTAATGGCTCTGCAATCTCACCCGCCAACTCCTTTAGCACCCTCGGATGCAGCGCATCCGGCCCCATGGACTTGTGCACGTCCAGTTTTTCTAAATAGTCCCGAACCACTTCTTTCTCCACAGAGGGCTGGTCACCTTCTCCCCATGCTGTACTGCCCAGTGCAGCAATCTGGGAGCTGACCTTGTGTGTGAAGACAGAGGCAAAAAAATCATTGAGTACATTAGCTTTTTCCACATCCTCGGTCACTAGGTTGCCTCCCTCATTCAGTAAGGGGCCCACACTTTCCTTGATTTTCTTCTTGTTGCTAACATACCTGAAGAAACCCTTCTTGTTACTCTTAACATCTCTTGCTAACTGCAACTCCAAGTGTGATTTGGCCTTCCTGATTTCACTCCTGCACGCCTGAGCAATATTTTTATACTCCTCCCTGGTCATTTGTCCAATCTTCCACTTCTTATAAGCCTCTTTTTTGCGTTTAAGATCAGCAAGGATTTCACTGTTTAGCCAAGCTGGTCGCCTGCCATATTTACTATTCTTTCTACACATCGGGATGGTTTGTTCCTGCAACCTCAATAAGGATTCTTTAAAATACAGCCAGCTCTCCTGGACCCCTTTGCCCTTCATGTTTTTCTCCCAGGGGATCCTGCCCATCTGTTCCCTGAGGGAGTCAAAGTCTGCTTTTCTGAAGTCCAGGGTCCATATTCTGCTGCTCTCCTTTCTTCCTTGTGTCAGGATCCTGAACTCGACCATCTCATGGTCACTGCCTCCCAGGTTCCCATCCACTTTTGCTTCCCCTACTAGTTCTTCCCTGTTTGTGAGCAGCAGGTCAAGAAAAGCTTTGCCCCTAGTTGGTTCCTCCAGCACTTGCACCAGGAAATTGTCCCCTACGCTTTCCAAAAATTTCCTGGATTGCCTGTGCACCGCTGTATTGCTCTCCCAGCAGATATCAGGGTGATTAAAGTCTCCCATGAGAACCAGGGCCTGCGATCTAGCAACTTCTGCTAGTTGCCAGAAGAAAGCCTCGTCCACCTCATCCCCCTGGTCTGGTGGTCTATAGCAGACTCCAACCACGACATCACCCTTGTTGCTCCCACTTCTCAACTTTATCCAGAGACTCTCAGGTTTTTCTGCAGTATCATACCGGAGCTCTGAGCAGTCATACTCCTCTCTTACATACAACGCAACTCCACCACCTTTTCTGCCCTGCCTGTCCTTCCTGAACAGTTTATAACCATCCATGACAGTACTCCAGTCATGTGAGTTATCCCACCAAGTCTCTGTTATTCCAATCACATCATAGTTCCCTGACTGTGCCAGGACTTCCAGTTCTCCCTGCTTGTTTCCCAGGCTTCTTGCATTTGTGTATAGGCACTTAAGATAACTCAATGATCGTCCCTCTTTCTCAGCATGAGACAGGAGTCCTCCCCTCTTGCGCTCTCCTGCTTGTGCTTCCTCCCAGGATCCCATTTCCCCACTTACCTCAGGGCTTTGGTCTCCTTCCCCCGGTGAACCTAGTTTAAAGCCCTCCTCACTAGGTTAGCCAGCCTGCTGAATACAGTTAGGAAAAGGAATACAGTTAGGAAAAGGAAAACTTTCGTCTCCCAAAGGGCAAGAGTAGGAAGCATGAGAACTGCCTAAGAGGTAGTACGTCTAGCAGTTAGAAAAGGAGACTGGATTCCATTCTCTGCCACTGAATCATGTGACATTGGCTAGGTCACCAAACTTCTGTACTTAATCTGCCAATAAAATGGGTGTGATAATAACTACTACATGGTATTTGTGAGACTTGCTGTGTAAGTCATTGTGAACATCTCAGGTGAATGTTGCTGTGACATGTACAAGACTGTATTATTATATAGTTTGCACACTCTCATGACCAAACCCAGGAATACTCCGGGTTTCATCTGCAAATTCCCAATCGCTCTCTGCAGTATGTCTTCCCTGCACACCAAGCTGTGCTATTTGAAAGCAAATAAAACAATCGGCGGGAGGAGTGGAACTGACAACAGGCTGTCCAGCATTCAGAGTGATCAGTAACTTATTTCTCAAGGTGCACATTTCGAGAGATTTAGTTTATAAAGAAATTTTAGGGAAGAAAATCTAGGCTAGTCACACCCTCAAGTCCCAATCCTGCACACATTTTATGCACGTGAATAGTCCCACTGAAGTCAGACATCATTGAAGCCAGTGATACTTGCCACAGTCACCTACATGAAATTAAGCAAGTGCATTAAGTGTTTTCAATATCAGGGCCCTGCCACTTTCTGATTTCAGAGGGGCTCTGCAGCAGCGCTGGGGTCTGTCTGCATGGAGCAGCTTGAAAGCTTGGGACCTGGGTTAGCAGCTCATTACTGTGCAGAGATCCCCTGAAGTGGTACATTTTCTACCTAGCACACTTAGATGTTAACTGTACCTGCGGATTACGGGCACGTGTTTGTGTACACGAGATTTTGAATGAACACAATTGGACTGTAAAATTAAAATGTACGCCATATCTCACAGTGGTTCCTCTATTAGAGAGTCAAGCGGGTGAGGCAATATCTTTTACTGGACCATCTTCTGTTGATGAAAGAGACAAGCTTTCAAGCGAACAGAGCTTTTCTTCAGGTCAGTGTTTTGCTAGATAATAAAGAAACAAGTAAAACAAACAGTACGTTATAACTTGACTTCTGTATAATGTGGCCTAATTATCTAAGGAGTAAAAATGCATAATAAGTGTTGCTTGGAATATATGACAGTCTTTATATGTGCTGAAAATTAGTTCTGCATTCTATACAATTATTGAATGTAAAAGCTTTTTAATTTATAGATGCAACTGTCAAGGGTGACCACCAGGAGGCTGTCATGTTCTGAATGAACAAAAATAATACTGTTACAGTACAGACATAATTTCACTGTTAGATACCTACAAACTCAGTATTTGTTAGTTTTTTGTATACAGTTCCCATAACCTTTAAGCAGTGTTTATCTTTCTAGTGGCTTACAAGAGAGAGACAAACATGTGAACAAACAAACATGAAATCACTACATAAACAAATACGATTCTTCAATTATTTCCACATAAATTCCTATAGGAATATTATATAACTCACTACGCAGATTTCCAGCAGAACAGGAGTTCCCTTTTATGACAGGACAAATCTGCCTTCCACGAGCTTTACACGATGACTTCCCCATGCACGGTGACCCATTAATCTCTATAATATTTAGACAAGATTGTACTTACAGATATATGTATCTATTTAATTGTCACTGTAAAACTTATGCAGAACTTAAGAAGGAAGCCTAGATCATACTGAGGCCAGAGTTATCAATCTGGATCTTAAGTGACATTTGCAGAGCATTAATTTTTGTGTAATTACATATACATATTTCATCTGTTCAATCAGTGGATAGGGCATTAGACTGAGATTCAGGAGACGTAGTATAGGCTCTTGGGCTTCACATCTGTTTCTATTTTCTCTCCCATCTTCCATCTGATCTATTTACATTGTAAGCACTTTGGGGCAGGGACTGTCTCCTACTCTGTTTATACAGCACCTAGAACAAAGAGGCCTCGATATAAGTTGGGGCCTCTAGGAGCAACTGTATTACTAACAGTAATGTGATAAAAGAATACTGCTGACAGGAGGTAATCATTTATTGCAAGTAATTTGAGGTGGGTGTTTGAATTATTATTCATTATTTGTATTATAGTAGCACCTCGAGATCCCAGTCAGAATTGGTCTGCATTGTACTAGGCGCTGCACAAACACAGAGCAAAGGGTGATCTTTGCTCCAAAGAGCTCAGCATTTCAAATCTAAAAATAATTCAGAGATTTTCAAGGCCACAAGGCCACCTACCCTGACCTCCTGTGTAGCACAAGCCATAGAATTTCACCCAGTTACCCCTATATTGAGCCCAACAAGTTGTAATTGGCTAAAGCATATCTTCTACAAAGAGACCTAGTCTTGACGTGAAGACCTCAAGAGATGGAGCATAGACCACTTCCTGTGGTCGTTTGTTTCGGTGGTTAATCACCGTCACTGCTAAAAGTCACTGCTAAAAGATGCACACAAACTGGTCCCTCTCTCCCAACAAAAAGGGTCCTGGTGCCAACTATCGCTAACTTTCCACCAGGAGCCTCTACACCCAGGCACCCTCCAAGGAGCCTCCTCCCTTGGGGACCCCCCTCAATTGTCCCCTCCCAGGAGTCCCTGCCTCTCCCACCCCGCTCCTTATCCCTGCCAATGGGAGTCTGTCCCACTTCCCAGTCTTCTGCACCAAGAGAAGCCTCATGGTTGCAGAAGGATGAGGGCCCGGCCTGCAGAGCAGGCCCCAGGTGCTGGCCATGCTCTCATCCGTGTGATGTGTACAGTAGTAACAAAATCATTGCATAGCCACATATGTGCACAGCTTACAGTGAACACTGATCCCAAGTGGCAGAAAAAATGGCACAGTAAATCTTTTTACCGGCAACCAGCAAAGCTAAACAAAAAACGGCCAAGTGGCAACCCTAAGTCAGTGGCAGTGTGAGGGGAATCAGGGCTTCACAGGTGACAGCACCTGGAAGGGTTGAATTCCCAGTGCGCCAGGCTTTTGGGGAATCTTGAATGCTGACCACTTGGGAGGAGGTCATGTTGGTTTAGATGCCGATAGCACACAAGGCCCCTACAAGTTCTGTTTCTACACTTTCGTGGACTATAGCCCACTTCTTCGGATGCATATAGAATGGAACATATATTGAGGAGATATATATACACACATACAGAGAGCATAAACAGGTGGGAGTTGTCTTACCACCTCTGAGAGGCCAATTAATTAAGAGAAAAAAACTTTTGAAGTGATAATCAAGCTAGCCCAGCACAGACAGACAGTTAGATAACAAGTGTGAGAATAATTACAAGGGGAGATAGATTTCAATGTTTGTAATGGCCCAACCATTCCCAGTCCTTATTCAAACCGGAGTTGATTGTGTCTAGTTTGCATATCAATTCTAGCTCAGCAGTTTCTCGTTGGAGTCTGTTTTTGAAGTTTTTCTGTTGTAATATAGCCACCCGCAGGTCTGTCACTGAATGACCAGACAGGTTAAAGTGTTCTCCCACTGGTTTTTGAGTATTTTGATTCCTGATGTCAGATTTGTGTCCATTAATTCTTTTGCGTAGAGACTGTCCGGTTTGGCCAATGTACATGGCAGAGGGGCATTGCTGGCACATGATGGCATATATCACATTGGTAGATGTGCAGGTGAACGAGCCCCTGATGGTATGGCTGATGTGATTAGGTCCTATGATGATGTCACTGGAATAGATATGTGGACAGAGTTGACATCGGGGTTTGTTACAAGGATAGGTTCCTGGGTTAGTGGTTTTGTTCAGTGATGTGTGGTTGCTGGTGAGTATTTGCTTTAGGTTGGGGGGTTGTCTGTAAGCGAGGACAGGTCTGTCTCCCAAGATCTGTGAGAGTAAAGGATCATCTTTCAGGATAGGTTGTAGATCTCTGATGATGCGCTGGAGAGGTTTTAGTTGGGGGCTGAAGGTGACAGCTAGTGGTGTTCTGTTATTTTCTTTGTTGGGCCTGTCTTGTAGGAGGTGACTTCTGGGTACTCGTCTGGCTCTGTCAATCTGTTTTTTCACTTCAGCAGGTGGGTATTGTAGTTTTAAGAATGCTTGATAGAGATCTTGTAGGTGCTTGTCTCTATCCGAGGGATTGGAGCAAATGCGGTTATATCTTAGAGCTTGGCTGTAGACAATGGATCGTGTGGTGTGTCCTGGATGGAAGCTGGAGGCATGTAGGTAAGTGTAGCGGTCAGTAGGTTTCCGGTATAGGGTGGTATTTATGTGACCATCGCTTATTAGCACAGTAGTGTCCAGGAAATGGACCGCTTGTGTGGATTGATCTAGGCTGAGGTTGATGGTGGGATGGAAATTATTGAAATCATGGTGAAATTCCTCAAGGGCTTCTTTTCCATGGGTCCAGATGATGAAGATGTCATCAATGTAGCGCAAGTAGAGTAGGGGCGTTAGGGGACGAGAGCTAAGGAAGCGTTGTTCTAAGTCAGCCATAAAAATGTTGGCATATTGTGGGGCCATGCGGGTACCCATAGCAGTGCCGCTGACTTGAAGGTATATATTGTCCCCAAATGTGAAATAGTTGTGGGTGAGGACAAAATCACAAAGTTCAGCCACCAGGTTAGCTGTGATATTATCAGGGATACTGTTCCTGATAGCTTGTAGTCCAAACTTTGTAGACAGTTTGTAGACAAACTTTGCCTCTCTACAAAGGAAAAAGGACACTAAACTATCTAAACTGCTACATGCCACAAGCAGCCACAACAGTAGTTCCCTTAACCCACCCAGCAATATTGTTAATCTTTCCAGCTATACTCTTAGCCCAGCAGAAGAGTCTGTCCTATCTCGGGGCCTCTCCTTTTGTCCCTCCAGACCCATGAATATGATACAGTTCTGCGGTGACCTAGAATCCTACTTTCGACGTCTCCGACTCAAAGAATATTTCCAACATACCTCTGAACAGCATACTAACCCACAGAATCCTCCCTACCAGCACTACAAAAAAAAGGATTCTGCGTGGACTCCTCCGGACGGTCGAAACAACAGACTGGATTTCTACATAGAGTGCTTCCGTCGACGTGCAAAGGCTGAAATTGTGGAAAAGCAACATCACTTGCCACATAACCTCAGCCATGCAGAACACAACGCCATCTACAGCCTCAGAAACAACCCTGACATCATAATCAAAAAGGCTGACAAAGGAGGTGCTGTCGTCATCATGAATAAATTGGAATATGACCAGGAGGCTGCTAGACAGCTCTCTAACACCACATTCTACAGGCCATTATCCTCTGATCCCACTGAGGATTACCTAAAGAAACTACACCATCTGCTAAAAAAACTCCCTGACAAAGCACAGGAACAAATCTGTACAGACACATGCCTAGAACCCCGACCAGGGGTATTCTATTTGCTACCCAAGATCCATAAACCTGGATATCCTGGACGCCCCATCATCTCAGGCATTGGCACCCTAACATCAGGCTTGTCTGGTTATGTAGACTCTCTCCTCAGACCCTACGCTACCAGCACTCCCAGCTATCTTCGAGACACCACTGACTTCCTGAGGAAACTACAATCCATCGGTGATCTTCCAGAAAACACCATCCTGGCCACTATGGACGTAGAAGCCCTCTACACCAATATTCCACACAAAGATGGACTACAAGCTATCAGGAACAGTATCCCTGATAATATCACAGCTAACCTGGTGGCTGAACTTTGTGATTTTGTCCTCACCCACAACTATTTCACATTTGGGGACAATATATACCTTCAAGTCAGCGGCACTGCTATGGGTACCCGCATGGCCCCACAATATGCCAACATTTTTATGGCTGACTTAGAACAACGCTTCCTTAGCTCTCGTCCCCTAACGCCCCTACTCTACTTGCGCTACATTGATGACATCTTCATCATCTGGACCCATGGAAAAGAAGCCCTTGAGGAATTTCACCATGATTTCAATAATTTCCATCCCACCATCAACCTCAGCCTAGATCAATCCACACAAGCGGTCCATTTCCTGGACACTACTGTGCTAATAAGCGATGGTCACATAAATACCACCCTATACCGGAAACCTACTGACCGCTACACTTACCTACATGCCTCCAGCTTCCATCCAGGACACACCACACGATCCATTGTCTACAGCCAAGCTCTAAGATATAACCGCATTTGCTCCAATCCCTCGGATAGAGACAAGCACCTACAAGATCTCTATCAAGCATTCTTAAAACTACAATACCCACCTGCTGAAGTGAAAAAACAGATTGACAGAGCCAGACGAGTACCCAGAAGTCACCTCCTACAAGACAGGCCCAACAAAGAAAATAACAGAACACCACTAGCTGTCACCTTCAGCCCCCAACTAAAACCTCTCCAGCGCATCATCAGAGATCTACAACCTATCCTGAAAGATGATCCTTTACTCTCACAGATCTTGGGAGACAGACCTGTCCTCGCTTACAGACAACCCCCCAACCTAAAGCAAATACTCACCAGCAACCACACATCACTGAACAAAACCACTAACCCAGGAACCTATCCTTGTAACAAACCCCGATGTCAACTCTGTCCACATATCTATTCCAGTGACATCATCATAGGACCTAATCACATCAGCCATACCATCAGGGGCTCGTTCACCTGCACATCTACCAATGTGATATATGCCATCATGTGCCAGCAATGCCCCTCTGCCATGTACATTGGCCAAACCGGACAGTCTCTACGCAAAAGAATTAATGGACACAAATCTGACATCAGGAATCAAAATACTCAAAAACCAGTGGGAGAACACTTTAACCTGTCTGGTCATTCAGTGACAGACCTGCGGGTGGCTATATTACAACAGAAAAACTTCAAAAACAGACTCCAACGAGAAACTGCTGAGCTAGAATTGATATGCAAACTAGACACAATCAACTCCGGTTTGAATAAGGACTGGGAATGGTTGGGCCATTACAAACATTGAAATCTATCTCCCCTTGTAATTATTCTCACACTTGTTATCTAACTGTCTGTCTGTGCTGGGCTAGCTTGATTATCACTTCAAAAGTTTTTTTCTCTTAATTAATTGGCCTCTCAGAGGTGGTAAGACAACTCCCACCTGTTTATGCTCTCTGTATGTGTGTATATATATCTCCTCAATATATGTTCCATTCTATATGCATCCGAAGAAGTGGGCTATAGTCCACGAAAGCTTATGCTCTAATAAATTTGTTAGTCTCTAAGGTGCCACAAGTCCTCCTGTTCTTCTTTTTGCGGATACAGACTAACACGGCTGCTACTCTGAAATGTTTCTACACTTAATTCTCAACTGTGCCATGAATTTCCATCCTAAAATTAAAGAAGAACAGGAGTACTTGTGGCACCTTAGAGACTAACAAATTTATTAGAGCACAAGTTTTCGTGGACTACAGCCCACTTCTTAGACTAACACGGCTGCTACTCTGAAACCTGTCATCCTAAAATTCTATCCCAGGTAATTGTGAATGGATGGGTTCTGTTTTGCCCTGCACTCTCTCCTGGCAGTAACTTCTCTAATGCTGATACCAGCTGGTTGCTGGCAATGATGAATTGCTGTAATATCTCTTCAACTGTTTAAGCTGTTATTGACCTGTGGGATGGTATTGAGAAGTGAGACTTCCATGGCATCCTCAGATGTCACAGAATGATGCTGATAGGTGAACTTTTTCCCCCTCTCAGTCACTATTGAATCAAAGTCTCAGCATGGGTTTAGTGCTGCTGGAGGTGTCGGTTTACAAATGATGTAAAACCAGAGTCCTGACCAGTTGCAGATATTGGGATCCAATGGTACTTTTCACAAGAATAGTGAGATTCACCTGAGCATCATGGCCAATTTCCTACTTGGAAATTACATTCTGCTACTGGAAATTCCCTTTCTGTTCTAAAGGACAATGATAGTCATCACTGATTATTGCTTTGCTTTGTGTTGAACAGCTGCTACATTGCAAGGCAGAGGTGGCTACATTTTACTGGTGGATGAAGTGACCCCTTCTCTATCCTTAGTTATTACAACAATGGGTGCTGTACAAAATCTTGACAAAGATGGACAGACAGAGAGATCAGAATCACTCCCTGTTGTGTATGGAAAAAAAATAATCAAAGTCTTCAGGTAAACTAGTAAAATAACCACAGTGTTAATTAAGAGAGATGAATTCAAATTACCAAATCAAGATGGAGTGCTTCACAAGAACTCCACACACCCCATTCTCCTGTAGGATACTCCAAGATAACACCCAGTCAGTGAAGCACAAGACCCAGAAAAAGTGATGAGTGGCTCTGTGCAATTCAGAGTGACGTGTTTTTAAGGAGCTATCTGCACCTTTGCAAAGTGAGAAGAGTCACTTTAAAGGTAGTTGGGAGCTTTGCCATTTTACATCTCCTGAAGATGTGGCCTCTTGTTTCTCACAAAAGGACAGCTTTGTGAGATTAGACAGAGCTTTGAGCAGAGTATGCCAAACCCGCACTAATACTGTTGAAATTGGGGTTGCCAACTCTCCTAGGTTGTCCTGGTATCTCCAGGAATTAAAGATTAATCTTTAATTAAAGATCATGTCATGTGATAAAACCTCCAGGAATACATCCAACCAAAATTGGCAACCCTAGAAACTTGAAATGTATACCTTTTAAAAACCAAACCAACCATGAAAATTTGCTTTTTAAACAGGATTTATTTAAGGGACTGCAATCCGATAGTGCAGGCAATTGTGGTAGGTCACCTAAATCCTGAGAGAAAAACTGTAGGTAAAACAATAGCAAAAATCAAGAGATGCCTTACAGCTCTTATCAGGCTCATGAAAGAAAAGTAAAGAATCTGAAGCGACGGTCAGCACTCAAGTACGATACCCTCCTACACTGCCAGTGTACGGCAGAGGAATTGGAAATCTGTGTTTTTCGATGTTTCTTTCCCAGACATTAGGGTTCAGAACCTAAGGAGTCCCCAGGGTAAATATAAGAAGGAACACTGTGACCCACCTAATGGTGGTCCATAGAACTGCTCTATAGTCCTCCAATAACTGTTGCTCAAATAGGAGTGCTAATGGTTTTTGAAGGAAAGTTGACTTCTGTATTATTTCTTTTAACAAGTAGCATAGGTTCCAGAACCTTTGAGGGCTTGGGGTGGAGGATATGAGCAGTCATCTTAAAGGCTGACCAGTTCCCCATAATAAGTCTATTCTCCTTACACCGCATATGATGTTGAATCTAAACAAAGCAAGGTAGTCATCTGGAACCCAAGACAGAAGATCTAAGGTTGATTTTGTTAATGAAAAGTGGCTCATAAGGACACTTTTTACCAGTGACCCTCTTTTAATACAGAACAGGGCACTGAGACCAAATGGATCCTTCCCTGTAATGTGCACTTGAACACAGCTCCACAAAACGCTATTATTAACATAAACCCCAAACCGTTTAGGGGTTTTGTCCACTTGAGGGACTGCCTTTCCCCTGGTGTGGCTGATGTAGTCTCGCTGGAGCCCCAGTGGTTTTAAGAGTGAAGGAGATGGCTAGCTAGGGCATTTTCCTTGGGGAGTCCTCAATTTTGGAACTTCCTCCCCACCTTAGTTCCAAAACAATCCTAATCTATTGACCTCCAAAGCATGCTGTGAGGCCCATCTATTTACCAATCCTATTGTAGTGAGAGGCATCATAAGAATTGGCATTTGTGAGTCCAGGAGCATTGGCTGGGTAGGGTTTCATCTCTGGCTGGTATTGTCTGGTTTTGTGGTTAGAAGAAACTGCTTTATCTAGTGGTTGTTTGTTTTCTCTAAAATTAAAAAGAGAGTTGGTTACTAAATCTGGGTTTGCAAAAGATTTGCCAAAATATTCTTTCAGGATTGGCTTTGGCCCAATAGCAACATGGGTAGCTCATTATCACCTTCCTTCTTGCTGAGAGCAAGAGCAAAATTAAGACTAATTTTGGGTCCTCTAACCCTGGCAATGTCAATTGATAGAATTGTTGACAAGATGAAACTTTAATCTCCCACAGGAGGGAGAAGTGAAAATTATGTCTTTTTTCTAAATACCCCTTGCACTGCTGGGTGGCTTCCAGCCAACCTACTTTATATGTATTTTCAGGTGTAGAACCACCATGTAGCTGTGACTTCTGTCTTGTATGGGAGACTGACAGGATTTAGTTGTAAAGAAATTAGCCTAGAATTAAAGTGTGTAAAACCCCATTCTCTCTCTTTTGGCATAAAGCTCAGCAGGTGAAGTATGGGAAAGCCTATGGCCAGATGTCTACAGCTCCACCAGCACCTCAACAAATTAAGTCTCATGCCAAAACATAGAAAAACATTTGAGATGCCACAGTTCCAAAGATCCATCACCATTTCACTGGGGTGGCAGATGATATTAAAATGGTCTTTATGTAAGTGGGGAGTATAAACAAGGAGGAGAAGGATTTTTATGATGGCACAAGGGGAATACAACTAGGAATAACTGAATAAAATTAAGACAAGGAAAACTTAAGATGAGAATCTGCAAAGACTTCTAATGGGTGGAGTCTATTTATACTGTTGCATATACTTTCTAAGGAAAGGATGGAAGCTGTTTTGCCAGGGACACTTAATACAGACTGAATAGACCAATAAAAAATACAGTGTAAGGAAAAGTCTCAGCCTTTGAGGAGATGAGCTAGGAGATATATTATATTATTAATTTTAATATTATTAATATCTTTATTTAACCCTAAGGTTCTGTTACCAATTCCTCTGTTCAGTGTTTGTAAGGTGGCTGTAACAAATTGTTTTGGTAATATGAGAGTAGACTCTCACCACATTCATTTCCTCACTCCCATGGGAGATTTTTCTATTGTTTTGATTTCCAAGACATCTTTTAACTGGGTCTCAAGCAATAAGCCAGAGAATGGCTAAACAAGCAGTCTGATATATTTATTTATTCTTTGATCAAATAAATCATTTGAACACTTTTAGCTACTGTACAACTAAACAGCATAGAATAGCAAAAAGAAAATACCAATAGCCTGAATGAGACAAAAAGAAAATACCAATAGCCTGAATGAGACACACTCTTCTAAATATAGACTTTACAAAACTGTTGACTTCTAAGTTCATAGGACTCATTTCCATTGCTTCTCAGTGGTTCTTTTTCATCTGCCATGTCACGGTCTTTCATTTGTGCAAAATAGGCAGGAGAGGCTTTGCTTTCATAATGCCTATCAAGAGACTTCAGGTGGATCAACATATGGAGAGCATAGGCCAGGACTAGAAGCAGAATCAGTGACATAATCAAGCCCATCAGAATTGCTGGTGAAAAAAAGGATGCACAATCTTTGGCATAAGCAAACTGTCCTCCTTCTACGTTAAAGCCTTGAATCTGTTAAGAGAGTAAAAGGATTTATATTAAAAATCCTCACTTTCTCGGTTAGGGGACAGTTCATGATTTTGCTCCTTCTGCTAAGTAAGAATTTTTAAGCCAATGTTTGCATATAAAAAAAATGTATCTAGCAGCACTGGCTGGATTTGATTCACTCAGTTTATTCAGGTCAATGTTTTAGAAACAGTCAGTAATTCTAATTCCCTTGGCTTTGGGGCCCAAAGGATTTGCAGTTTGATTTTAAACAAAATCTTTGGTGATCACTTTTGAGAGCCAAGTCAAATTTAACTATAAGCTTGATCACTCTGGTTTACTTTGTTTTGAAGGAATCAATAGTTTCCCTGTTTCTGATTATACAAACATGGACACAGGTATCCAAAAAATGACCAAGAAAACACTGACAGTTGCCTACCTCTAATAATTAGATTGTGGGACCAGATTCAGTCCTTGTGTATGTGGATGCAACTCCACTGAAATAAGCAGTTTTGCATTCACATCTGGTCTGAATTTGGCCCACAGACTATAAATTTCACCTATGGCTGCAAACAAGTGAGAGTTACTTTAACTCTAGGATGAAGTAAATCTGCTGTGCAGTCGTGCATTGAGAAGACGGATGGGATTGGCTGCCTGTCTCAGATTGCTCTGGAGTTTTAAAGACTTTCCCCTCTTTTGTAGCTACCCTCATCTTCCTCCTCTTACCCATCCTCTATTTATTTATTTTGCTCCTCCCTAGCTGAAGGGTCCATTCCTGGGTGAGCTGTTAGCCTTGGCCTCTATCTCCCCTAATTCTGGCCTCTAACCCCCCCTAAAGATAAGGAGATGAGGTCAATGACTGTTGTAAAAAATCCGCCTTGACTGACCTCAGAAACGGACCCAGGTGTGATCTATTCACAGAATGTTGGGCTATGGAACACTTAACTTTCTTTCCCAGCTGACTGACGGTCAGCTGGAGCTGCAGGCCCTATGCAAAGACAACTGGGCTCTTGCTGACAGTGCTCAATGAAGGCTCTACTGAAGCTGGTCTTAAGAGCCCAATTGCCAAATATACAAAGAATCATTTGTCAACAAAGGTACAGAGATGTAGAGCAGAAGGTGACACTCCTATGTGTTGTGCTGACGTATATCCCTAAGAAGAAATTAGATACCAAACCAGTGCAGCCCTTCATCTCCCTTAACATGAAGTTAAGTACAAGACTTTAAATCTTCTTTTCTGTTCAGTTTTACTCCTTGATCCATCTCTGGAGATCCTATAAACTTCTTATAGTATGTCATTGTTTTCTTGGCACCAAGGCCTAGAGGTGCCAGTCAGCACACCTGTGACATTTTCTTGGCTTAACTTCATCTTATTACCTGGAAATCGATAAAAGTGACTTCCCAGAGCCTGGACACATCGTTTGCGGAGCTGGGCATCAGGAGTGCATCATACCTCTGCAAGCTGCTCACATGTTCACAGTGATAGGAATAACTTGCTGGAGCATATATTCTGGTTGTGTTAAATGTTGCTTGCACAGAATGGTTGTAAAGCAGCTGTATTCTGTATAAACTAAACCAGTTCTGAACAGACAGCTTGTAATAACTGTTTGTCAATAAAAATCTGAAAATAATTTTTAAAAAAGAGAGAATTAATAAAGTTGCAAAAGTGAGGGCATATACTGTTGAATCCAGCATGTAAAACAGCCATACAGGATTCATTGAAGTCGACAGATCTATGCCAATTTACACTACAGAAGGATCTGGCTCTTTCTGCTGCTATATGGGAGACCTGAGTCTGGAAAATAATTTTTGATTCCTTCTTGCTGCAGCTGAAGAAGATCATTGGTCACACAGGACTGGTCCCAGGCTGAGCAAGGGAGTCACAAAAATCCTGAGCATCTTCTGACTGCCTAATTATGGAACAGCACTCGAAGAATATCATCCATTCTGCTTCCCTCCCTGCTGTTACAGATCACATGCTGCCCAGGTAGATGACTGATAAGAGGCAAACTGGCAGAGGAAAACAAAGTAAAAATAGATGGAAGAAATTCCACTGGTTAAAAAACTTAACTCAGCCAAGCAATGGGTAAATTAGAAAACATCATATTGCCACTAGCTTGTGCTCCCACGTAAATGTAGTTTTCCAGACCACATGTAGGCGAGCTCTGAGATAGAGGCCAGGCTCCAGGGAGATAGCACTATGGATTAGTGGTTTGGAAGAGGAACAGGGAGCTGGGGAGAAGCCAGCTGGATGAAAAGCTCAAGCCCAGGGTGGACACCAGTAAGCTAATGTGTTTGGTTTTGTTTGAGGGTATTTGAGATCTGCTGTGTAAACTGGGGAGAAACCTGCTACTCTGAAAGAAGAATAGGATTGAAGAGGAGCCCAGGAGGGGCTGGAGGCATTGTATGGATGAGTAGGATTTGCTGAACACTGCCTATTTTGGGGACACTGACTGAGGTGAAAGTAAGCTGATATGGTCCGGTACGGCGTACCAGCAAGAGCCACTATGCCATGCTGGATCAGACCAGCTTCCCCAGGCTGGTGATTTAAAGAGCCCGGGGCTCCCTGTAGTAGCTGGAGCCCTGGGCCCTTTAAATCGCCACCCAAGCCCCATTGCCAGAGCCCCAGGATAGCGGCAGCAGGGCTCGGGCAGTGATTTAAAGGGCCCGGGGCTCCCCGTAGCAGCCGGAGCCCCGGGCCATTTAAAGTGCTGCCCAAGCCCCGCTGCTGGAGCCCTGGGGTAGCAGCGGCAGGGCTCCATCTGTGATTTAAAGGGCCCGGAGCTCCACTGCAGTAGCGGCAGCTGGAGCCCCGGGCCCTTTAAATCACCCCGGAGCTCCCAGCCACCTCTGCAGCTGGTAGCTCTGGGGATGATTTAAAGGCCCCAGGGCTCCCAGCCACAGCCGGAGCCCCTGAGCCTTTAAATTTTGATTTAAAGGGCCCAGGTATTTAAAGGCCATGCCTCTTCTGGTTGAAGCTATGCCTCTTCCGGTTGAGGCCATGCCCCCTGCTCAGGACTCCAGCGTACTGGTAAGTCCTTTAAGTTATTTTCACCCCTGGACACTGCTACTCTGGAAGGGTTGGGGCTGTAGATGACCTGGCTGGAGGGCTGAGTCACAAGAAGCAGTGGACCATCAGGAGGCCTACCTAGATGAGGGGAGCCTGCGGTGCAGCAGTGAGGCCACTCATCTAAAAAAAAAAAAATAGGGGGAAAAAAATAAAACAAAAAGAAAATGTATTTAAATAGGCAAACTCCATTAAATATAATTGTCTGCTTTATACTTCACTATATAATTAACAAATCTGACTCACAACCCTTGCTGATACATAATCCTTCTCACAGTTAATTTCCCAGACAACTTGCATTGCAAGTCATTCAGTAGATATTATCGTTTGATAATCTAATAAGTGTCTTTATCCTTATCTTGTAAACCTACCTAATAACAAGCCCCTTGAGGTTGTCCATGTCACCAAACTTAAGTGAAAGCCTAGATCAAAAAGAAAACAATGTCAAGTTGAAATGCAAATCTAAAGGAAAAAAAAACTGACATTCATCAAAAGAGCAAAACATGATTACAACAGACAGTATTTTGAGGCTTTATTCAAATCCCACTGCAGTCAATGAAAAAATTTCAGGAATGAAATCCTGGTCCCAATGAAGTCAATGAGGATTTTGCTGTTGCCTTGAGAGGGGTCTGGATTTCACACCAGGAAAGCACTTAACTTTAAGCGTGCAGTTAAATCCCATTGACTTCAACATCAGTGTACCTAAAGCATAGTCAGATGAGATATATGTGTTCCTTCACAAATCTATATATATTTATAAGGCATCTATCACCTTGGTATCTCAGATAAAGGTATTTAATTAATGCAATAATATAACCCATTCTTTGTCTCATACACCCTGCTAGAGCATTAGAAATCCATATGATAGCTGAGTTCAAAGTATTGCATTTATACAACATCACTGAATCAGTTTAAAGATGTTGATTGTAGCAGAGCTCTATCCAGCTTATTGTCCAGTCAGTGAGGACAGCTGTGGCTTACCACAGTAAGAAGCATTGTTAGGTCAATTTTAAAATACAGCCTTAAAATCAGTATGATTATGTAAATATTGCTCCAAGTACCATCTTTCTACTTTCTCACAAGCTAACAGATCCATCATTTCATTACTCTGTGGCATACAGATTTTTTATTTAATGATACCATTTTGCATCTTAGAAACCATCTGTGTAATTGACTTTCATATCTAAGATTAGATATTGTTACATAATGAATTATCATGCATACACTTACATCACTTTAGAACTTAAGGTGGAGGGAAATTAAAAGCATGATTAGTCAGACAATTTAATACCGGCTCAAGACTGGATGGGTTTCAAGTGCAGAACTAATTTCTTCAAAGCTCACTTAACTCACTATCCCGAAATTGGGTCCAGTGAGCAAGAAGGAGGATTTCAGATCCTCACTTGCTTAAATTAGGCCAAAAATCAGACATAAATTGTGCCGATCTGATTATACCACACTGCTGAACCTCACATTAAATTCAGTGCCTGGGACAGGACTCTGTGCATACAATAATCTACCTCTGTGTTTGTGTTACACATATAGTAAGTCCAGACATATAAGAAGCCAAATCCTTGGTTATAGGTCCAGCTGCTTTGTGCTGATCTAAAGGCAGATCAGAAGATTCTCTTAACAAAGTAGGTATATAAGAGCCTGGCTAGAATGGGAGGGGATGAGGTGGAGTACAAAGAACTCTGCCTTATCTGCAGCCTGCAGAATTTAGAGCAGCCCTTAGGCCCAAAATCAGAGGAGCAGAAAGGGAGCTTCCACCCTTTCCCCTGCTCTCCTCAGCAGCACCAAGTGGAAACAATGCATCTCAAGATCTGGCCTGAGGTTTCTATTTGGCAATTCCTGTGAGGCTAATACTGATTCAGGAGTCTGATTATCTATTTTCCTCTCTGCACAGCATGGATTTCCACATGCAGTGAATTGGGTTAATACTTAAAGACTGACAGAAGCACATGGACCAAAAAGGCTTTCTGTTAGTATATAGCAGGACTCCAGCAGAGATTCCAAGGATTTGGTCAGAAAGGTTACATAACGCTTTGACATACATCTCCTAATGCTGGCTAGAATAAAGTGATTTTTTTTCTTGATTTAGACAATAGCCAACGCTAACAGGATACAATCTTGTAAAGTTTATCTCCTGGCCCTTTCCAGCAGGTTTTTCCATGAGATCTGAGGCAGAAGGCTCTCTATTCTAGTAGCCTATTGTTATTTTATTTGTTGACCAGTAAATTGTCCCAAATATTTTTATTTTATAACAACAAATGACTTTAAACTGGCCTTACAATCCAGGTTTGTTGTGAGAATAAATACACTAACAACTGTGCAGCACCCAGGCACTAAGGCAAGAGGAGCAGTATAAGTACCTACGATTGATAGAAAGTTTCAGGATTTTGTTTTGTATTTATCTCCTTAATCACTGTAAAGTGAGACCAGCTATTTTGATTCCATTTGAAAATGTTGAACACGTGAATTATTTTAAGTCACTGATTTTTTTTGAAGTACTATGTACAACTGTAAAACTGTGCATTGCCTTTCAAACCGTTTCACATTTGTGCAGTTTTCTAGTAGGATACGGTCTTTACTGAAATGTTCCACGTACATTAGGAGGTTTCTAGCTCTGCACTAGCAGACAGGCTTATTGTTTTGAAATGTATCACTTCTTTTATTATGAAAACTAATATTATTTCTTCCTCATTTCCCTTTCCCCTCCACAATACAGCTCATTCATGAGTCACATTCTGATTATTTAGAACAGCAACTGGCTTTCAGCACAGTTATGCATCCTCTACTCAGCATACGTGGATTTTGCTGTATTAATTTGGCACTTGTTGAAAACTGAATTATTTCAGCTCCCGTGGCCCAGTGGTGAGGGCACTCAGGAAATGTGGATTCAATTCCTTGTTCTGCCATTGGCCTGCTAGGTGACCGCAAGTCACCTCTCTGTGCCTCTGGTTCCCATTTGTAAAATTGGGACAATTACTCTTTATAAAGTGCTTTGTGCTCTACCGCTGGAAAGTGCTATATAGCAGCTAAGTAGTAATATTACTGCTGTGTGGCATCATATAGCCACATACAGCTTTACTTGCCTTTGCTTATTAAAGGTGTGATTCTTCCACCCTTATGCTGAATACCATTTTACACAATGGTGCAATCCAATAGACTTCAATAGGACTATGTGTGGACTAAGGGACTACTCCATGTGAGTAAATGTCACAGATTAAGGGTTGAATTATGGCCAGACCTTACATAATCACCCACTACTACCCCTGCACAGCCAGTATAAAGGCTGCTGAGAATCACAGTCCCTGCACTCAAGGCAGCTCCCCACCCTGGCCAGCCACTTTCCAAAAAGGGCATGGGGAGAGGGCAGAGTATATGGGGTGAGGACTCAACCCCCACAAGCAGAGCTGGATGGCCACACGAGAAAGAGGATGCCAGCCACCCCCTTAAAGGGTTAAAGAATATGAGTCTTTCCCCCAGTGTAACAGGGGGAATTCTTAGGAGGCATTGTGCCACTGGAGCATTGTAGCTCCATCCCACATTACAATAGGCTTTTCCCCAAGGATTAATTAGCATCCCCGCCAGTGGCTGACGCCACCATGGAGTAGGATGTAGTCTTACATTGCACTGTCTTCACTGCAGTTGGAATCTCCAACATCCACGGTTGCATGTACGCCAAATGTCTTCTCTGTCAAGTCCAGCTGTGTATGATTTTTAAATTTAATCATTATCCTCCTTGCCCAGAAAAGAATGCAGGGACTTCCATTAATGGTGACATTCACAGGGCTGTGTGGCAATGTCCTCCAAGAGTCTCTTTCTGATTGTCCTTTTCTGCTCAAGTTGTAACTGACCACCTAATAAACCACATAAAAGATTGTTATTGCAGGAACTACTTTCCACATCACGTAACGAACAGAATGAACCCAATGGGTCCAGTCCTCAGCTGCAATGAGCTCATGCTCAGTGCTACTCAGCTGGGGAGACAAAGATGGTTCTACCCACCATTTCCATCTCCTCCAATCCTGGGGATGGCAGAGATCCACGCACACACAAGCACAGCCAGAGAGCTGATGTAACTTACATTGACTGTAATAGCCTCCTAGGGACTGGACCAGGAGCACTGGACCAGGAGCACTGAGGCACAGTACAATCCCACCCCTGCCCCTCCTATCCATCTCCAACCCAGCACAGAACACCCCCTACATGAAGGCATGTAGCAAAGCTGGCATAACCAGTTGTACACCGAAAGGGGATTCCCCTATAACAGGAGACTTCCCAGCTGCACCTTTAGAGCAGTTTTAAGCCCCCTTTGTTCTGCTGGAGCATTGCAAAAGGGATTTAGCTTGGGCCAAGGATCAGGCTCTACATGCTGAAAGTACTGTACAAATATTAGCCAGTTTAACAAGGGAAGCAAATGAGGCCGCATGTGTGTAACTGGGAGCAGAATTTGGCCCAATATTGTTTTTAAACAAATGCACATTTTTAGATAACTTCTACATAGGATCACGGTCAGAGTTAAGGCTCGTTTGTAAAATTATTAGTCTATATGTTCAAAATAGGGAGGGTTGCATTTTGTCTCGAAGTCAGGACATTGACTACAGGTACTAGAAAGATACTGAACCCTCATGGTCAACTTTCACAGTCAAGCAAAGCTCCCATGGAAATGCCTATAAACAAATAAAAATGTCAGTGAGTAAAGAGTTCAGTATTTAGCTCTAACTCTTAGTTTTTGCTCAACATTTCAGTCAATGAGAATTTTTTCCAGTGTGCAGACCTGCTATATCTGATAATATAGCTGGAATTTCCATGGAGCTGCATCTGTGTAACTGAGACTAGACTTTATCCACTAGGTCTTGTTCATATGAGACAAGTATTGTGTGTCCCAGGGCCGGCTCCAGGCACCAGCTTAACAAGCAGGTGCTTTGGGGCAGCCAAGGGAGAGGGGAGGCACCTGCGGCAATGCGGGGGCGGCAGGTCCCTCACACCCTCTAGGAGCAAAGGACCTGCCGCTGAACTGCCACCGCCAATCACAGCTTTTTTTTTTTCCTCCCCCCTAATTGCCGCCGCCAATCGCGACTTTTTTTTTTTTTTTGCTTGGGGCGGCAGAAATGCTGGAGCCGGCCCTGGTGTGTCCCAATCACACATACCATTTTATCAGACTGGATAGCTACTGTTAAGCAACAAAGTCTTGTCTTGACTAGTAAGTTTAGCATACCAACTCTCCTAGCAGCTCCTAAAAGACTCCCATGCTACTTGGTCTGACACATGGCACAAGACCGCTTGAGTGTTGTGATTTAAAACAAGTAGATGTTTGCAGAAGACCAGGAGAAAACTTACAAAACAATCACCAACAAATATAATTGATTACTATATTATTATGACATTATCTCGAGGAAAAGATAAACCTGTCCATCTTCCCTGTTATAATGCAGAACAGTTATCCATTAGCTCACTTAGGTTAAATTGCAACATTTGTAGGATTCCTGACATGTAAACCTTATTTTCATAGGCGTTTTCATATCTTTGGGACAAGTCCTATGGTCCTTAGGCAAAAGGCCCATTGAATTTTATAAACCAACAGTTTTACCCTCAGTTTGATATTCAGCACCAAGTCATACAAGCAAATTCCTTCATCCCCTGTTCAGTGCCTCTAGATAGGTGCCAATACTCTGAACTCTCATTAACTTCCAATGGATGTCAACTCAGAACCTGCCAGGAACTAATCAGCAACTAGCAGGATCAAGTAATTACGAGGAATATCTGACTTGAGTGTGGGAAATCAGTATTGTACCACAATAATTAGACAAGGTTGATTGTTATCTCATGAAAATAATAATTAAAATACAATTAATTATGCCATGAAAGAACTTACAGTCAGTTTTCTGATACCTCCATACCTGTGTAATTGCTACTTGTTTTAAGTTACGTTTTGGCTTCACACCACCCTCATAACGTCGGTCTACAGAAGAAAGAGATTTATGAGTATAAATGGAAAACAACTGATACTTTAAGATTCATGATGCTGCATGTTCTCTTGCAAAGATGGACCTACAGCCAATGCACCTTTATGAGGGCTCTATTGATTTATGAATATATTTCAGTTTGGTGCAGAAAACACTCACACACTGAGCTCATCTTTGCCCATCACAAAGCAATTTTCCAGCAAATTTTACCATTGTTATACATCTTTTTTTTTCTTCCTTTTAGAGACAAATCCTGCAGCCCTTATTCAGGTAAAACGCCAGTGGAAAAGAACTTCAGGGTTTAACCCGTGGTGCTGTAAATTCATCCACCTTCCATCCATTTAAAAGGGACTCGTTTCTTCATGCTTTGGACCACATTTTCAAAGGAGGGTGCACAGAAGGAGCCTGCCCAAGCTTGCATGCCCAAATGGGGGTTTTCATGCCAGTGTTGTATAAAGGTACACATGAACTGTAGGCGAGAAAGCAATTACTTGATATATTTGCACAAATGCAAGGTTTTGTGGGGAAAACACAATGATGTTAGTCTGTGTGTACACTCCCATTGCAGCATCCTTTGAATATTTGGCCCTGTATGTTTTCAATTGATGCCAAAAATGTAATATTTTATTTAATTTCGTTTTTATCAAGTTTACACCCATTGCTCTGGGGAAATCCATACAGTTTTTATTTTAACAGGGCTAATTGTTTAATTTGGAATATTTAAGGAAGATTGCACTATGGAGGGTGTATAATACTCTCATTCCTTGGCAGAGCTCTCAATGACTTCAATGGAAATGTGTGTGGGATTCAAGGGCATACTTTGCGGCTCACCGAGACAATATCAGTGCATTCAGATTCATTTAAAAGCCTTACCATTTCTTTGGGGCAGCTCTTGGTATGAAAATGCATGTGAACTGAAACAGAGGAGACAGAGAAAAATCTTTATTGTACAATTGTGTATTTAACATTTAAACCAAGCTTGCCAAGGAGAGTTCCACTTCGTAATGTTTCGTTCAACAGTTGTGCATTCACATGCAAAACAGCCAAAAGCCAGTGTACCCAGGAATGACAGTCATCCCAATATCGGAGGCTCTTTTGATGTAGAGCAAGCTCCTAATAGCCATCCCATCCCTACTGACAGAACAGAAGCTGTGGCCAAGGGAAAGGTTAGGGTTCCCCCCCATCCTCCCCAATGACCCTAGCTTTCTGTATCAGCACATAGGGGATACTGTCAGCTATTTTAATTTAGACCAATCTTCAGATTCCTCCAAATTACAGTGGGGGGCTGACCAGTTCACAGCCAGCCCAAGAGCAAGGGGGAACAAAGCCAGCGCTGTGCACTTCTCAGCTGCAGGTAAAGATCGGCATCAGTACATTTAGGAAAATATACAAACCCTCAAATACTTTTTCCTACTTCAGGAAAGAGCAGACATAATCCCCCAGATATACGGCTGTTCAAAGGAACAATCATTCAAGGTGCCAAACATCCTCAATTCCCACTGAAGTCAATAGGCAAGGTGCTTGTTAAGAAAAGCTCAAGAAAACATTGAGTGAATGCCTGCCTAAAACTATTGTCAGTGTCCTGAAATTTACAACCTGTGATTAGCCTCTTACAACATTTAGGCCCAGATACTGAGTGCAGGGCCGGCACTTCCATTTAGGCGACCTAGGCGGTGGCCTAGGACAGCAGGATTTGGGGGGGTGGTAATTCGGCGGCGGGGGGGTCCTTCCGCACTCCTGGTTTTCGGCGGCAATTCTGTGGCGGGTCCTTCACTCGCTCCAGGACCCACCGCTGAAGTGCCCCGAAGACCGGGAGCGCGGAAGGACCCCCTGCCGCAGAATTGTCGACGACGACCGGGAACGCGGAAGGACCCCCGCCTAGGGCGCCAAAAGCCCTGGCGCCGCTCCTGACTGAGTGGGTTTCAACTGGTGCAGCTTTATTGTGGTCAGTGGATCTGTGTCAATTTATATCAGCTGATGATTTGGCCTGTAGGATCAAATCTTTTACAATGGCCAAAGCCCAAGAAAACAGACTTCGTGCAGGTTTGCTTCATAGTGTATGGAGTGGAATCATCCCTCCCAATCCCATGGACACAAGTGTAAACACTCCTACACTCTCAGTGCTCTGGTAGCCTCCTCATAAGAACAGCCGTACCAGGTCAGATCAAAGGTCCATCTAGCCCAGTATCCTGTCTACTGACAGTGGCCAATGCTAGGTGCCCCAGCAGGAGTGGACCTAACAGGCAATGATCAAGTGATCTCTCTCCTGCCATCCATCTCCATCCTATGACAAACAGAGGCTAGGGACACCATTCCTTACCCATCCTCTTTAATAGCCATTACTGGACTTAACCACCATGAATTTATCCAGTTCTCTTTTAAACGCTGTTATAGTCCTAGCCTTCACAACCTCCTGAGGTAAGGAGTTCCACAAGTTGACTGTGGAACTCCTCAGGAATTGTGCCTCCCTGTGGTGGATTGATTGGTCGATCTGCTTAGATGCTGATCCACTGGCTATGTGCCCATTTCGCCTGAGGCCCACTGCATGCAGGGGGTGATGATCCCCTCGCTCTCCACAGCCTGTCCTCCTGGTTTCCTGTGATGTGAAACCACCTCGGTTCACCCACATGTGACAGGGGAGGGGCAGAGCAAAAGAGTTGCCCCTTAGCCACTTCATCTGAGAGCATGCATCCATGGGTTGGTTTTTTCCCCTCATGTTTATTAGATTTAAATCCACTGTGCAAGCAAGTTACAAATAAGACATTTCTACAGGCTAGTTTCTTGAATGGTATTAAAATAAGCATGGTAGGTCAGTGTCTTAGCTGCAAACAATGGCTGGCCAGCTGGTGGATCCAGCCTTTGAGGATTCCTCCTGTATAAGGGGGGATTCCCTGGGCATAGCAACTGTAGGTCACCCCTTATCCCCACCCAGAGCAGGGGTGTTCCAAGGAAAAGGAGGCATGTCTAGGGTATCCCTATGCCCTGGCGTTCCCTGGCTGCCAGAACAATCACTTGGAGCAAATGGCAGCAAGGCCAGAACTAAAACAATATATTCTAACTTATGCTGAGGGCCACCTCCAGGTCTGGAGGAGCATAAAAGTGTCTTAAAGCCACCTTTGCAGCACCTCCCCTCCTGCTCTTGTGCCAAGCCCAGCTCAGGCAAATCAGAGAATCCAGCTACATTCCCGATGGTAAAACCTCTAGGGTGCCTAACTATGCACCTCAGTGGAGCCAGGATTTTTCATCCTTAATGTTTGTTAAGGAGGCTTTGTCTTTATACCTGTTCCTCCCCAGTGAGTGTGTGTATTTTCAGGCATACTCTGTGCAACACGGAATAAAACCATTGTGTTCATTTCCAAAATCCTCAAACCCAGAAAGTAAAACTGAACAAACTAGAGTGGATTCTGTATTCCAGCTTTGTCCCTAACTACAAGGACTGGTGAACAGCTTTGCTCCAACCACTGTGCAGACTATGCTCTGCTGCAACAGGAGGCAGCAACAAAACAGCAGCCATTCTTCTCAGAAACTGTAATAAACCAAGTAGAAAAGCCAGTTAAGCTTCTGCTGCTCCAAGACAGACTCTAATTAGGGCTGGGAGAACCTTAAAAGGTTCTACATTCCAATCCAGCTCAACATAGATAAGTACCATGCTCCTACTTAAAATTCACCCTAGATACACCGCTACCTCGATATAACGCGACCCGATATAACACAAATTCAGATATAACGCGGTAAAGCAGTGCTCCCAGGGGGTGGGACTGCACACACCAGTGGATCAAAGCAAGTTCAATAGAATGCAGTTTCACCTATAATGCGGTAATATTTTTGGTTCTCGAGGACAGCGTTATATCGAGGTAGAAGTGTAGTTTTAATTAGATACAATGAGCCAAATTCTGCTCTTAGTCACACATGTCCAATCCCACTGACTTCAGTAGGGTTGCACACTTTCAAGAATGGGCCAAATTGTGCTCTCTATTCTTCACTTGCTATTCTACACTCTAGGTTAATGTTGTTGAGCACTATTAAACAATGTCCATGTTTCACACCAGAGGTGAGCGTATTTCAGTAGGTGGTGAAATTATTCTTGTCCTATAATTAACCAAAGGTTGGTTAGATCCCTTGAAAGTACTGGGCACCGTGCATGACCTCACTCTTCCCCTTCTTTTGGCATCTTGGTCCACACAGAGGAGCAGGAGCAAGCGTTTTGCTGTACTCTTCAGAGTCCAGAGACTGCTATTGTGGGAGACTCTTGCAAAGCTACATAAGGATAGGGGAAATTTCTTACATTGGCCTACACACAGGCTGGTGATGGTCTGGCCCTACTGCATTTATCAGTCTAACATATCAGGCTCCAACTTTTCTAAAAGTTCGGCTTGATGAAAGAAAATAGCCCTAAATCTCACACATTGTTGGTTTGTCATAAGAAAAGACTGGGGTGGGCCAAATCCCGGATTGTTTCCTCTCCTTTTAGTCAGTGGTTACTAAGGTAAAACTCCCACTCAAGTCAATAAAGGAGTCGGAACATGGACTTAAGGATTTGACATATTTTTCTTTTCTAGCACTTTAACATAGAACATTGTATCTTGTAGCAAGCAACAGCAATGCAAGGGTTATTGACATTTTTCATGGTAATGTATATAAAAATGAGGGGAGGGGAGAAAGCCCAAAAATAGGCATGCCAAAAACTTAAAGGCAAATGACTTAACATATAGTTATTTTACTGAATATAAAATTAAAAGTTCTAGGCCCAGTTTCTACTCAGACTAAACACTTTAATGCAAGGTTGCAAAATTCAATTCATTCCCTCATATAGTGGGAGCATTTTTTTAATGGACTAGTAAAATATCATCTGCCCCTCCACTCCCCCAGAAGTCTCCCATCCCAAATGGGGCTAAAATGAAGACTGTGTCAAGTAAAAAATGAATACATCTCTGAGGAAGACTAACAATATTCAACACCAACTCCATGTCAGAAAACAGGTAGGATAAGGGGCATACTCACATGTGGAGCCATGCATATGTTATGTCCCTAGCAGAACAGTCTGAAATTGAACTCCTCAAGGCCCATGATTTCATGTTGGAAGCTTGTGACAAGTACAATTTAACACCCATATGTCTCATGTGAAAATGTACCAAAGCTGCTCATGCAGACACGTCAAGATTCTTCTCTCAGCAGAAAGACACTCAAAAATAGATGAATGTGCAGCCAATGAAACAGTCATACCCCAGTGAGGAATTCATTGGAGAGAGTGATGTGAGACACTGCTGAATACCATACTATGACAAATACCATCAGCCACATGACCATTTCCATTTGGGAGGTAGGTGGCAACATGACAGGCATGTCAGTGAAGTGACCTTCGGTATGTATTAAGGTATGTGCATCTTAGGCATTTTTAGAGTGCCAGTCACCATAGCAACTACGAGTCTGAGATTTCTTCATTATCTATTGCTGCTCATTACTGCTTACATGCAGGAAAGTGCTATGTAAATTTCTCTCTTTTTCTGAGAAACATACTTGAGAAGATAGTAATTAAGAAGCTATGGCAATACCTGCAGTCTTCAGTTTCCTTTGACCCTGGTCAGTCTGGTTTTAGGCCTGTGTATGGGACAGAAAGTGCATTGATGACATTGGTTGATGATCTCCTCCCAGCACGTTAATGCTGATTTTATTAGATCTGTCAGCTGTCTTTAATGCAGTTGATCATGAGGTGTCATTGGCATGTGTGAGGGCCCTGCCAAGAGGGTGTGGAACCACTTGGAAGTGGCATCGCCACTTCTTATACAGAAGGTAATTATGGGCAATTATTCCTCCACCCTACGGACTCTCTCGTACAGGACACCACAGGATTCTGCTCTGTCTGTCCTCTTGTACGTGATGAGGCTTCTGGGAGAATTAGTAAATAGACATGGTCTACAGCAGGGATCTCAAATACGCGGCCCGCAAGCTCTTCCCTGCAGCCTGCCAAGCTCCCTGCGCTCCCCCCCCCCAGTTACTTCCTGTTGCTGTCAAACTCCCCTCACCCCCCCCCCCCCAGCAGCTAAGCTCCTCGGGCACTGCTCCCCAATGTTTGGGGCCGGGTCTCTCCCCCGGCCCCACCTGCCGCCCACACACACCTCCCCCGAGTGTCCCCTGGCCTCATTTGCTGCCCCCTCACCGCCCGGAGCCTGCAGCTCATGCTGACTCCGATCCGCTCTGTCGGCTTCCGGCATCATCTGCTGCCGCAGGGTTCTAGTGCCCCTCTCCACTAAGGCCAGGGCACTGCCCTTCCCCTGCCCTAGTCCTGAGCCTCTCCAATGCCCCAAATCCCTCATCCCCAGCCCTCATCCCTGCACCCCCTCCTATCCCCAAACTCCATCCCAGAGCCTGCACCCCCACCCCATGCCCCAGCCTGGAGCCTGCACCCAAACTCCCTCCCAGAGTCTGCACCCCAGACCCCCTCCCCCATCCAAACTCCCTCCCAGAACCTTAGGCAGGTGGGGGGTGGAGTTTGGGGGGGCAGTTCTGGGCACCACCAAAATTTCTACAAACCTGACACCCCTGGAAGAGGCAGAGCAGGGGTGGAGTGGTGGTGCAGCCCAGTGCAGTGGGGGGGCTTTAATGAGTGTATATATTTTAATCAAAACTGCTTGGAGGAGGAGGTGGAGAAGAGACGGAGCAGGGGCGGGGCCTCATGGAAGGGATGGAGTGGGGGCAGGGCCAGGGGCCCGGCCAGGGGGGTGTCAGTGATGCAGCCCTCGGGCCAATGCACTAGTCCTCATGTGGCCCTCATGCTACACTACTGTGCTTCTGATCAATGGAGGAAGCAGAGTTGGAGCCACCTCAATGTAAAAGAAAGGGAACTGCTGGCAGGGCTTCCCGGTGGTCTCCGAGAGCCCAGTTTGTTAACCTTCCAAAGCTCATCTTTTTTTACAGACATCTGAGGAGGGAGCAGGGAGGAATCAGGTTGGGAGGGGTTGTTGATTGGTTTATGGCAGGATTAAGTTTGATAGGATTTGCTCTGACTGTAAATGTAAAGGGATATAAGCAATTCTACTGGTTATTGTAAATGAATATTTTGTAAAGGCGCTCACAGCTTGGGATGGGCATTGTCTGAATGCTGTCTCTGAGCGGGGAACGTGTGGCTCTCCAAAACCCTACCACCATCAGATCGGCAGCATTCAAATTCAGAGGACAAGTTGGGGAACTCGAAGGAGATCTGCTGGAGCAAGGCTATCCTCATAATACTGATGGACCATTTGGAGCACATTTCATGGCTCTTCTGCTGCTTTTTAAACTTGCTGGCAAAACTGTAGGTCAGAAATATCATGGGAAGACGGTGTGAAAACACAAATGAAAATGCCTTTAATCATTCTCAGGGCTCACCCTAGACTTGTGCATAACAACATTCTGAGTAATAACATTGTAAATGTGAATATGACGAGAGAAACTACCTGAGACTATTACTGCTAGACCTCTACTATTGGCTAAAAGGATCACATGAGCTAGAAATTAAACACACTCAACAAAGAGTGACTAGACCTGCAACACATTTGGAGCAATTTTTAAAAATATAATGAAATAACTCCTGAATTTATGGTCACTTTTCCACCTATTTTAAACTAAAAACTTCAACTTCAGTATAATGTGTTAAACGCATTGACCTTTCTTTAGAATTGGAAATCTGAAAATAACTGCTCCATGTCCATGGTATATGTCTGTGTCTGTATTGCATGCTGAAATTACCATTCTAAATTTGTCAGGAGCCTAATTGAAATTGGCTTAGCCCTAATACAAAGCACTGGAATGACTAATCACTATGTAAAACCCAACTAAATAAGATTATATGTATAAAGAAGTGCAAATTCCTACTTATCAGATGACATTACCAGTCTATAAGGTAATGAAGTCTTTTTTCCATCTGAAAAAGCTCATGTAAAAGTATAGGGCCTACTCCTGAAAACCTTTGTGAGTGGCCCTTATTCACACACGCAAGCTTATTGATTGCAGGGGGAGTTAGGAATGATCAAGTGAGGAAGAGTTTGCCAGGTGTAGTTTTCATTTCAGCAGATAAGGCAGTTAAAAGGAACTACATTAATAACACAAAATACAATCTATAGTATTATTACTGAATACTATCACTTTGAAGTGCAAATTATATCGGATAACACAATGTTCAAAATAAAATAGACTCCTGTAATATCTTCACTACTCCTTAAAAACATATCAAAAAGCAGTGCAGCCCACTAACGTTATCCAACTTCAAACTGTCCGACTATTGCTCACCTAGTGCACTAGTTTCAATTATTTACACAATATTTTACTAGAAAATAACATTTGAGCCACAGGTAAATCAAACATAATGCATAAAAGAAAAAACAGTTTGCTAGTGGACCATATAGCTACGTACCGGATTCTAATCTTAGGGTACAAATACACCAGAAGATGTGATTGTACAGTGGTAGACATACCTTTCCCAGCTTTAATCCAGCTAGAATGGGTAAAAATAGTAGTGAAGATGGACTTCAACCCAAGTATGTACCAAGAGTCCTTGGCCTACTCACGCTACAATCACACCTTTTTTTGCTATGTAGACGTACCTTAGGGTAGGTCTACACTTACCGCCGGACCCGTAGGTAAGCAATCGATCTTCTGGGATTGATCCCGGAAGTGCTCGCCGTCGACGCCAGTACTCCAGCTCGGCGAGAGGAGTACGCGGCATCGACAGGGGAGCCTGCCTGCCACGTCTGGACCCGCGGTAAGTTCGAACTAAGGTACTTCGAATTCAGCTACGTTATTAACGTAGCTGAATTTGCGTACCTTAGTTCGAAGTGGGGAGGTTAGTGTGGACCAGGCCTTAGTTACACCAACCACAAGTAACTTGACTAAAGTTAATTCACTTACACTGGTGTGAAATCGGTGTAAGTGAGATCAGAATCAGGCCCAAAATGTAGGTTTCTTTAATGGAATCCTCCAATGAAAAATATTTTATTAGAGGTTTTTTTTTTATTTCTTATCATTAACAAACAAATCCCTACAAAGATAGTTAGCTTTACAGAGGGAAGCAATCATGCCTTTCAAATTATACTGTGAAATTACTATAAAAATAATACAGGAGGAAACATACCTTTCAGAGACCCACATTTAAATAATTTTATATTTTAATTGAAATTTCACAATTAAAGGACTTGATTCTGCCGTTCCAACTTAGGCAAAACTCCCACTGACTTTAATGGATTATGCCTGAATAAGGTCTCTAAGACCAGAACCTAAGAAGTAACAAAACTGTAGAGCTTTGTTTTTTTTTAAAAAAAAAACTGAGTTCTGTATTACTCTTGGTGACTTAACACATGAAGGGTATGATTCTGCTTCAGTCAAAGACAAAACTTACATTAACTTCAGTGGGAACAGGATCGGGCCTTAATGCATTAATCTGTCTTATAAAGTGTGTGTGAAAACTCAATTAGTTCCATTCTGTTAGAACATCTTACTGATCAAAGAAAAGTGAAACTGCTAGGAGGCACTAACTGATTTGGAAATTGCCAGATGAGAACAGAAAATAAACTATTTCACTGAAAACATATTGTAGTATTTATAACTGACTCACAGATCTCTTAATACAAGCTTAAGCAAATCACCACATGTCCCTGTTGCCCAAAATATTCAGACTTTATTGCCAGCTGTGATCATCTGCATATTTGATCTGCATGTTATTAGTGACTGTGAGACATGATGCAAATAATTAAATTTGGCTATTTTCACTTTTATAATGCTTGGCTTTAGAAAGCACTCTCTTTCTTGTCATTTTCTGTGCCCTCCATTTATACTATATAAAAAATAGAATGCACTCAAAGACAATGGCAAATAAAAATACTTAGGATTGGGAACAATTTTGTCAGTTTAATATTTCTTGCAATGCTGAACCTAGATTTCAATAATATTCACGTTACAGAAATGGAATATTTTAGCACCTTTGTTTCATGGCACCTCTGCTGCTATTTTATTTATAGTTCTGTTTTAACAACTGGTCGGGAATGAAAAAGTGAGAAAAGCATTACAATGTAATCAAGTATGAGAAAGAGATCACTAGGGCATATGCCTTTTTTAGACCATTGTAGGCTTATGTATAAAATAATTTGAAAGAGGTACAGTAATATTTCATATCTTAGAGTTGAAAAGGTTCAATTCTGCATGAGTCCTAGATGTTTTAAAACTAAAAATATTCTAATCCTCTGCTACCATGCTGAACTTTGATCAAATCTATCTGAATAAGACACAAAGTAAAATTACAAACTACAACATTTAAAACATGCATTCAGCTTCACCAAAGTAGTTTGTTGAAATGTAACAAATTACTGACCTTCCATCCATTCTTACAAACATTTGATCCACAGAGACTGAAAATCCTACACATAAAAAGAGGAGTAAAAAGCTAAAAGCAATGTTTTTTTCCATTGAGAAAGGAATCTGCCTCTCCTGACCCAGCACATCTGTTTTTGCAAAGAGATCAGAGCTTGTATTCTCACAGATCATGTGATGGATAGCACCTCCACCCAATAGGAAGCAACATTTGCTACTGCATCAGTTGGCATGTACTATGTAAACATAAAAAGCCTTTTCTAAGCCACTCTCGCTGACATACTCTATTATTCATGTTAATGAATGATTAGAAAAGAACTGAGTTCTTGGGTCCTAGTAAGTTAGGAAGTGAGCTGTCTTTTAAGAAAATAAATAATATTAAAAAAATAAAAACTCTCAAAACTCAATGGAGCCCGCCACAGGTTACTCATTGTTGTAGTTGACCTCTCCCTTGAAAAGTGAAAACTGTGATTTCAAATAATAATGTGACTTTACCTTCTGTAATCATACTCAGCTGAGAAGGTCACATTTTAATTAATTAAGCCTCATAACACCCCTGAGAAGCAGTTAAATATCTCAAATTTACAGATGTGGAAAGTGAGATACAGAGAGGATAAAGACCTCTTTTGGGGGGGAAATGGCATCAATTTGTGGGTGCTTTACTTTCTATATTACTAGGTTTTATCATCATAATTAACTTTAAAATGTTCAGGTGTCAATTGATTTTTAGGTGCCTCATTTTGGCGATTGCCAACTTGAGATGCCTGGGTCCCTTTGGATCCCTGGGGATTTGCCAGGGTTGATAGCAGGACCTGTGGCCTTATCCACAGGGATTCAAACCTTGCCATCTTTTGGAATGATGTGTGGGATGATCTGGGGCAAGCAAAGCAAGTGGTCAATTAGCAAGCCACTCTTTTACACACTCTGCATCCTATGCAACTTCTGTAAAGCATGGGATGACCCTGTCTCCCTTTACAGTTGCAGTACCAAACAGAGAGGCAACTCAATAGTCCCTCTCTCAATTTCTTTATCCAGGAATTTATGAGTCCCACTCTTGTCTAGCAGCTCTCAAATCATAAGGCTGATCCTAATTCCTTATCACTTTCATATTTTTTCCAGTTCTTATTCTCCACACCTGTTGCTCTTTCTCATTTAATGTTGTTTCTTCCTCCTTACTCCCCTTCTTTTCTGCTCTCCTCTCTATTCAATATTCTCTCTCCACTCCCCCATTTCTTCATCTCCGACCCTGAAGCCCCCACCTTTCTCTGTCCTTCTCTCCCCATCCCACCTCCTTGGGACACTCTCTCCTTTCCCCCAGAAATCTTTGTCTTCTTTTCCCCCTTTGAGTTGACCTCTCCCCCCAATCCCTCTCAGCAAAGTGCCTCCACTCTCTTCTCCTCACGGGGCTTCTCCTTTCCTTCCTCAGAGTTTCTCCCTTTTCATCCCAAAGAGGCTACCGCTGTTGCTGATGACTGACGGAAGTCCAGGCTCCCCCTTGCTCACTCCCCCATTCCTCTCTCTTCTCCTACTTAGGGAGCTGATGCCACTGGGAGGAGGTTAGGTTCCCTCTTCCTCTATCTGTCATGTTCCAGACAGAAACTGCAATCCATCCGTGGGCACAGAGCAAAAGGTAGAGACTTTGTTGCCCTCCCCACTTACACACTCACAATGGGGGCCAATCACAAGCCACCTCAGATGAGGCCCCAATCTGCTGAATATATATAGTATCCCATATTACTTGGCAGCTAATATCAGATACCTGCTGATGTGATCACAGAAGTAAGCCCTACTTGACTGATTAAAGGCTCCAGTCTGGTGCATTCTAGATATAAGATTATGCCTGGGGCTTTAGCATCTGCAACCATTAAGCTCAAGGATTTACCGTCTTTAATTAATTTTTCCTAGAGTGATACAAAGGGTATACACTAATCTTAAAATCTCTCACCAGCTTGTGTTCAATACTGTTACTACCAATTAGGGGAACTCTGGATATTTCTTATGTGAGAATCCCAGCACGGAAAAAAAAAAAAGAAGGAAGAGCAGGTATAAATTGTTATGCAAGGCCTGGCTGAAAACAATATGTTTTCTTTGAAGCACACAGATTTTGTGGCCCCCCAAATATAAAAGAAACATTGCAGCAAAGAAATGCAGGGCCCTTGTACCGAGGGAACAAGGAGGGACCACATATGTATTCAAAAATGAATAAGAACAGCCGTTAAAGTTACAGACCCGTCAGGCTTTCCAGGACCCATAATCCCTATCTCCTGGAAATGAAATTCTACCTCCTGCCTTCTTTACAAAACTATTTCAAGCAAAAATTAAGACACTTTCACACTTGTACCTTTCAGAGGAGATTTCACACATGGGCTGCTATTTTCTAACTGCTCTTCAATATATGGCTTGGGAGAGGGAGCTGTGAAAGAAAAATGCTAAACTGAAAACCAGTATGATAGAAATCACTAGATGGGCATCCTATTACAGCAGTTTGTTCTTTTGTATAAAGACAAGACTTTGGAGAAGGATTTGGTGGAAGAATGATTCCTACACAACAGTAGGTAAGCCAGGCTAAGTCAGTACTCACTGAACCAGTAACTTCTCCTCTAGCCCATTTAGTTTCCAAAAGATTTTTTTCCCCAAAAATTACATTTCTAGTCCTTATATTTCCTGAGTCATATGCTGCCAACATTTTAGCCAGACTCCCACAGAAAATGGCCGCCTTAGCATATGATGAACCCTGTGTTACAAGGGTGTATGTGATTGTAAAGAGAGGGCTACGTATTCATTTGCTTGATAAAAATGCCTTTGCATAACCACAAGCAAGAAGAAAGGCAATTCCACCTCGCTTATTATAAACTTCACTTTGTTCCTGAAAAGTATACAGTACTGACTTTTATACTGGCTATACACTTAAGACGTATGATGATACATACCTTTAACACTGTGCTGTACTAATCTGAAGTATAGGTCATGATTAATACCTTCTAGAATAAATATTGGGCATTCCCTCCTCCTCTGGGAAATTTTTCGATAATATCTGGCATTCAATGCAAATTGCACAATCCACACAAAGAAAAAAAAATGCTCTCAGAAGTATTTTTATGAGCTTCAGTAATAAGTAATTTCCGGAAGGACTGAATGAACAATACCAGAGAGGGATGAACTCCACTGGAAACAAACCATCCCTGACAGGTGTTTGTCCAGCCCATTCTTAAAAGCCTTCATGATGGTGGATTCCACTACCCCCTTGAGTAGCGTATTCCAGAGCTTAACTACCCTTATAGTTAGAAAAATTTTCCTAATATCTAACCTAAATCTCCTTTGCTGCAGATTTAAGCCCATTATTTCTTGTCCTGCCTTCAGTAGACATGGAGAACAATTGATCACCTTCCTCATTAGAACAGCCTTTAACATATTCTCCCTATTCATATCAGTCTATTACCGTCAAATGTCTAGCCTCTGTAGAGGCTGCAGACTTTAGCAGTGATTAATCACCTGACACACAGCTCAGATGGCACATCAGGGACTAGGTCACTGGAAGCTGAACAGTTTATAAAACAGGATGCTACAACCAAAGTTGATGACAGACTACTGTAAAAGGTGCATGCTCTTAATTTATTTATATTCCATTAATAAGTATTGGGCCAAGGAAGTCTGGTTTTGCCACACATAATGAACTGGCTCCAGAAATGCTACATAAGAGCATGTAAGAACCTGGTCCCAACATACAGTAGCAAAAATTAATACAAATTCTAGGGAAAGGCTCATTTTGACCAACCATTCTATCCACATGCTGCCTAACTCTCACTCTCAGCATAAACTGGGACTCTGTGTCAATTCATCGCTCCACAAATCAGCTTCATTCCCTCAGCAGCCTGTTTCCCACACACTTAGACCTCGGCAGGCAGGTGGTATAACCCCAAGCACTGGGCAGGCAGTGCAGCCCCCAGCACTGCCAGCCCTGGAGCCACCCAGAGTCCCTGGCCACAGGCCAGTCACCGCTAGCCCCAGCCTGGCCACAGGGAAAGAGTGCCATTAGGAATCAGGAAAGGGCCTGAGGGAGGAGCATGGGCAGGGCCATTTAAACTGTTTGGAGAGACTCAGCCACCCATGGACCTCCCTCTGCCAGCACCCTAACACCCACAATAACCACTGCCCACCCTTAGTATTCTCCACACAGACTGGCCCCTGTTCCTTCCTACCAGGCCTCCGCAGGACGGGGACTGTCAGGCTTGCATAAATTGAAGGAGCTGATTTCTGAATCAGAAATAAACCAAAGGCAACCTATGTTTCACACTGGAACCACAACTGCAAAGGTAGGCACCCAAATTTGCACCCCACTGCTCCTTCAAACAAACAAAAGTGGAGGTAATCCAGATCTGTGGTTCTATTTTCTATCCACCAATACTTTGAAAAGGAGAAGCATCCCGCACCATGGGCACAAGCTACCATCAGAGAAGAGAAATGGCCCATTATTACCAAGTGTGAAACCATGGGCTTGTCTGCAGCCCAAGTCCAATCCCTAAAAAGAAGCAAATGAAATATAAACCCATCCTTTCAATGACAACTCAACCCAACAAAGATCTAATGTGGGAGACAAGGATCCACAGAGATGGCAAGCCAACGAGAACTCCTCTCTTCTTATGAAGCTTATGGTGAGGAGGCTGACAAAAAGATTGCTCTAAGTGGAATGACTGCATGTACAAGTGGCTAGTTAGGTTTCTTGGCCTCCTTTTAAAAAAAACTGATCCCCAGACTGAAGTTAAAAAGAAAACAATCCAGCAATGTTAATTAGCGTCATCCACTGAGAATAGACAAACATGGGACGTTAACTTGATGAATGTGTCTACTTGCAGAGCAAATAAGAACTCATTGACCAGTTTGAAGAAGCAAAAAGAGGAGAAGCTGAATCAATAAAATATGCAGGGCAAAATTAATTCCCTCAGTTATAACAGACAGAGATGGCTTGGGCTGTTTTTCTTTAACCATCCTTCATGGGCTCAGTATCGCTAACTTTTGTGAGGTTATTGTAAGTCTTTACTTACAATAGTTAATGTAAGTCTTTATCAGTGTTTTTCTGGTAGACTCAGCTCCTGGATTCGTGAGTATGTGAGAATCTCAGCTAACCCTAAAAAAAGTAACATTCTTTCCCTTGTGGGTTGTGGAGAAAACCTGGAAAATGTGACCCCTACAGGCACAAACATGAGAAGGTAAATAGACAACTCACTGTTGTTATCTGGTGAAACTGTGTGCTTCATAAGTTAACCTCGCGATTTTGGGGGCCCTGGGCTCGTGCTTTCTGAATGCTTGGGGCTGGCAATGCTGCAATGTGAGACCATAATAAGGTGATTAGTAAGTCAGCATGGATTTGTCAAGAACAAATCGTGTCAAACCAACCTGATAGCTGTCTTTGACAGGGTAACAAGCCCTGTGGATGGGGGAAGAGGTAGATGTGGTATATCTTGACTTTAGTAAAGCTTTTGATACTGTCTCACATGACCTTCTCATAAACAAACTAACGAAATGCAACCTAGATGGAGCTACTATAAGGTGGGTGCATAACCGGTTGGAAAACCGTTTCCAGAGAGTAGTTATCAGTGGTTCACAGTCATGCTGGAAGGGCATAACGAGTGGGGTCCCACAGAGATCAGTTCTGGGTCTGGTTCTGTTTCCGTTTAATATCTTCATCAATGATTTAGATCAGGGGTTCTCAAACTGGGGGTCGCAAGGTTATTACATGCGGGTCACGAACTGTCAGTCTCCACCCCAAACCCCGATTTGCCTCCAGCATTTATAACAGTGTTAAATATATTTTAAAAGTGTTTTTAATTAATAAGGGGGGGGGTCGCACTCAAAGGCTTGCTATGTGAAAGTGGTCACCAGTACAAAAGTTTGAGAACCACTGATTTAGATAATGGCATAGAGAGTACACTTATAAAGTTTGCGGATGATACCAAGCTGGGAGGGGTTGCAAGTGCTTTGGAGGATAGGATTATAATTCAAAATGGTCTGAAGTAAATAGGATGAGATTCAAGGACAAATGCAAAGTACTCCACTTAGGAAGGAACAATCAGTCGCACACATACAAAATGGGAAATGACTGCCTAGAAAGGAGTACTGCAGAAAGGGACCTGGGGGTCACAGTGGATCACAAGCTAAATATGAGTCAACAGTATAATGCTGTTGCAAAAAAAGCGAACATCATTCTGGCATGTATTAGCAGGCGTGTTGTAAGCAAGACACAAGAAGTAATTCTTCCGCTCTACTCCACACTGATTAGGCCTCAACTGGAGTACTGTGTCCAGTTCTGGGTGCCACATTTCAGGAAAGATGTGGACAAATTGGAGAAAGTCCAGAGAAGAGCAACACAAATGATTAAAGGTCTAGAAAACATGACTTATGAGGCAAAAATGAAAAAATTGGGTTTGTTTAGTATGGAAAAGAGAAGACTGAAAGGAGACATGATAACAGTTTTTAAGTACATAAAGTTTGTTACAAGGAGGAAGGAGAAAAAATGTTGTTCTTAACCTCTGACGACAGAACAAGAAGCAATGGGCTTAAATTGCAGTAAGGGAGGTTTAGGCCGGACGTTAGGAAAAACTTCCTAACTGTCAAGGTGGTTAAGCACTGGAATAAATTGCCTAGGGAGGCTGTGGAATCTCCATAATTGGAGATTTTTAAGAGCAAGTCAAACAAACACCTGCCAGGTATGGTCTAGAACAGCGGTTCTCAAACTGTGGGTCGGGACCCCGAAGTGGGTTGCAAACCCGTTTTAATGGGGTCACCAGGGCTGGTGTTGGACTTGCTGGGGCCTTGGGCCAAAGCCCGAACCCCACCGCTTGAGGCCAAAACCGAAGCCTGAGGGCTTCAGCCCTGGATGGCCGGCGGGGCTCAGATTACTGACCCCCTGCCCAGGGCTGAAGCCCTTGAGCTTTGGCTTTAGCCCCCCTGCCCGGGGCAGTGGGGCTGGAGTGGGCCCAGGCTTCAGTCCCCCTCCTGGGGTCGTGTAGTAATTTTTGTTGTGAGAAAACAGTCCTGGTGCAATGAAGTTTGAGAACACTTGGTCTAGATAATACTTAGTACTGCCATGAGTGCAAGGGACTGGACTAGATGACCTCTCAAGGTCCCTTCCAGTCCTATGATTCTATGAAACCCTGCACACACACCGCCTCCCGCTGACGCCAATGGGCACAGAACGGAGCCCACGGCAGGCACCAGGCCTTGGGAGGGAGGGTGTGAGGACACACATTCACCCACAGAAATGGAGCAGGCCTCTTGCCTGTATCGCACCTGCCCAGCACCTAGGGCTGGCTCCAGCATTTCTGCCACCCCAAGCAAAAAAAAAAAAAGCCGCGATCGCAATTGGCAGTGGCAATTGGAAAAAAAAAAAGCCGCAATCGGCGGCGGCAGTTCAGCGGCAGGTCCTTCACTCCTAGAGGGAGGGACCTGCCGCCCCCAAATTGCTGCAGGTGCCGCCCCTCTCCCTTGGCAGCCCCAAGCACCTGCTTGTTAAGCTGGTGCCTGGAGCCGGCCCTGCCAGCAGCACCATGTGGGGTTGCCAAACCTCCAGGATTGTCCTGGAGTCTCCAGGAATTAAAGATTCATCTTTAATTAAAGTTTATGTCAAGTGACGAAATCTACAGGAATAGGTCCAATCAAAATCAGCAACTCTAGTGCTAGGGCGTCCAGCCCAGCTGGGGCAGCCACCTCGGGGGCTGGGGATAGGGTGACCAGACAGCAAGTGTGGAAAATCAGGACGGGGGTGGGAGTAATAGGCGCCTATAGAAGAAAATCTCCCAAGTATGGGGGCTGTCGCTATAAAATGGGGGCAGCTGGTCACCCTAGTGGAGGAGACTGCGGCTCCGCCAGGGGGAAGGGCAGAGAGGCCGGGGGCCCCCCTAGCACTGGGAGCAGCAGGGCACACAGCCAAGGGCCGCCGCTTGGGGGATGCCGCAGGGGAAGGGTAGAACTGGGCCAGGCGAACATACCACCTGGCGGGTGCGGCGCCATGCATTCTGGGAGTTGTCGTTTCCCTGACAACGGCTCCCACTTCCGGCTGTGCCCCTTCTCGGGGCGGACGGCGCCGTCATGGATTTTGCGACTGTCTCTGCGCCGGAGGTGCGTTTCTCATCAGGCGCGGCCAGGCCGCCTCGCGCGGGGTCCTCGCAGCGACGTGTAGGAGCCGCGGTGCATGCTGGGTCTCTCTCTCTGCGGCTCGGGCCAGCAGCAGCAGCGCGATGGGTGAGCGGCCAGGGCCCGGGGTGAGGTCGGGTCCCCCGAGCACGGGGCCGGCCCAGGCACAGCGTGTCCCCAGGGGCTGGGGCCCGTAAGCAGCCCCCACCCGCCCCTGGCCGGGATCAGCAGCGCTCGCCTGGGGCAGAGGGTCCCTCCCCCGGCTGGGGTCGGCGGCGCCGCCGCGCTCAGTTGGTGGCTCCGTTTTCCGAACCGCTAAAGGAAACGAATCCCCCGTAACACGCGGCGTTCCGAGCCCGACCGTCCCCCCCGCCCCCGCATCGCAGCGCTGCGGGGGGGCATCGGGGCTCGGGGGTGTTAGTGGGGTAATAAGTATCAGGGGGTAGCCGTGTTAGTCTGTATCTACAAAAACAACAAGGAGTCTGGTGGCACCTTAAAGACTAACAGATTTATTTGGGCATAAGCTTTCGTGGGTAAAAACCTCACTTCTTCAGATGCATAGAGAAGAAGTGAGGTTTTTACCCATGAAAGCTTATGCCCAAATAAATCTGTTAGACTTTAAGGTGCCAGCAGACTCCTTGTTGTTTTAGTGGGGTAACAGCTACGTGCGTTCCTGAGATCTGAGCAATCTGCCTCTGGGTCCCAGGTTGACCCAGTCGTTTAGATTCCGCCTCAGGTTTAGTTGGGCGCTGTCGTCTCGTGTTTGTAATGTGTGGCGCTGATTATTTTCCTGTATCCTGCAAAATTCTGTTATTTAGGTAAGTGCCGTGGGCTTCGTACTGCTAGAAAGCTTCGCAGCCACCGTCGGGATCAGAAATGGCACGACAAGCAATACAAGAAGGCTCACTTGGGTACTGCCCTGAAAGCCAACCCCTTTGGAGGAGCTTCCCATGCGAAGGGAATTGTCCTGGAAAAAGTGTATGTGAAATCCAAGTGTATACTGATGAGACAAGCTGTGAACTTGTACTGTTTATCGTGCTTAGTGTCTGGTAGGGTTGTTTTACTCTACCTAATAACATATGATCATAATATATTTACAGACTTTGTTAATTTGGGTGCAACTCTTATAGATTTAAAAAAAAAAAAAAAAGTAACCTTGATTTCTGCACCATCCATTGCCTTTTTTGAAGTCATTCAGGGCAGAGTTTCAGGCTTTCTCTTCATTTTTGTAGTTGAACTTAATAGTTAGGTCCGGGTCATCAAATATCTATCTACTTTACACACAGTACCATCCCAACATTATTGTACATAACACTTGAAAGACCAGTGGTTCTTAGACAGCTATATTTGGGATTTAGAAGATTGTTTGTTTGTAAATCCTGTGTTTTAACATAGTTCTCCCTTATGCTTAACAAAAATGAACTATGCCTGCAGTTGTTGCTGCCTTTTTTTCCTAATCTACTTCTCCCGAAGAATATGAATCAATATATCTTCTTGGTCTGGGGAGTAGCTATGCTTTGTATATGACCCTTCAAAAAGGGGGTGTCATTTCTCCAACATGGGCATCTGCTCTCCAGAAAGAAAATATAAACTTCTTAGACTAGTAGGAGGAAAAAAATGCTATTAAAGGAAATGTTTAGTGATGAGTGAATTTCAAAGATAACATCAGTTTGAGTCCATTCAAAAGTTGTATATCTTGGTTGTGACTGCCATTTTAATAGGAACATAGAAATATAAGGTTGGAAAGGGATCTGGAGAGAGAATCTAGTCCAGCCCTCTGTGCTGAGGCAAGACCAAATATACCAACACCATCCCTGACAGGTGTTTATCTAATCCGTTCTTAACACTTCCAATGATAGAAATGCCACAACCCGTCTTGGAAGTCTATTCCTGTGCTTAATTATCCTTATAGTTAGTTTTTATCCTAATAGCTAATCTAAATCTCTCGTTGTAGATTAAGCCCACTATTTCTAGTCCCACCTTCAGTGGACACAGAGAGCAATTGATCACTCTTTATATTTGAAGACTGTTACCAGTTCCTCCTGCATCTCTTTTCTCAATATTAAAGATTCCCAGTTTTTTCACTTTTCCTCATAGGTCAGGTTTTCTAAATCTGTATAATTTTTGTTGCTGTCCTCTAGACTGTCCAATTTGTCCAAGAATTGGGAGGCTTAATGCAGCTCTTTAGACTCTTTGGCCATGCTGCCAGTTAATGGTGCAGTGTTTTGTTTTGTTTTTTACTTTGAAGAGGGACGTTGGTTTCATGAGATGTATTAAACCAGAAATTAACAATTTTGGTTAAAAAAATGTTTACTTATTTTACCAAACAAAACACTTCAAAAATTATAAGTGGCAGTTTCCTTTATGATTATTCCTGAATGTGGAAGCTGAATTGGAGTTGGGTGTATAAAAATATGGACACAGAGGGAAAAGAGGTGGAAGGATTCTGCAGCTGTTTCTGAGGAGAAGAGCTGGTACATTGTAAAGAGCTGCGGGTATCAATTTGAAGAGCCAATTCTTTGTTACAGCTCTGTTGCATTTATTAAAGAAACTGCTTCTTTTGTCCCCTCTACTCCAATTTCAAATGCTCTAAGGAAGTTTAGAAATTTGTTTTTTAATTTAGTGTTTACTATGTACATTATACAGTTGATGCCAGCAGATAGCTACTTTCAGTTACAGCAATTACTTTTTTTTTTTTATTTCAGTGGTGTAGAGGCTAAACAGCCCAATTCTGCCATCAGGAAATGTGTCAGAGTTCAGCTGATCAAGAACGGCAAGAAAATAACAGCCTTTGTTCCTAATGACGGTTGCTTGAACTTCATTGAGGTGAACAATGAATCCCTAAAACTTTTGGTTGTAAATTGGCTCCATGTAATACAGCTCAAAGTTACATTATCAGCCCTATCTGTGCAGGGGCCTGTGGTCATCTGAAGGAAATTATTATTACTTTATGCTTAGTAATATTTTTAAATGTCAAGTATCTTAATCAAAACATGAGCATTTACAGTACATTTACATGTAAAGGGTTTGTTCAACCAATGCAATTTGTTTTTCTAAATATTCTTAAACTTTTATTTGTTTGGGTTCTCATTTGACTGAAAATTGTTTAATTGAACTTAGTAACAATCTTCCTTTCTTTCATTGTAGGAAAATGATGAAGTTCTAGTTGCTGGCTTTGGTCGGAAAGGTCACGCTGTTGGTGACATTCCTGGTGTCCGCTTCAAGGTTGTCAAAGTAGCCAATGTTTCTCTCTTAGCCTTGTACAAAGGCAAGAAAGAGAGACCACGATCATAAATTCCTGTCATGCCATCTAGGCTACTAATAAACTTCAGTTTGATAAATGGTGTGGTTTTTCAAGTCCTCCATGCAATGAAATATTGGGGCACATGTTCTGATAAACATTTTTTGAGTGTACTGTTGCTTTTTGAAACACTTAAAATATTGTGCTAGTGCCTGAAAACATTAAACTGTTTTTTTTAAAAAATGGGCTTTATTTACTCTAAATTAAAACTTCCCCTGTATAAATGCAGAAAAGTGGATGTTCCCAATTTAATGTGCGATTAGATCTAGTATCTTTTCTAAAGCCATGTCTACACTACAAAATTATGTTGACCTAACTTACCTGTGTGTATAGCCCCTGCAGTTATAAAAGTGCTAGTGTGCGCACAGGTGGTTCCTTGTGTTAGTGGTGCGCATCAATTACCAGGACCACTTGCATCAATTGTATTGGAGCATTGTGGGACAGCTCTTGAAAGCTAGTAACAGTCAACATAAGCAATGTAATATCTCCACTGACACTGTGTCAATCCAATTACATTAACCATGACTACTCTGCTTGGTGTTTCTAAATCAGAGTAGAGAGGCACTTCCATCGATGGGGGCCAGATTTAAGTTGAGACACTTCCACAAATCTTGTTTAAATTAATACATTCACCTGCTTTCCTTCCCCATGAACTTTACACTCTCACAAAAAAGAAGCTGAAGAATCTAGAGATGGCAAACGAATAATGGGTCAGGATATCTTTACAGGGTTGCTGGCTTGTTTAAGATGAAATAATACTTTTTGCTTTAGCTTCCTTGGTGGTATCTGGGGTGTAACAGCTGCTCCAACATCCTTCCTCCATCCAGCTTATCTAACAGCGTGGAGCTTTGTACCATTGTGATCATTGTATGTGCGGGGTGAGGATGCCCATTGTCCTTCAAGGCGAAGCTACAGGACTAAAGTGAGGGGTCCTGAGGCAGGATGCGGAAGGTTTGTAGTTGCTGCAATCCTGACTGCCTCAGTCTCCAACTGTAAGAGCCCAGCGTGGGTGGCTGCAGCCCTGCTGTCTGCTCCAAGCACGGGGTTCATGGGGGTCTTTCAGCTGCGTTACAGTGACAGGAAGGTGTTGGCTGCAGGCAACAAGAGCCTGGCTCACTGCAACTCACCTCACTCTGAACACGGCCTAGAATATATATAGTTGCAGAGCAAATATGAACTCATTGACTAGTTTAAAGAAGCAAAGAGGAGAAGCTGAGTGAATAAAATATGCAGGGCAAAATTAGTTCCCTCAGCTATAACAGATAGATGGCTTGGGCTGTTTTTCTTTAACCATCCTTCATGGGTTCAGTATCACCAACTCTTGTGATGTTATTGTATGTTTCATAATATTGGTATTTTTCTGATAGAGTCATCTCCTGGACTCATAAGAATCTCAGCTTCACCTAAAAAAAAGTAATTTTCTTTCCCTTGTGATTGTGGAGAAAACATGACCCCTAAAGGCACAAACACATCAATGGTGTTATGTGGTGAGACCTTGTGCTTTATAATCCAACCTCATGATTTTGGGGGCCCTTGGCTTGTGCTTTCTGAACGCTTGGGGTTGGCAATGCTGCAATGTGAGATCAAACCACGCACGCCACCTCCCGCTGATGCCAATGAGTGCAGAGCCAGGGGCAGGCACCAGGCCTGGGGAGGGAGGGTGCAAGGACACACATTTACCTGCAGAAATGGAGCAGGGCCCCTTGCCCATATTGCGCCTGCCCAGGAGCGCCAGGGCGCACAGCCCAGATGGGGGCAGCCACCTGGGGGGTTGGGAGGCTGCGGCACCGGGAGCAGGTCACACAGCCAAGGGCCACCGCATGTCACCCGGGAGGGAAAGAGCTGGACAGGCTTGGCTCCCCGAGGGGCTGGGCGATGCATTCTGGGAGTTGTAGTTTCCCTGATAAAGGTTCCCATTTCCGGCTGTGCCGTTTACGTTCCCTCTTCTCTGCGCCGGAGGTGCGTTTCCGATCAGGCGCGGCCAGGCCGCCTCGCGCGGGGTCCTCGCAGCGACGTGTAGGAGCCGCAGTGCATGCTGGATCTTTCTCTTTGCGGCTCGAGCCAGCCCCAGCAGCGCGATGGGTGAGCGGCCGGGGCCAGGGCCGGGAGTGAGGTCGGGTCCCCCGAGCACGGGGCCGGCCCAGGCACAGCGTGTCCCCAGGGGCTGGGGCCCGTAGGCAGCCCCCACCCGCCCCTGGCCGGTATCAGCAGCGCTCCCCCGGGGTAGAGGGTCCCTCCCCCGGCTGGGGTCGGCGGCGCCGTTTTCCGAACCGCTAAAGGAAACGAATTCCCCGTAACACGCGGCGTTCCGAGCCCGGCCCGGCTCCCCCACTCCCGGGATCGTAGCCCTGCGGGGGGGGGATCGGGGCGCTCGGGGGTGTTAGTGGGGTAACAGCTACGTGCGTTCCTGAGCTCTGAACAATCTGCCTCTGGGTCCCAGGTTGACCCAGTCGTTTAGATTCCGCCTCCGGTTTAGTGGGGCGCTGTTGTCTCGTGTTTGTAATGTGTGGCGCTGATTATTTTCCTGTATCCTGCAAAATTTTGTTACTTAGGTAAGTGCCGTGGGCTTCGTACTGCTAGAAAGCTTCGCAGCCACCGTCGGGATCAGAAATGGCACGACAAGCAATACAAGAAGGCTCACTTGGGTACTGCCCTGAAAGCCAACCCCTTTGGAGGAGCTTCCCATGCGAAGGGAATTGTCCTGGAAAAAGTGTAAGTACAACTGAGGTGCTCGTGGAGGTTAGCTGGAGAAATACACTCCAGCTACTGTGAGTAGTTGCTTGTGGCAACTCCACCGAGTGCTAAAGTAAATGCTGTTTAACTTCATTGTAACTGCCCAACGCTGAGAGTTATTTATCACACGTTATATATAACAGGCATTAGTGCTTGAATCTGGAGGACTATATTGCCTTTTGCATTATGTACAATTGTTAGATACATTTTTAGTTAGGTTCTGTTGGCATTCAGAGGTCTTTGTGCTTGATTTCTGCAACATACTGTTTTATTTTGGAAGTCATTTAATAACGTTATTTATCTTCAGAGTGGAAGGCTTCTTAAATTTGAAGGTTAAGGAGATGTACTGCTGAAAAAAGGAGTGGGCCTCATTTTCAAAAGTGCTGAGTCCTCTCAGATCCCATTGAAAACTGTTAGAACAATAGAAATTCTGAATTTTTGAAAATCAGGTCCTGTGGAAAAATCCACTGTGTGATGTTTATACTAACTTAGTGCTGGGCATTTTCTGAATGAAGCCTGTCAATCTACTGATTTATGTGGTGTTTTTTGGACAGATGGCTATTATGCATTAAATTGACAGCACCAGAGCTATTTCTTGTTCGTTATCAGGAGTGAAAAATGTTTGCCATCATGCCACTCGATGTCTATAATTCTGGTTTAAATTGAAATGCTCACCATACTTTATACAGCAACTAATACCTGGACTTGATTTTTTGTTTCAATCTGTATTTTGTCTGCAGTTACCACCCGTCTCTGAGGTCCCCTTCTCTCTTCCCAAATAAAAATCAGAACATAAAGACCTCATGCCTGGGTTCCTGTTGGCATTTTTAAGCCTCTTATTTAGGAGGCTAGACTATCCTGGTGGCTGCTCAAGCCTCCAGGGTGCCATTGTACTGTTTCTAATTTGCAGTGTCATTAAGTTAGCATTTGTCCCCATGGAACGCTTCCCTCTCCACTCCCCCACCCCTCCTAGTATTGGCTCAAATATTTAGGAAGCGAAGGGACCATTTGGGGCATTATTCTTTCTTGGACCAAGATACTAGACAAGCTGTGTTTCAGTAATTGTCCATTAAATGTTGGGTTTTATACTACTTCATGAAAAACAGATACTATTTACATTCTCCATAGAATGGAGTTGTACAAAGTGATCCAGCGTGTTTAATGTAGCGGTTCTTGATGTTCTAATAGAGATGTGCTAAAATAATCAAGCAGAATGTCAGTGATGCCTTTTCATGTGTTTCCATTTCAGTGGTGTAGAGGCTAAGCAGCCTAATTCAGCCATCAGGAAATGTGTCAGAGTCCAGCTGATCAAGAACGGCAAGAAAATAACAGCCTTTGTTCCTAATGATGGTTGCTTGAATTTCATTGAGGTGAATAATTTATCAGCAAAAACTTCTCTCAAGTGTGTATTTGGCTGAACTGGGGGATGGCACGAGCAGGGGCCATGCCCACTGCACTTTGATGAGATGATGGGCAGAAGACAGACATTAGAAGTGCTCTTTCACCTTCCATCTGCCACATCATGCCTCAGCTGTGCTGTTACAAAGTAAAGGAGTGTCCTAGCTAATATTTGTTCTTACCAAAACATTGAAGGGACTAAAGTTCCAAGTCTTTATATCTGACCACCACAGTTCTTTTTGTTTTGTCTGGCCTTTCCTGGGAGGGGTTGTGATATGCTTAAAGCTATTGGGTCAAATTTGGGATGCTCTGATTTCTCACAGTAGCCAAAAGATACATTGTGTTTCAGACATAGCATGAATCTGATGTTGATTGCTGTGCAACTGCAGTGTTTCCTGTTTTTAATTCTAGGAAAACGATGAAGTTCTGGTTGCTGGCTTTGGTCGGAAAGGTCACGCTGTTGGTGATATTCCTGGAGTTCGCTTCAAGGTTGTCAAAGTAGCCAATGTTTCCCTCTTAGCCTTGTACAAAGGCAAGAAGGAGAGACCAAGATCATAAACTTTTGTTACTCTGTTAAGGATGTCAATAAAAATGTTCATCTAAAGAAACCTCCTGTGGTTTTTTTTAAATACTTTTTCTTTTTGAGAATAGATTTGATTTTCTAAATGAATTGTTTGTAAATGACATGCGTGTAACTGTGTTTCAACATCTGTAGTGCCCTGTTTGCCACTAACTTCTTTTTCTTGTAATAAGAAATGTCTTACAATTGACCAGGATAAAGGTGCTCAAGTTTCTTAATTCCATCAGTACTTCTGTGCACTACTCTAGCATTTGTTATAGCTGTTTTACTTAGCTAAAGGCTTACAAGATATTTGTAAAGATACTCTAAAAGCAGATTTTTAGCATACAAATAGTATTGGATCTGCTTGGGTTTGAGTTAAGAGTGGAGCTGGTTGGAAAACTAGTTTTTTCTTGTGGAAAATTTCAAGGTTTTGGCAAAACTAAATCCAGACTTTTTCAGTTCTAAAATGATGCTTCAAGGAGTCTGTAATATGGGAGCTTCATGCTTCCATTCCCTTCTATATGATGGGCTCCCTGGACTATTTCTCCCATGATGCATCAGTTTCCCCTTTTGATGTGGGGAGGAGGTGTATTGTGAAGTCCAATGGGAAGCCTGTCCCATAGAACAGGAAGCATGAGGCACTATGGCAATACTTCTGAATCAATGTTTTTGCTTTCCGTGGAAAATTAGCCCAAAAACTTTCAACTCCCAGGACATTTTTTGGTCAGGGAAAAACAAAACATCCATTTAAACAGTTTTGATGAAAAATTTTCAAACAGACCCAGTTAAAGCACAGCTAAGAATAGTTTATTGAAATAGAAGTTTTCCTTCTAACTAGTAAATCTGCTTAGTTAAGCACTTGCTGAGGTAAACTTGGGAGTGCTTGGCAAAACTGGCTTATTAGCCAGGCTTGGTGCTGGGGAGATGTAAGCAGAGGTAGTAGGGAAGAATCCCACATGCATCATCCCAGTTTGTAAGCCTCTATGGATACCATGCCAATGACTGGAGTAGATGTGTTCTCTCACTGTTGAGGTGGATCTCCTTGATCTATGATGCCCTATTCTCCAAATGCTGTCATGCAATGAACGCTTGCAGATTCCCAACCCTCCTGTTGCTCCACTGAGCAGTTTCTGCTACTGGGAGACCCTGCACAGACATGGGGGTAGTATTTGTCCTTACATTCAGAATCCTGGGCTGGAATCATGTCACTTGAGTCATTGTCTGGCAGAAACAGTGTTCAGACAGATATGCACCAGTGTACCGTGAGAATGTTTCTGCTATGTTTAAATAAAGAAGTGTCGAGACTCTCATGATGGGTAAAAATGTAGCTCCTCTGGGAGGAAGCAAGTTCCACTAATAGGAGATGAGTCTGGCAGTTGAGTTTTAGTCCCAGATCTACCACTAGTTGCTGTGACCTTGAGCTAGTGACTTAACCTACCTCTGCCTCAGGTTCCCTGTCTTTTAACAAATGGGGGTAATGATACCCTTCTAGTCACCTTAAAGGAAAGGCTGCATTTTCCCCCTTCAGCACTAGTAAAAATCCATGCTACACCCAGGCAAGTATTTTACAAAGAAGGGTATCTCTCTTGGTCATGAAAGGACACTGCTTAGTCTATACTGATATTGTGTTGTTTTTGCTGATGTATGTGGGAAGGTTGAATGCAGGTACTATATTTGAAGTAAGGGTTAATTCTATTAACTACAAAATCTGAAAGAAATAGTGGAACAGTTGTTGGCTTATTTTTAGATTGATACTTTCAGCTTCAGAACTGGTAAATGATTGTTCAATGTACTTTGTGAATAGGCTTCTTTTACTGCTGTATGTCTAAAAAAGCTGGAATTTTATCTCTACAGCCATGTTTCCCCAAACCAGGCTATTCCTGTGGAAACATTGAGTAAGTTTCCTCTTACTCCCAGTATCAGACCAAAAACTCTGAGGTTTGTCGGGAACTGGATTGTTCTTTTGTGAACCAGCACATGACTGTTTGCTGCCCCTCTCTAGCAGGAAAGAGAAATATACTGTTGAGGTTTTTTTTACTTATGTAAAAAAATACCCTTGGAATGGAAAATGCTCAACGGAAGAATTGAATGTAGTAGTGGACTGTTACATTTATGCAAGGGTTTGGGGTGCTAGTAGGAAGAGTTCTAGTTCCTAGAGGTTTACAACCAAATTTTCAAGTGACGACTGATTCTGTGAGCCTCAGTTCTTAGGAGCCCAACTTGAGACTGTGTCTGATTTTCAGATCTGGAGGACAACCATCTCCCACACAATAAAATGTGGGTCCTTGCCCCGACAACCAAGTACAAGGTGTCTAAATATGCAAAAACTGAGGCGCATAACTCTGATGTTAAGGCCAGGGGGACTATTGGATCATCTAGTGTTATACAGATCAGACAGGCCATCAGATTTCACTCAATTGCTCCTACATAGCTGGAGCCTGGATCCTAAGCAAGGAGAAAAATCATAAGGAAAGGTTGCAGGTGAAACAATGAACAAGCATCTCAAACAGTTGATTAAAAGAAAGCAGAGAACCTACAAGGGATGGATCAGCAAGGCAAGCTACCTCTTGGGAGGTCAGAAAGTGTAGGGAAGAAGTCAGAACTGCCACAATCTAACCAGAGCTGGACCTTGCAAAGGAAATTAAAACCAATACTGAAAGGTTATTGAGCCATATAAATAAAACAAGGAAAAGTGGGACTACTAAACACTAAGGATGGGGTGGAGATTAAAGATAATCTAGGCATGGCCCAACACCTAAATGAATACTTTGCCTCCGTTTTTAATAAAGGTAATGAGTTTTAGGGCAGTAGCAGGGTGGCTAACAAGGATATAGAAATAAAATTGTGATGTGAGATGGAAGCCAAACTTAAACACTTACCAGATTTGCCCTTATTTTGGGGTATGCTAATTTATTAGGGTTACTCTTCTGGGGGGGGGGGGAGGCTGTGTTCTGTAATTCTATTAATGTACTGTTTGTGTCACTTGTGTTTTCATATGGAGCTCTACTTCTCCCTCTGCAAGTCCCTTCCCAATGGAGCTATCCTGCAGGACCTAGGTTCCCCTGGGCTGGGTTCCTCCAGAACCAGACACCCACCAAGTCTGAGCGAACCGGGTCAATCAGCACTTTCAAGCTGACCCTTTTTATGCCCCTGGACTCAGTGGGCTAGGTCAAGCAGCACTTTCAAGCTGCAACCCTTATATGCCATAGGTTCGGCATGTCCTTCTCCCCCGCTTGCATGTTACAATTGTACTGGTAGTAACCCACTTGATGAGCAAACCCCACAGTATTTTTGGGCGCTACAGGGATCTTTAGCTTAGGTAAAAGAAGCATTGCTTCAGAGTAAATGGGGAAGCTAAAAACACAAAAGAGTAATTGTGACGTGCAGTCTATATGGTTTTATAAAAATATGATAAGTGAATATAATGTAACGAATATGCTTCATGCAAAAGGTCTCTTGTTAGGTATCATTACAAAGTTTATAATCTACTGAGTGTGATCATGCTATTTGTATAAATGTACCACTCTTGTACCTAAAACTAGAAATATGAAATATAACTCTGAGGGCCTATTTATGTAAAGTGTGGGCCATTAATGATGGTTTGGAATCTTGATGACTCCCATTAACCAGGACCATTGTCTGCAGATAGTTGTGTTTACCTGTAAGTCTTCCTGTATGTGTGTGTGCTGGCAAGTGGGTAATGAAGTCTTGCAGTGACATGTGATCATGTCACCTGAACTGGAATCCATCTTTAACCTGGTGCTTTTCCAGTGAGGGGGGTGGAAACCCAGAGGGACAAAGGGTTCCCGCCTTATGCAAAAGATATATAAAGGGGTGGAAAAGAACACAAGGGGGAGAGGAGCCATCATGAAGAATCCCCTAGCTATCACCCGAGCTGCAACAAGAGCTGTACCAGGGGAAAGAATTGTGCCCAGGCCTGGAAGGTGTCCAGTCTGAGAAAAAACTTACTGAAGCATCTCTGAGGGTGAGATTATCTGTATTCAGTTTGATTAGGCATAGATTTGCGCATTTTATTTTATTTTGCTTGGTGACTTACTTTGTTCTGTCTGTTACTACTTGGAACCACTTAAATCCTATTTTCTGTATTTAATAAAATCACTTTTTATTTAGTAATTTACTCAGAGTATGTATTAATACCTGGGGGAGCAAACAACTGTGCATATCTCTCTATGAGTGTTATAGAGGGCGAACAATTTATGAGTTTGCCCTGCATAAGCTTTATGCAGGGTAAAACGGATTTATCTGGGTTTAGACCCCATTGGGAGTTGGGCATCTGAGTGCTAAAGACAAGCACACTTCTGGGAGCTGTTTTCAGGTAAACTTGCAGCTTTGGGGCAAGTGATTCAGACCCTGGGTCTGTGTTGCAGCAGACTGGAGTGTCTGGCTCAACAAAACAGGGTGCTGGAGTCCTGAGCTGGCAGGGAAAACAGGAGCAGAGGTAGTCTCGGCACATCAGGTGGCAGCTCCCCAGGGCGTTTCTGTGATCCAACCCGTCACAGTAATGTTCAGAGAGAGAGAAGCAACCAGCTTAACCATAAAAGTTATTTATTGAATAATAGTAACTATTGGTAACTAAGGAGAGCCTAAAGCAACATAATGTTTACATTATTAAAGGTTACAAAAGTCATATATAGAAAACTATACCTGCCTGGGGTAGAAAAGAAAACAGAGAGAGAGAGCTAGAATCTCACCAATCCATGAAGCTTGAACTGGTCAGGGTTCCAAGGTTATGGTGGTAGCTCAGGGGCCTGAGCGCTGGAGACAGGCAGCATGATCAGTCAGGAGAAGATGGAGTCCCAGTGGAACTGATGCAGAGTTTGGATCCATGCATCAGAACACTTACTGGAGCATTAGTAAGGGTTTTTGTAGGGGAAAATACAATGGTTCAAGGGAGAACAATAGATTTGTTTATGGGTAAACTGATGACTCAAGGGTTTTCTTTAGGCTAGACAATAGGAGCTGATCACTCCTAGCTATGGGTGATGTTTCTTCTCAGGAGCTCACAATGCAATTAAGCTGCTTCAATATTTTGGATATCAATGGAGATGTCCTATCTCCTAGAACTGGAAGGGACCTTGAAAGGTCATCGAGTCCAGCCCCCTGCCTTCACTAGCAGGACCAAGTACTGATTTTGCCCCAGATCCCTAAGTGGCCCCCTCAAGGATTGAGCTCACAACCCTGGGTTTAGCAGGCCAATGCTCAAACCACTGAGCTATCCCTTCCCCTAAGGATTCATTACTAGAATTGGTCTCATAACTGCTGGGCTGGGTGTGTGCAGACGTAGTTCATTAACATCTGGAGCAGAGATCCCCAGGATGCAGTGCTTTCCTGCTTTTCTGGTCCCAGAGTTCAGTGCGGTTCTTGCCTTGGAATCTCTGTTTTCCATTCTGTATGCTAATGGAGATGCCTCCCTGTCCCATCTTTGATGCAGATGAGGCTAGGGGAGTTGCCTTAATCTTGTCACCCTTGTCATGAGTGGTCTAGGTGTGTCCCCCACCGCCCTTCACTGCTCTCTGCAAGTCTTTTTTCTGATCGGTTTTGGTTCCAGCAGAGGCTGGGGGGTGGAGGGGAGGATGTCCTTTCATGAGTCAGACAGGCTGGATACTGCGCCCTGGTTCCCCAAAAATACAGAACTGACTGGTATCAACACTTTAATGGGACCAAAACGGGGAGGGGGGAGAGAAGGAGAGAGGGGAGATACTATCCATCCAAAAATATTAAAGGAACTGGCACATGATATTGCAATCCATTAGCAAGGATTTTTAATGAATCCATAAACTCAAGGGGCATACCATATAACTGGAGAATTGCAAATATAGTACTTCTATTTAAAAAAGGGGGGGAAATAATCTGGGAAACTATAGACCCCTTAGCTTGACCTCAATTGTATGCAAGGTCCTAGAACAAATTTTGAAAGAGAATAACTAAAGACATAGAGGTAAACAGTAATTGGGATAAAATACAACATGCTTTTACTAAAGGTAGATTATGCCAGACCAACCCGATCTTTTTCTTTGAGAAGATAACTTGATTTTTTTTAAAAGCAACAGAGAGTCCTGTGGCACCTTTAACAGATGTATTGGAGCATAAGCTTTCGTGGGTGAATACCCACTTCATCAGACGCATTATGCTTATGCTCCAATACATCTGTTAGTCTTAAAGGTGCCACAGGATTCTCTGTTGCTTTTTATAGATCCAGACTAATACGGCTACCCCTCTGATACTTGATTTTTTTTACACAAAGGAAATGCAGTAGATCTAATCAACCTGGATTTCAGTAAAGCATTTGATACTAAGTTCCACATGGGAAGTTATAAGTTAGCAGGAGAAGATGGCGATTAATATGAGAATAAAAGGTGGGTAAGGATCTGATTAAAGGGAAGACTACAATGGGTCATACTGAAAGGTGAACTGCCAGGCTGGAGGGAGGTTACTAGAGGAGTTCCTCAAGGATCAATCTTGGGCCCAATCTTATTTAACATTTTCATTAGTGACCTTGTCACAAAAAATGCGTGTGTGTTAATAACAATTGTGGATGACACAAATACAGAGGTGGACTGGAATAGCATACAAGAAAATGTGGATGACCTTGAAAATTGGAGTAATAGAAATGGGATGAAATTTAATAGTCAAAAGTGCAGTTATGGACTAATAACAATAATCTTTGCTATAAGCTGGGGACTTATCAATGGGAAATGCCAGAGGAGGGGAAAGGCCCGGGTGTATTGGTTGATCACAGGATGATGACGAGCCACCAATGTGATGTGGATGTGCCAGAGGCTATTGCAATCCTAGGGTGCATCAAGTGAGGTAGTTCCAGTAGACGGGAAGTGTCAGTACCATTGTACAAGGCACTTGTGAGCCCTCATCTGGAATACTATGTGCAATTTTGTTTAAGAACAATGAATTCAAACTGGAACTGGTGCAGAGAAGGGCTATTAGGATGATCAGAGGAACCTCTCTTATGAGAGGAGAAGTAAAGGGCTTGGCTTGTTTAGCTTAACACAACAAAGGCTGAGGGGAGCTATGATTGTTCTCTAAATACATCAGAGGGATAAACACCAGGGAAGAAGAGCAGTTATTTACGTTAAGTGCCAATGTTGACAAAAGAACAAATGGATATTAAATGGCCATCAACAAGTTTAGACTTGAAATTAGACAAAGGTATCTAACCATCAGTGGTGTGAAGTTCTGGAACAGCCTTCCAAGGGGAGTAGTGGGGTCAAAAAAACCTAAGACTCATCTTGATAAGTTTATAGAAGGGATGGTGAGTTAATACAGACAATTCTTTCCCAGGTGTCTGGCTGGTGAGTCTTGCCCACATGCTCAGGGTCTAACTCAGGGGTCGGCAACCTTTCAGAAGCAGTGTGCCGAGTTTTCATTTATTCACTCTAATTTAAGGTTTCACGTGCCAGTAATACATTTTAATGTTTTTAGAAGGTCTCTTTCTATAAGTCTATAATATATAACTAAACTATTGTTGTATGTCAAGTAAATAAGATTTTTAACATGTTTAAGAAGCTTCATTTAAAATTAAATTAAAATGCAGAGCCCCCCGTACAAGTGGCCAGGACCCGGGCAGTGTGAGTGCCGCTGAAAATCAGCTCGTGTGCCACATTCGGCACGCGTGCCATAGGTTGCCTACCCCTGGTCTAACTGATTGCCATATTTGGGGTTGGGAAAGAATTTCCCCCAGGTCATAGTAGCAGAGTCCCTGGGATTTTTCACCTTCCCCTGCAGCATGGGACACAGGCCACTTGCTGGTTTGAATTAGAGTAAATGGTGGACTCTCTGTAACTTGAAGTCTTTAGATCAAGATTTGAAGACTTCAGTAACTCAGCCAGAGGTTAGGGTCTATTACAGGAGTGGGTGAGTGAGATTCTGTGGCCTGCAATGTACAGAAGGTCACCCTAGATGATCATGATGATCCTTTCTGTCTTTAAGAAACTATGAGACAAAACCTATTTTCTATAGAACCCATATTGACTGGCACAATTCATATTTCTATTGTTTAATTCTTTAATAGTTGAATCTATCAGTTTCTTCCATTATTTTGTCCAGAACTATTGTCAGGTTAACCAGCCTATAATTACCTGTGTCATCTTACTGGCTGTTTTAGACTCTTGGCTTGACATTAACATTTTTCAAGTCTTCTAGATTGCCAATATTTATTAAAAATTAACAATCAGGCCAGAGATTTCCTTAGCCAACTTTTTTAGGACTTTTGGATACAAGTTATCCAGGCATGCCGATTTGTTTATCACATTCTCTTTTGTTGCTGAGGGATTGGAAAGGACTTTGTTGTCATGTGATATTAGTGCATCATCCTCCGTCTTTCCAAATACAGAACAGAAGTATTTATTTAACACTTATTCCTTTTCTGCACCATTATTAATTTTACCATCTGTCTTTGGTAATAGGCCTATATTATTGTTGATTGTACAGTTAGGGAGTATGTCTGAAAATGTTGGCCTTCACTTACAAACGCTATTGTAAACAATTCCTGGTGGTGGGATTCGGGCTAGTGTGAGGCTGTAGTTAGCTCATCAAGAACCTGAAACTCAGACCCTACTATTCATTCATGGAATATCAGTTGGGTTTTTTAAACTTACTATTCTGGTTTAGAAAGAGCCAGTAGGAATTAGAGCAACTTCCAGAAATATTGAGGAAAACGATTTCAACACCAGCAAGCAAGAAAGATAGCAAAGGGAAGTGCTAAAGTGAAGTGGTAAGTGTTCAGGCCGGTAAGTGCAGCTGATATAGTTTCCTAATGCAGAGTTGTCATGAGCTGCTTCTGCCACTAGGTGCTGCTATTGGTATGATGAGGGAGAAAGTTTAAAAAAAAGGGGAGGGGGGGAGGCTGAAAACTAGAAAGCTGTTTAATTGCAGTTCAGTGCAGGGCCGGCTCTACTGTTTTTGCCGCCCCAAGCAGCGCGCCGAATTGCTGCCACGGACGGCGGGGGCAGTCCGTGTGCCATTAGGGCGGCACGCGCGTTTCCATGGCTGCGGCAATTCGGCGGCAGCTTCTGTCTTCAGCTGGCCCCGCCGTCCGCGGCGGCAATTTGGCGCGCTGCATGGGGGCAAAAACACATGGACTGCCGCCCCTTGCAGATTGCCACCCCAAGCACATGCTTGGAAGGCTGGTGCCTGGAGCTGGCCCTGGTTCAGTGAAAGAAATCTTCAGAGTGTTGAATCTAACTTTTAATTGAATGGGGTCAAAGTTTTGAAGGGCTAAGTATCCCATTCCCCTTACAGCCTTTGGGCACCTGAAAGCATATCTGGTGCTATAGAGAAACAGACATGCTCCCTGTCCTGAAGAGCTCACCATCTCAATTCAACATGTAATGGGCCATACACAAACAAACAAACAAACAAAAAGGGGGGGGGGACACAGAGAGAAAGAACATAGGTGCCAACAATAAAATCAGGTGGAGACTCAGGCATGTGCACATTTAGCTGTTTTTTTTTTTCCCCCTTAAGGCAGATGTTTTTAACTCTTTGCAGGCAATGCAGCATGAGTGAATTTGGAGGAAGGATTTCAGTGAGGTGAGGAAGGTGGGTTTGGCACAGGTAGTGTGGAAGAAGGCCATGAAGGTGGGAATGGGAGAATGGCACAAAGAGGCATCAAGGCTAGTACTTTGTTTCAAGTTGAATTTTAATTTGTTTAATGAACCCATGTTATTAGGTCATACAGGCTAAACAACATGTCAAACGGGTGAGTTAGCAAATGGCGTCAGGATTTGTCCAGAGAACACGTTTGTGTATTCTGCCAGCTCGGAGGAGCTCAGACTTGTGTTATTTGGAAGAAAGGATGCTCCAGAAAGAAAGTCAAAGCAGTCAAAGCCCAAATAAATTAAAAAGTAACTCAGATATTTGACCTTCCTATACAAATGGTTTTACACTTTATAAATCTTACAACCACCCGCTATTAAAGCCAAATCCCCCAAAACAGGAGTCAATACAAATACATCAGAGAGGAGCCTGGAGAAGAAAGAACTAGTTCCGCTTTGCTGTGTGATTCTTTCATCAACACTAGTCAATGTTCCTGCTTCATAAAGCAGGGCATGTATAAATATTAAAGCAGATGGTTGACCACAGTAGGCAAGTGACAGCTAACTTTAGGATGTGAGAGAATGAACCTTATGATGCTTGGAGAACAGTATCTCCAGCATCTGGCTCAGTCTTCCCTTGGCCAAGTAAAGCTTGGCTACGATCTACTAGTAACAGTTTCGGATTTTATTTTGGATCAGGTGCAAAGAGAAAAAGGATTAGCTCATTTCTACAGTTTGCCAAATCTTTTCTCACACAGGCTCAGCCAGTGTGCCACCCTGCTTTGGGCTCTCATTGGCTCTGGAGGTAGAGGAAGCATCAAATTTGGAGCTACGCCCACTATAGCAATAGCCAGCAACATGAGCTTTTCCCTCTGCATTTCAAGGTGCTGTACACTAAAGGTGACATGCTGAAGTTGAGGGGATGGGAGGTTGATTCAGCCAGCTTCCAGCAGTGTAACCCAGGGATGCAGATCATTGGTGGTGAAAATTTTCTCACAAGGGGCTGCGCAGACAAGGGGTGGGCATGGGTGGACACATGGTCTACCCAATTAGCACCCAGGCCCACCCAAATCTGAGCCTATGTGAATGCAGAAGCCAATGTCCATGTGGTTGAGGTTCAGGGAGACTTGGCTTAAGAGAAGTTGCCTCTTGGCCCATCTGCAGAACACCATGGCTGGCCCCATCCCTGCCTCTACCCAGTGCTGCAAACTTCTCCTGGTTCTCAACAACTTTGGTGTCAGCCAGGCCCAGGCCTGCCGACAGCAATTCTGGGCCCCAGGGGAGAACAGTTAATGGGCACTCTTCCAGCACGGCCAGGGCTTCCACATGCCTGACCGACTGCCTTCGCTGCCGCCGGTACCACCCCATGCACGCCAAGGAGCCCTGCGGCCCGCTTGGGCAATTTAAAAGGGCCTGGGGCTCCCAGCTGCCATTGCCGCTGCAGCAGCCGGCGGCCCCTGGGCCCTTTTAACTCACCCAGGCACCCCCTGTCGGTGGGCCTGGCCGGGCGCCGCACAGGCGCTCACCAGCACCCCCAGCCCTGACAACCCAAGAGCTGTGGGGATTGCCCATTTCCACTGGCCAGCCCAGTCCCTAGGCTCCCTGCATGCAAATTCCTTCTCTGCATCCTACAATCCTGGCCCCCAAGAATTCAAATAAATATAATATGCAATAGCAATATGTATCTAGTATAGTAATATGCAAAATACATGTTTTGCTGTGATCTCCAGAACTTTGGTAATTGCCCATCCACCATAAATTGGGGTCTACCCAAATTTCCACTCCTAGCTACACCACTGGCACACACTCTGCTCTGTCAATGAGCCTGAAGCTAGCCAGCAATGACTAGGAAAAGGGACATGGGTAAATGAGGCACTGAATTAGTGTCTTCCTCTATCTAGTGCCTGCTGGTGTGGTTTAGGAAGAGCAACCACAGAGGAGCAAACTGCCTGCTCTCCTCCAGATACGACCCTCCAGGGTGAATTAAGCACCGGATGTTGCTCTAGCAAAGCTACCACAAGATAAAAATCCACTGGTGCTGCAGAAAGGGAGGTTGTGTTCTGACAGGCTTGAGAATAGGGAAAGGTGTTTCAATAAGGTCTTCTATAAACATCATCCTCTTATCAAACAAGTGAATGGCTCCCCAACCTTCAGTTAAAAATCCTCCCTACTAAGTCACAGTTTTATCAGTCCCTTGAATTCTTAAGTGAAAGTTTCCTTGGAGTTTTAAAAAAACAAAACTTGGTGACAACCTAATGAAAACTAGGGCCTAACAGTGGTAAGCACAGCACTTTCCTATTCCCACTAACGCTCCCCAGCAGTACTTTCCCAGAATGCTGTTCTCAAGCTGGTCTTTTAAATTTAGCAGTCAAGCAGCTGCAGCCTGAAAGTGGGCAGTAGGAGCTTCTAGCTGTATCTTTCTCTTCCAGCTGGTAAGCACTTGTTATGACTTCCCTTTCTTATTGCTAAGGGGGTGAATCACAAAAACACTTTTAAAAACTGTGTCTTTTACAAGATACATAACACATTACTGTAAGCTAGACTTTTTAGATGACAGAATTATAAAGGAGCCAGTAGGAACTTCACAGTTCAGGCTGTGTTATAATGGAATAGAAGTTACTCAATATTTTTTTGTTGCGACTGAAATTCTGTGTAATGTACATTGAAATGTAAAAGTCAACAATAACTCACTGAATCATAGCTGTGTCAGCTGGCAAAGAACTATTGCCCCAAATTCATTTCTGGAAATATGTCAATGAAATCAATGGCGTTAGACCAGGGATAAATTTAAGTTACCTGACCATATCCTGCTCTAATATTGCCCAGTGTAAACTGAAATCAGTGTAGTCACTACTGATGAAAATGAGAATATTAATTTGACTCAGAATATTTATGCCAAAACCAAACTTTCTATTGGAGCAGATTATGCCTAGATGCAAAAAAAGTTTACGTATGTAGAACAGTGTTCCTGCCTCCCCCAGAAACCAAAGGCAAACTACAAGAATCAGAAAATGTAACAAGCCCCATGTGCTCAATTGCAATCAAAGACAAGTATTGGTAGCTTCCTTTAAGAAAGAGTCTCCAGTAGTAGGATTCTCAATATTTCTTTCCAGATTTCAGACAAGAAACTTAAGGAGTTTTAAAACTGCTTTATAATTGAAAACTTTTCTGTAGCAGTTTTGCAAAACTTAAAGAGTAACCCATGCTGCCAAAAACTTAGGTGTTTTGGAACATACTTGCCAAACAAAATGAAATATAGCACCGGTGATTGATATAATTTTGAAATTAGATAGGATTTTTGTGAGCAAACGTGTTAAATGTTTTACAAGGTCACTACATTACTTATACTAAATATTTTTTATTACTGTTGACATCTTAGCCAAAATACAGAGAATTTTTGAACTAACCATCTTAATGATCTGACTCTTTAGTTGTTTGTTAGTGCTAAATATACAAACTTAAGAGATATATGATGCGTTTTTGCCAAATCACTCCTCTATGTGTCCAACTCTCCCACTTGCTGTAACCTTCCTATTTATCTTCGCATTTAGTATCCATTATCATAGTATCTAAGCAACTGTGAGAGCAGCACCAAGGTGCTCATTATTAATCGGTTGGGATTTAGAAGGGGTTTATCAGCTGGACATGAATGGGCTTCAAAAACTGGAAACAGTTTGCTTTTCAAAGCAGGTGCAGAGTGTGTTATTGGTAAAGGGTGCTCCTAGAGGTATGGTGGGAGGAATGTACTGGGGAAAAAAAGTGCCCGGTGTAGCTACCCATGTGGCAAGTGCCTGGGGTTAGCTCTTCAAGGACAGATCTGAAATCAAAGACAATGTGCCATGCTTTTTCCAAATCATCTGGGTCTTGTTTACAATGATAAATGAAAGAGGGAAAACCATGTTGTACAATGGGGTCTGTTGCGTCTAAAAGGAACTGAATGTCGATTTCTCAGTTCATGTGGCAACCCCGTTTCTTTGTAAGGTTTGGATGAAACAGAGAAAATCGGGTCTGTAAAGGAATGTTGACTGAACAGAAGGGTGGTGAGGGTCCATTCTGTTGGACTAACTTCATACTTACCTCACCAGTCTCAGGTTATGCTAGCTATGGCCTCATATGAGTAACTGCATTAATAAAAGAAGAACAGGAGTACTTGTGGCACCTTAGAGACTAACAAATTTATTAGAGCATAAGCTTTCGTGGACTACAGCCCACTTCTTCGGATGCATAAGAAGTGGGCTGTAGTCCACGAAAGCTTATGCTCTAATAAATTTGTTAGTCTCTAAGGTGCCACAAGTACTCCTGTTCTTCTTTTTGCGGATACAGACTAACACGGCTGTTACTCTGAAACCTGCATTAATAAATGATACAAGCTGAACTTCCTTTGTCTAGAATTATATCCCATGAGTTAATTTATCTAATGCTGTCACATGGGCAGAAAGACTGTATTCACAGTAACGCCTCAGGGCAGTGTTTTGTGGAACTTGTAATAAACAAGGATTATCTTGGGTAAATAGTATAGAATAGTCATGACTGGAAGGAGTATTATCAACAAGTCTGCTGTGCCTGGAAAACAGGAAGTGTTAGTCTCCTAGAAATAGCTAGGAAACTATGCAAATAAATTTTACTCCAAACCATTTTGTTACTGCTGTTTTCTGACAAGTGGCCAAAAACTAGTCCAATAAATAAGACTTTGAAAGTGAAAAAGAATATCTGTTGGTTCTTTATCAAGGAATCCTCCACACTAGGCCTATGAAGAATATTTTAAAACAAGCACTCCAGCTATATACATTAAATCCTACTCTGTGCATTCTGTGTCATATTTTACTGGCCCTGTATCTTAAAAATTGAATTTCTTGGCGGCAAGGACTTGTTTATTCTGTACATTTGACCCATAGGTCAATGCTGGGTAACATCTGCAATGCTACATAAAGATAACCATGAGCTAGATCCTCCAATATGGCCATACAGCAGTCAGTGCACCTGGTGCATGTGTGTGCATACTTGTGCATGCACGTATATGGAACTGTGTATTTTTTGTGTGCCTCCCCTGCCTGATCCCGAGGATAGTGGGAGCTAATTCAACCCTCAGTGCAAGTAGAGCAGCCTTCTCTTATTTACACTGGGACTAGCCGCCATTCCAGTGTCCCAGGATTGCCAAAACACAATTTGCTCTGGCCACACCTCATCCTATCTCTTATGCTGGGGTGGAGGCAGAAGCAGTTTGACCAGCTGGGAATCTTCAGCTGGTTGTTTGAGCCCCTTTGCTTCACTGGAGCAGCACAAAGGGCATAAAGCAAGGCTGAGCATCTGGGCTTCTAAATACAGATTTAAAATCATATTATTTTCCTCTTGTTTGTTTCTCCTTGTGTATAAAGAGAAATAATTCTTCTTTCAATGTGTGAAATAGGATATAGATATTGTTTACAATAAAACATACATAACCAAATGTTTTGAAAAGAAGGCAATCTGACTGCTGTCATGAAAAGTCATCAAAGAACTACATTTTACAAGTCATGGAGGGAACAATGATATCACCGATCATTAGAATCCAGTATAGGATAAATAATGTGTTTTAGTATCATTTACTATGAATTCCAAATGGCCTAGCAAAAGAACTTCACTTTGTCAATAGCATTTTAAGGATTGTATTATGTTTCACATCACAAACACACATATTGCAACTAAGTTAATAACATGAAGATGATAAAACTTCTGAGAACACAGATTTTTAAATACCATAAATTTTACATTTGCAGTTTTGATCCAACATATTCTAATATTTGACTCCCCGTGTAAGTGTCATCTTCACTGAACACATAAAGGCAAAATCTGTAATTCTTATCTACTGAGCAACTGTACAAAATAAATTCAGAACACTTGGAACAAAACATGATTCAGAAGGAATCAAAATTGATTGTCATACTAAAGTTATTTCTAGCCTGTTTTTTGCTGATCTTGGGGCCCTGTTATACAATCTCTAATCACTCAAAACTCCATTGATATGAGTGGGAGTTTAGCTTGAGTTAGGACTGCAGGATCAGGCCTTTATTCATGAATAACTACTAGCTCAACCAGAAATGCTAATTTACTACAACAGTACCTTCCCTTGGAGACAAAATCCTTTAGAAGTAGTGAAGAAGGAAGAAGCAGCATGCTCACATGATTGTACTGAGGCACCCTGAATTGTAGAATTGTAACCAATACATAGACTATTAGTACTATTCATCTATAATTCTGACCCATTTGTTCAATTAAGCAATACATATACAATACATTCTCCAATACACTCTGAGGTATCTGGCAATCAGAGTTTTGGCAATTAAGTGTCACTATCCTCTCCAGGTTACATACTAACCCTAAATTGGACTCAAGCCCATGTTCACATATATAACTGCATCATTGTGGATGTCTGCAGACTGATAGCATACTTCTCTAGATACACAGTGGTGCTGTCTGATATCTTTCAGAGTAGAATTAAATCCATTGTTTCAATCCCATGCCAGAAAACTCAGCCTTTTATAGGTGTTCTGATATAGTCTCAGTAAAGACCAAACCCAAGGAAAAAAGGACGGAGAATCTGAGGTAGGAAATGAGTAAGTGAATCGTAAAGAGTCAGTGCTGTCACATGGAATGGAGCTTGTGTCCGGGTGGTACATGAGGCGTCACTAATTGCAGCCAGCTCTTAGGTGTTCAGCTGTCATCAGGCATGTTGCTGCCAGGGGGAAAAGCCCCAAATGGCAAGCCTTATTGAGCTGTGCTGACTGGCAGGGAACTGGGTAGTTTGTGTCAGATCCGTTGCAGACATGGCTGCAGTAGCTCTACAATTCACAAATACCTCTGCTTCAACTTGGGGCCCTGAAGTGGAGACATTGAACAAGAAATTAGAAGCAGTGGAGGAGGCAAAATAAAAATCACTGCAGTGCAAGTACATTAGATCACACCATTAAATACGCGCTGGAGGAGTTAAGCCAAGAAGCTCTGATATTGCTGAGACAGCAGTCCCAATACACAGAGCATCAACACCGTGGCTTTCAATGGAGATCCTTCCTGGCTATTAAGAAGGGTGTTGGCAGAGCGCCAGAAGGACCTCAGCTCAGCTCTCCAGTGAAAAGCAAAATGGCAATGACACAGGGAGTGACTGGGTGTAAATTGTCAGATGGAAAATCCTCAGCACTCCTGAACTGAAGGCTCAGAAGTAAAAGCTGAAATGCTTGCAAACTAGAATCTGATTTTATATAAGACTAAAAAATATGCCATTCCCCTCTTACCTTTTGATTTAATCCGTTTTTGTATTCTGTTCAGACACTAGTTTTGCATAACTCAGAGGTAGATTTAGCCCCACAACTGGGCCTACAATACTCAGCCATGATGTAATGTAGTTCATATTCCTAAAAAACAAAGAAAACATGCATGTATTATAAAAATCTTTACTGACGTTCAGATTTATGCCTGAAAGTCACCTTATACCAGACAACTTTCTTTAAAATGAAGTTACTAATGCGCTTTACGCATTTTGAGTCTATTTTAACTTACTGGATTTAAGTGAAAACACAGTTTTACTACACACAGATGAGGGGGTGACAATTTCTTGACTGTTGTTCTGACCTTGCAAGTGTATACAACTGATTTACATACATTAAACATCTTGCTATCGCCTCACAAACTGCACTGGTGTTCCTCACCTGTTTTCTCTTTGTGAATTAGCCAATACAGGAGCCATGAATTCATTAGTCCGGCAGGGATGAAGGACAAAGAATGGTTGACCAAGTAATGGGTGTTCCTGAAAGAATCCATCAGTTATTTTTATTATCAAAATGGTTTTAAGAAAAAATACAACATGCTATTTGAACAAAAAAAATGGGCCAATTCCTCGATAGTGTAATTCAGCAGCTCACTTCAGTGAAGTTACACAAAGGATAATTTGACCCCTGTTGTTTTAGTAACACTAAAGGCATTTAAGCAATCAATATTCAAGTGTACAGTTTCTAATTCTGAAATAGAAATAAGTGTACCATGTAGGTTATGCTCTCATTTTAATTATGATGCAAAGGTTTTCAAAGCAGCTCAGGTTACTTGTAACAGCAGTGAGGAAGTTAACAGCTGAAAGCAAGTGGGCAAAGTTGCCATTTAAAAGTATGTTCTGACAGAATGTAATGCATACCCCGGCTGAGGAGCCTTCACTGAACAGCTCCTTGACAATCAGGCCAGCTCTACACTACAAGCTTATGTCGATATAACTACATCACTCAGGGGCCTGAAAAATCCACACCCCTGAGCAACCTAGTAATACAAACTTAATCCCCGGTGTAGCCAGCGCTTCTCCATCAACATAGGTACTGCCTCTCGCGAAGGTGGATTGACTATCCTGACAGGAGACTCTTTCCTGTCAGCATAGTAGCATCTTCACTCAAGTGCTACAACAGTGCAGCTGTGCTGCTGTATGTGTAGACAAGCCCTCTGATCATGATCCTTGGGTCTTGCCAAGTTGAAGGGCAAAGATGGTTTTATCTGGGGATCAGATTGGGAGTGGGGGTCTCAGGGCTATTTTAACTTCCTCGAACTGGTAATGGCCCTGAGCTCTAGTCCACATGAACAGAGGTTATCTTCCAGTCCATACAAACAGAGAACTGTAGTTTTCTTCACAAAGAACACAGTCTATTAACAAACCAAAAACCTGTTTAATTAATGCTGCAGCAGGACATACCTCATCCACCCCAAGTATTAAAAGCATAGAATCATAGAAGATTAGGGTTGGAAGAGACCTCAGGAGGTCATCTAGTCCAATCCCCTGCTCAAAGCAGGACCAGCACCAACTAAATCATCCCAGCCAGGGCTTTGTCAAGTTGGGCCTTAAAAACCTCTAAGGATGGAGATTCCACCACCTCCCTAGGTAACCCATTCCAGTGCTTCACCACCCTCCTAGTGAAATAGTGTTTCCTAATATCCAACCAAGACCTCCCCCACAGCAACTTGAGACCATTGCTTCTTGTTCTGTCATCTGCCACCACTGAGAACAGCCGAGCTCCATCCTCTTTGGATCCCCCTTCAGGTAGTTGAAGGCTGCTATCAAATACTGCCTCATGAAGTAAGAAGTTAAGGGAAAGGCTTTGTGCATTCCTTTTCACCTTGATATCATTTACAACACTGTTGATAACAGTCCAATGCTTCATAAGGCTTTCTCATTCATCACAAAAGCAATACACGCCACGACTCACTCAAACTTGCACTCTAATGCAAAACTTTAACAATGACCTAATCTGTAATTATATCAACAGATTAGCACCTCTGCTTTAACACTGCTAAGGTACCACTGCACCAAAATAAACAGAATCCTACTTCATCTCTGCACTCAGCAAGGGGCATAAGCATCTAGTATGTCACAGCTAGGAGCAATCTGAAAATGATTCCAGAAAAGTAAAATATCAAAATTGGAACACCCAAAACAGGAACAGGTACCCTGCTCTCTATCTCTCTCTCTATTTTTACACAATACCCGTACTTAGTTTAAATGCTACTGAGCTAGATCTTTAGATAGGGCCAAGAAGCTCACACTGGAACTCAATGGGGTGAAGAACAGGGGATGTGAGCATGCATATAAAGCCAGCATAAAGTTCACCTTTGCACTCTCCTAGTCCAAACTTGGCTCTGTGCAGAGCTTGAAACTGTAGTTGGGGATTGAAACTGTAGTTGAGGATTGAAACATAATCTCTGGAACACTTGGCGATGCATTGGGTTGTGTAGGTGGGTACATTTCCAGTACAAGTTCTTTGATAGACACTGTACGTCCCTATGCTGCTGGCTTCATTTTCACAACATCCCTGCCACCCATGCTGTTAGCTGACGCTCTTGAATCAGTCAGAACTCTAAAGAGTGCGAAAGGGCAAGTTCTTCGACGCCAGAACCAACGCAATGTTAAACTCATGAGACAAATGCTGGATGGATGCTGGACTCCTTGTAATGCACTGTCCCGATCACATCATTCCAATCAGGGTTGCAGATGCTGCTAAAAATACTGAGATCTGTGACAGACTGAAGAGTCAGCACAGCATCTATATCCAGGCAATAAACTACCCCACAGTTCTATATGGAGAAGAGCTGCTGCCTATTGCCCCTACTCCTCATCACACACCTCAGATGATGAATTATTTCCTTGAGAAACCGGGCTTGACACTGTAGCTGGGGATTGTAGCTGGGGTGACGGAGGCACCCTTGCCGCAGGCCCTTAAATGCACTGTGTACCGGCAACAGGGGAAAGTGACAGTACAGAAGCCACAATACTGATTTTACACTACTTGGGGAGGCCCCTACTCCATGCGGCTGGATACACTAGCTCTGGGGCCAGATTTCAGCAGTGGTTTGGCTGTATTTTATTGAAAGATCTAGGTCTTTGCCTACACTCACCAGCAAAATGTTCATAGACTTAGTCTCCCTGCAGTATAATGAAAAACTCACATTTCCTCCATTCCCCAGCCTATATCAGGGGCAAATCCTGGCCCCACTGAAATCAGGGGATGTTCTTCCATTGACTTTATTGAGATCAGGATTTGCCCCACAGCATTTAAAATATTTGAATAATAACTGGGGGCCCTCTGACAGTGGCAGGACACTTTGTTCTAGTGCTAAAAACATGCACATGGGGATAGCCAGCATTTTCTTCTAACATAATATTCAGAGGCTGAAAATATTTTCCGACCTCTTTGTTTTACCTCTTCAGTGCAAACAGTTAATTCATGCAAGACTGCTACCATCTGCTGTCAGTAATAGTGAACTGATGCTGTTCTGCACTGAGAAACAAGTGCCTGTGTGAATTAAGTATCTTTGCCATTGAGCTGCTAGTCTGAATCAGTCTGACGTTTCTAAAAGACAGAGTTCAGGGAAGTGGTATTCCTTGGAGGTATTAAAAAGATATTTAATGCTGTTTACATACTATTAAAGCCCTCCCCCACCAAAAACTAAAATTGCACAGCAAATAAGCAATTAGTCCCAGCAACCTTAAATATAATGAATAGTGCAAAGAGATATGTTCACCCCCCAAATTAACAAAGGTGATTCATCTAGTTCTTGATTTTACTTGCTTGTACAGGGCACAAAAATAATTTCACTATCTGAATATTTACATTTTCTCCTCAGTGTCTTGTAGTCCATATTCGGCCTGATCCTGCACTGAGCTGGGCAAAACACTCTTAGGTGAGTCAGGAATGCAGGCCTATTGTTCTATGTAACATCATATTAATTCATTGTTCTACATCTTTCCTCTTCAAGTACCTCCTTGCTTTGTAACTTAATGATGCCTGGAGCTTAAAATATTTCCCAGACACCTTTGAGCCAGATGTACGTATGAAAGAGCTGGGCACATCTTCACTATGCGGGAGGAACGTTCCTGTCCCACCCAGCTGTTAAGACTGTAGCTGGGATTTTTACAAGCCTACTATTGTCCTTCCTTAGTCCCTCCAACTTTCATATCAGGCTTTACATCATGGGTGTCTGATAACTGTCATCCTTCCATCTGCTGGAATGGAATAGAGCACTTTACCTCTTCTTCCTGTCCTGGCTGCTGGGAAACAAGAGTGCCAAAATAAAAGCAAGTGGGTTTTTACAATACTCGTAGCTGCTCTTCCCTCTTGTTGATCATTGAGATTTTAATTGAATATCTCTGCATTTCTCCATAGGTGGGTTTAATCATATATTATTTTTAATATTCTCTTTCTGGAATGCAAGCAGCTTGCCACTTCATTACTGCAAAGGCCATCACTGCTGGGAATGAGCAAGACTTCTGCAACACTCCCTTCCACTGACTTCCTGACTGCTGTGAGGGAGCCAGTGAAGTTTAGTCTGTTACTCTATCCCACCTCCCACTCTATTTCTTGGGTCCTTCTCCCTGTCAGTAACTCCACAGCTTGCCTCTGTCACGTTCTCAAACAGAAGCAGCACCATGAGCGTGACATGATTCTTGAAAGTGTCATTGCTGTGCACAAGATTCTGAATAGCAGCAGTGAAGCTGACCAGTTTTGTTAATTTCATGCTGCTGATGTTTGGCAAAGCTTTGAGCAGATGCACACTGAAAAAAGACAGTGTCGCTTTGGTCCATATTTAGAAGGTTGTCATCACAAGCTAATCACTGTGAATTATTTGTTCAGCTCTAATCCAGGAAATTGGAGTACATTACAGCTGTTTACTTTAAAGACCTCCTTTACCAGCAAAAGTAGGAGGGAATCCCATCAAGCAAATAGCTGTGTCTAAAGTTGGAAATTTAAATGTATTCACTATTGTGCAAGGATGTACTCAGCCCTAAATAAGAGACATGAAATAACATGAATCTGTACTGCTTGGAAGTGTTCAAAACCTGAAGGTCAAGGATATGTGCCATATAGAATGTACTGCATGTTTTGATGTGAAAGTCACAGAAGACCAGGAAATCACAACATATCATTAGCCAAGGTCCACCAAGCACCATACCACAAAAACCTCCAGAAAGGTCAGGCAGAGGCAAGGGAAAAGGCTGCTGAGGGCTCAATTAGAGAAAGTGGGAAGTCTGTCTAAATCCTGAATTCCAATTCCTGTACACAATCATGTCCCCATTCTTGTGTTAACCAGCTGTTATCATGCTTAATGTAAATTCAAGGTTAAATCACTGAATCTGCACCTCTGAGAAGGAAGTGATGGACAGTTGCCAATACATATGTAAGCATTATCACAGGAATGAATGGCACCTGTGGAACTCCTTGCCAGAGGATATTGTGAAGGCCAAGACTATAACTGGGTTCAAAAAAGAACTAGATACGTTCATGGAGGATAGGTCCATCAATGGCTATTAGCCAGGATGGACAGGGATGGTGTCACTAGACTCTGTTTGCCAGAAGCTGGGAATGGACGACGGGATGGATCACTTGATTACCTGTTCTGTTCATTCCCCTGGGGCACCTGGTATTGGCCACTGTTGGAAGACCGGACACTGGGCTAGATGGACCTTTGGTCTGATCCAGTATGGCCATTCTTATGCTCTTGTGGCATGAGAGAGAGAGAGAGAGACTTTTATTGCCAGATCACCAGTTCAAATCCGCCCCAGGTTGGTAGGAGCTGAAAGTGATCATTTTACGATGGCCTTTATGAAATTAACTGCCAGGTTTTTATATAATCAAAACCGGCATTATTTAGTGCCTTTGTTGATAGTTATAGCAGAGAAGCCAATGACTGAATCAGCCATGGAGAATGAATGACCCTAGACGTGGTCCCTCCAGATCAGTGTTGAAGCACATTGGCAGGGCAGCATAGGAATCTTGCACTACTGCTGTCTGTGGTGCACCCATTACTCCTGGGGGAATTCTGTGCTACTGCGCGTGCACATATTTAATGAACCCTGCAGATTTCTAATTCTTCGCACAGAAAAAAGCTTCTCCCAAAATGTTGCTGCAGTTCTGCCTTTTTCCCACCAGAGGGCGCTGTGGCAATAGAACAAAGTTGCAGCTCCCCCCAGCAAGGGAGAGAGCTGCCTTCGCAGCGCTTGTCAAGCCAGGTCAGGAGACAGGAGCTGTGAGGTGCAGGGAGGGGCAAGTCAGACAGGGACTCATAAGGGCTAGTGGGGGAGGACAGACTGGGGCGGGGGTTGAATGGGTGTGGAGGCACAGGGCCACAGGGGGAGGGAGGTGCAGAGACACATGGGAACAGAAGCAGATGTACCTGACTGAATGGAAGAGGCTAGGGGTCAGCCAGGATCTGCATGGGGGAAGCTCCCTAACAATCCCTCCCTGCCTCCCCCCAAAAAACCTGTTCCATACTTTTCCCATCCATACCCAACAGCCCTCCAAGTTCACACCCAGGCTCCTTCCCAGCAATTTACTTCCCTCTCTCTCAGCTCCTCCATTACCCCTGACTTCCCCCAAGCCTTTGCACTGCTTCTGAGGGGGAGAAATACGGTTCTGTATTGTAGTTTAAATGAATTATTACTCAGAGTTCTGTATTTATATGCCTAGTAAGGAATCTATTGTCAAAAAATTTTCCTGAATCTTTTTTGTTGTCTGTATTGTTACAGACGTACTTGCTGACAGGTATTTTGAAATAAATGACCAAAAATAATTGAAACTGGTGTGATTATATTGTGTTATTTTGACAAATAAAATATGCAGAATTTTAAAATATTGTGCGCAGAATTTTTGACTTTTGGCGCAGAATTCCACTAGGAGTAACCCATTCTGTGGATTAACAATGGACTTCAGTCTCTAGCACAGTCAATCCAGAATTCTTCAGAAGCACTACAAAAATGTTCTGAGCGAGAGTGAACAAAAGCCCCCTGAGAGTGCATTTCATACATTTATTTATTATCTGCTGCACCTATGTGATAGACTGGTGATATGCCATATGCAGTGAAGAGGATGCTGAACTATATCCTAAGGAAGCAATACTATACATTAACTCAGTAGTTCTCAACCGGGGTACATGTATCCTTGGGGATACGCAGAAGTCTTCTAGATATTTGCCTAGTTTTACAACAGGCTATATGAAAAGCACTAGTGAAGTCAGCACAAACTAAAATTTCATACAGACAATGACTTGATTATACTGCTCTATATCCTATATCAGCATTTTTCAACCTGGAAGGGAAGGGGTCACGAGTTATTTTATAATTGTATGGTAAAAACAAGAGAGCACTTTTTCACTAATAGTGTGCTGTGACACTTTTTTGTATTTTTATGTCTGATTTTGTAAACTAGTAGTTTTTAAGTGAGGTGCAACTTGGAGTACACAAGACAAACCTGCCTCCTGAAAGAGGTACAGTAGTTTGGAAAGGTTAAGAACCACTGCTTTAGCTGGTCAGAGCTGTGTATTAGCCAGAAGAAAAACATGAGTCACATTGGGATTTTCAAGCACAAACCTAATTTAAATGGGAAGGGGGTAATCTACTTATTTTTAGCTAGAAATTAATCTTGTTGCAATGTAACTCATGTAGTGGTAAATTTGCAGAGTAATGTGCAGGAGGTACAAATCGATTCCCACAATTGCTATCTGCAGTTGTACAGAATGGAATCTTACATTTATGGGTTGCACACAACTCTTCTGGACAGTAATGGAATGCCAGGCAGTGAGTCAGTTTATTTGAAATCTGCTGCATTATTTTCCTCTATATAACCCCACACAGACTCATAATACAATCTGTTCAGTGGCATAAGTTGGAATCCATCATATCTGCATATCTCTTCTGAGTCTTGCCCAACTTTCATGGGAAATTGAATTTTTGCAAGCAGCAGCTCCTGTGGATTTTTCAGCTCAAACTGTTGTTTAATTTACCTTCTGTGGAAAGACCTCTTTATTAGGTGACATCAAGAAAGATTTTTAAGGATGGTCCAAACCCATTTTTGCAGCTGTTACCTCAGCTTCTGGCACGGAACATGCAGAGAAGGCTGATGAGCAAAAGATGTGACAGAGGAGAAGAGGGTTTTTTTGGTATGGTATTTGAAACTAAACTCAGTTTTTTTTTTTTAGTTACAGCAAAAAGAAAATGCAAACCATAAGCTACTTGAGTAGGGCTGGCCCTAGATCAAATGGCACCCAGGCAAGGAACGTCTTCGGCATGTGCTGCTCCCTCCCCCCCCTTTTGTTAAACTTTTTAATACCTTATTTTTTATTGCATTTGTAGCCCATTTCATGACTTTTATGCATGATTTGTATGCATGAGTATCCAAAGACTGGCAAACGGCATTTTCAAATGATAAAATAGCAAGCGATGTCAGTCTCTCGGCAACCATTGTCAATCGAAGATATGTTTTAATGAGCTGTGTTTACCACTCGTGACTGTGACCGGGAGTGTAAACAGAATCCTCAAAGCTATCCACACATTAGGAAAAGTGTCCTTCAGCTCTGCAGCATGAATGAATTGGAGAACTTGAAGTGGAGAGTACTTCCCGTGTGGCAAAATGTGACGGATGTTGTCCAATTTGACATAGACGTCCTGATCATTGATGTTTGAACATTCTCCATGTGTTAGCGTCCGGTGACGGTCCATGCAATTGTTCAAGAGTGTTTTCCTGTCTGCTGGCAGCTTACTAAGGTCATACAAAAAACCCAGGTCTCTTTGTGGTGCTTCATTTGTCCAAACCTTTCGTCCATGGAGGTTAATGAAAAATGAATCCACATATGGAATAGCAAAACATTTTACTTCAAACATTCTATTTTTTCTTTGTCACTAACAACAAAAACAGCACCCTGCCCCCCCCCACCCCCACCCCCCCGCCAAGCCATGCATCCCAGGTGGTCGCTTGGGTCCCCTGCCCCTAAATCCTACCCTGTACTTGAGGTGCTCAAATACTACAGTTAATGACCACCTTTTTTCTTCAATGTGTGCAAGAGCAGCACTCTGGGAAGGGTGTCAGTCAGGGCTTTATTTGCTCTCTCTTATCACTCCCCTGTCAACAGTTACTAATTAAACTAACTTCCATTACAAGGTTGCAAAGAGTTAAAATATAAATATAAAACTTTGCTCCTTTTCTATCTTCTGCAGTGTAACAGCCTGCTATGTACTGAAATGCCAGGGATCAATCAGAACTGTGACAAAAATGAGTATTTCCAAAGCACAAGTATAATTAAAGGCAAAACTTCCATTGGGTTGGATTATGTCATTTTATCTGGCTGCACATATTGAGATGCAACCTCAGAGCTGGTGCTAGAAATAAGCAGACTAAGCACTTGCTTAGGGTCTCAAGCAGCTCAAGGGGGCCCCCTGTTCACCTTTTCAGACTCTGTGTGGGGGCAGTCCCCAAAATATTCCTGCTTAGGGCCCCAGTGGGCTAGCACCACCTCTGTGCAGCCCAAAATAATTTAGGGAATTAACAATAAACATCATTCCAGGCAATGGCTAATTAGCTGTAGGTAGCTAGTCTTGCTCCTGCTCCCCCAGCCAGCAGGTATTTTGTTGTCTGTACATCTCCTGTAACAGAGCCATTTATTTTCTCTGTCATAACTGGAGCATCTCCAATAGTAATGGCTTCTATTTTCTCCAGTGCTACATTAAACTGCCTTAGAACATCCATCATAACATTTATGGCCTCTCCATTTATATCGCAGTGAAAGGGATTCGTGTCCAAAACAGCCTCTGCCACATCCCGTTTGCATGATGTTGCTTTGATAAAAATCATTCCTGGAGGGATGTCAAGCCTTTTATAAAGGGTGCTACTACTGAGTGCTGCAGCAGGCACTGTTTGTGCTGGAACGTTTTTCCAACACTACCTGCAAACTCAAGTCAGTCTTCTGTCCCACAGAAGAAGGTAGAAATAATAAAACTTTTTTTCCACATAATTTTTTCCATTTGGGGCAATGAAAACAGTGATGCATTAAATTAAGATACACTGCTTCCTCACGTCACATCTGTAAAGAGTTATGGTCATATTATGCCATCAGTTTTAAACAGTACTTGCCAATGAAATCAATGCCCATCTTTAGCTCCTACATCTGAAGCTTATGCTTACACAAGTATTTTATGTTACCAAGTTTGTCACTATAATCTTTATTTTTTTTTTATAGTTTAAGTTTATGGAATGATCCAATCTCTCTCCCTCCCTCTATCTCTGCTGTACTGGTCAGCCTTACCAATAACAATATTACAGAGCAGATAAACACTTTCCTTCTGTTAGGAAAATGGAACACTTGTCATGTAAAAACAAAATCAGACGTTTCCTTGATCCAGCACACTGCATAAGCCACGGTGCAATTTTAGGCATGTTGAACTTGAAGTAACTGGGATTACTTGCATGCTTAAAGTTACACACCGGCTTAGGTGCTGTTCTGGTCATGCCCTAAAAGGGAAGTGATTTTTTTTTTTCATGAACTTGGGGGGTGGGATTTCAAACATTGCAATGCAGCCAGAAATACTGAAGCGAAGTCAGCATATTCACAGTGGGTTTACAATGATCGATCACATTCCCTGAGAAGGCAACAGGACAGCAACAGCAGTCACATAAAAAATATTCCAAATTCTCTCTCTCTCTCTCTCTCTCTCTCTCTCTCTCCACTTCTGCAGAAAATGTTGCCCCAATAATGGAGTTGCTACAACAGAAACTCTATTACTATGGAATCGCTATGTTGCAGAAGCAGCATTTTTATAGAATTGCAATTACATAAGGAACTTGTATCATTCTGATAGAAGTTACAGATCACAGTAATAGAGCCATTATAATACTAATTGTACGGTACTCTGTTTTGCTTACTGCTGGAGATTGTAACATGTCTATTAAAGCAGCAATTTCATAAAAATGTTTTAGTAATAGGTTTGGTACTGGCTATGCAGACGTGATAAGAAGAAGAAAATGCTTCAGACTGGGCAAAATGACTGATGGAAGAGGTTTGCTGTAAAGGCAACATACTCCAATGAAGACTAAAAAATCTTCACCTATCTTATGAGCTGTGGTACATAACACACTGTCTTAGGCCATAGATCCTAGTTGTCCTGTTTTCTATTTACAAAGAGAAGCCCAGCCAATTTAGTGATGTAGTGAGCCCCAGAACCTTGTTTTCAAAAGCAACTCCCATTACCCAAGCCCTCTGAAAAATCAAACAATAGAGCGGAGGAGTTACATGTATCTGTCTGTAGTAGTCATTCTTCAATAGCCACTGAAGCACAACTGCTGCTGTCTTGGAAGAGATGCTGCACTCCATCCTCTTAAATAATCAAAATAATATTGCATTGATGCTCAGCAAGGGTGGGATTTTGGAGGGGGAAATCAGATGAAAAATAATGGGAAAATTACAGAGGGAAGCAATCTTTTTCCACTATTGAACACCTGTGCAGGAGTACAGAAAAAGGCAGAGATGTTTTGATTTAAGTCAGATTGTACTCTGAAAAGAAACTACATTACAGTGGCCCCTTGTTACTCAATAGATCTGTTCTCCATGTGTATTCAGAGTCAGACCATCTGACTTTAGTAACATGTCAGTTTTTACTCCTAATAACCTTGCAGAACCAAGAGAAAGTGAGCTGCATACTATTTCTTCTTCATGCATCATCAATAGAATTATAAATTAAATTCCAATTGCAGGAGCAATTAATTACACACCGCCAATTCCACTGAAGAGAGTAGGGTTGCATACGTGTGACTAAGACTGATTAAGAAGTCAATAGGGTTGTACAACACACTTGTAACAGTAGATACAGTTTGGTCTATGGAATCTTCATTACCAGTGATGCATGAGAAGGAAAGATCTTTTTAGTTTGACTTTCAGATCCCAGGGTGAGTTTGCAGGACTGGCCATTATAAACGTCTTACTTCTGAAGTGAGCACACTTGATTTGGAAATTATTAAGATGGTGAATATTGAACCCCCGAATGACATTTTTCCTGCCACTTTTTCAGAGCAGAGGTACACTTTAAACTAGAAATGTTAGTGAATGATTATGAAAAGTAATGCACCACAAAAAGGGTACCATTTCTTAAAGAGCTCAGTGCCTGCATGAAGAACAGATGGATCAAATTAACTCTAGGTAAGAACAGGGTGATGCTTATCGGAAGGAGTAAATATTTCAAAGAACAAGCGGACACACCATCCTCTTCCACAGGAGTCTGCCCCCCCCATTCATCAAAATGGGTGTCACAGGTGGTAACTTCCCCTCTACCTCGGGGGTGCTCAACCCCTCAACACTGCCCAGACCCCACCTCCACCCCACCCCTTCCCCCGAAACCCCCGCCACTGCTCTGCTTCCACCCCACCTCTTCCCCGTCTCTTTCTGCCCCCTCCCCTGAGCATACTGTGTCCCCATTTCTCCTCCTCCCTCTCAGAGCCGACCTGAACACTGTGAAACAGCTGTTTCGCAGTGGGTGGGAGGGGGAGAGTGATCAGCGGAGCCACTGACAGGGGAGAGGCGTGGGGGGGGAGAGCCGGGAGCTTGGCTGCGGGTGGGTGCTGAGCACTTGCTAATTTTTCTCCTCGGGTATTCCAGCCCTGGAGCACCCACGGAGTCGGCGTCTATGGCGGGTGTAACATCTTAGGGTATGTCTACCCTGCAATAAAACACCTGTAGCTGGCCTGAATCAGCTGATTCAGGCTTGTGGGGCTCAGGCTGCAGGCTATAAAATTTTAGTATAGATGCTTGTGGTTGGCTGGGGCCTGGGCTCTGAGTCCTCTTTCTGCCTGGACAAGGATCAGTGCTCGAAACTCTTAACCTCCAGCCTAGGTTACAGTAATTTAGTGTACCTGTTGATGAATGTGGAAACAATACAAAAGCTCCAGCTTGTGCAGAATGTAGCAGCCCATCTTCTCAGTGTAATGGCATGTCATGAGTACATGACCCGGGTGCTCCACACCCTCAACTGGCTGCTAATTCACTTCCTTGGTCAATCTTGGGCTTGTTCTTCAAAGCCATTAAAATATCAGGACCCAGCTACATCAGCCGACCATATCTCCATCCATGACATCTGTTTTGTTCTTCACAGTGCCTAACACAATGCATCACAATTCCTGATTGGGTCTTCTAGGAGCTATTGCAATACTAATAACAACATTGAGTGAGAGGGAAGAATGGTATCTTTTAATTGCCAACCCCTCTTCTGTAGTACATTAGTATTTCCATAGAAGATCCAGAGAAAATCAAACCAGCCCAGCCTTGTGAAGCTTGATCCGATGAGCTCACAGCAATAAGTGGTGTGACTGCAAAATTAGGTTTAAAAGGCTATAGCATTTTTTCATTGTAGAAATAAAACACATCTCAGAAGTTTGTAACTCAGTTGTAAAAGTTTTCAAGAGGGATTTATAGAGGGAAAACTGGTATGCAATTATATTGTCACAATTGGCACCTCAGTCATTCTTTCAAGAAAATAAACAGATGACTCGTTGCATACGTGCCAAAATAAGATTAATTTAGTTGTCAACATTTTAGTAATCTTGCGTGAAGTCTTAATTAATTACTATTTAAAATCTGTTCTGAAGTTAAGAGATTCATCTAATGTGTAAAACTTGAAGATTCAACAAGCTGTGGAAGTATGGATGAGATGAGATGTGAGCCAGATTTACTACCCTGATTAAGTAACGAGGAGTTAGGGGGGAAAAACTGATTTTTAAAATCTCTCCCACCAGCATCTGACAAATATGTCTTTAAAAAAAGGTTCATTTTATAATCCTAGGAAATCTTGGAATCTGATCAAACTAAGGTTGAACAAAGGGATCTCAGGAAAGGAGATGACAAGCACACCTCTCACAAGATTTATAAACCAGAAGTATTACAACCAGCAAAAGAAGAATGGTGTGAATTCCTATCTAAGTTTTGCAGTTTATAAAGAAGGCGAAGAGACCATTTGATATAACAGAGTAGAAGCACAAATGAGTATCATAACCTGGTGAAGCAAAATCTTTGCTGCAGTGATCAGTAACAGGATGACCCATTTATCTCTGTCAAATACATATAGCACTGAAGTATCAATAAAAGTATGACTGAACCTTCATGTATGCAGTGTGGTAGCTGCTCTCAAACAAACACAGAAAAAATAACAGACAAAAAACACCATATCACTCTGTATCTAACCTTCCAGTCCTCGTCCTCAAAGGAAACCTGCACAACACCTTCAAACAACGAGCCTGAGAGCTTAAATTCATACCATGGCTAGGCATTAAAAATCATGGACTGGAGACACTGACACTGAAGTTAGACACTGGCACTAACCGTTCCTCCCTTCCTTTTCTCCCCCTATGACTGAAGAAGTGTTAACAGGCAACTTCACCTTGAATGGTCCCTTGAAATATGTGTTAACTATTTATGCTAAACAATCTGTTCCACGCTGTATTTAGCTACGACACCCTGGTTATGTCTACACTGCAGTTAGACACACACAGCTGACCCATGCCAGCTCACTCAGGCTAAGGAGCTGTTTAATTGTGACGTAGATGTTTGGGCTCTGGCTGCAGCCTGAGCTCTGGGACCCTTCACCTTGCAGGATCCTAGTGCCTGGGCTCCAGTCTGAACCCAAACATCTGCAATTAAACAATCCCTCAGCATGAGCCTTTTAGCCCAAGTCAGCTGGCACATGCCAGCTTGGGTGTCTAATATCAGTGTAGACATACCCACTGACACTTCCCAGACCTGAAAAAATGCTCTGTAAGCTTGAAAGCTTGTCTCTCTCACCAACAGAGGTTGGTCTATGCTGAGTTTGCCTAGAAAAAAATTCTCCCATCCTTTCACCATGTCTAGTACTATCTGACTGGCTAGGTGCGTTACAGATCTGCATTCTTTCTCCTTCTAAAGCATCATGAATTGGCTACTACTGGAACTAGCACTTGCTGGACTAATGGTCTGAGGTGGTTTGGCAAATCTTATGTTCCTATGTAGAGAAAGAGGACTGTTGATATTATTCATGGTAGCTCTTGTTTGTTTGTTTTTGTTTGATAGAATCAAATTTAAGAGATGATGTTTTCTCTTATTAGAATCTCTGTGAAAGCTACCTCTTATAGTAAACTTTCCAAGCTCAAGTAAAATAGGTGATGAAAAGTTCTAGAAAATTTCAGAGAACAACCCATCATCTGGATGGCTGTAGTCTGTCAATTGAAATCTTTTTCTGGAGAGGAGACATTTAGGAGAGAACAGTCCTTTCCAGTTATTACAGAAACTGAATCTCCATGGAAAGAAATCTACAGTGAGCACTGATACCTAAATGGCCAGTAATGAAAATACCATTGCCAGAATGAAAATTAACAGTGGACCTTTCATCAGCGGTGGTAGTGCATCTCAACATTTTCACCCTAGTGACTCCCTTATTTGAAGTTTTTAAAAAAATTACTTTTATTGTAATTGTAAGGGGTGGTCAAAAGAATCAGTGGTAACAATAAGTCTATGTAACTTGTGTGTGCTTTGAGAGGTTGACAGAGAATACTTGACCTTGAAAAGTAAGGGTGTGCAGGGAGTGGAGGAAAGAGATTTCCTTAGCATTAGACTGCAATACAATTTTCAACACCACGAAACCCCCTCCCTGATTGCTTTTTGTGCCCCTTCCCTCTGGGGGATTGTGACCCATTGCCTGTAGCTCAGCTTTTCTCAACCATTCTCACTTCCCTCAGATTGTGCTAGCAAGTTCTCTCAACTTTTTCATAGGAATACATACATGCTGGAAGTGAGGATGAATGGTCTCCGTTCACTTCCGGGATTGCAGGTCCCCTGAGGGAACAGACACAGCAATGCAAGCCATCTGCAACCTGTACAGTGCTGGAGAGACAAGAGGAGGGTGGTGGAGCCACCCAGTTTTGCCCATAAAGTGAGCGGGTCCAGACCAGGAAAGGGATGTGTTGATTTAGCATCACAGGTGGAGTTCCTGTGGAGCCCTAACCAATAGTTAAAATTGCCTTCCATAGGACAAACACCATATCCAGTGCAGCTATATCCCCAGGGGTGAATAGATGGGACAACACCCCAGGCACTGGCAGGTAGGAATCTGGCCCAAATATATGTATATGTGTGTGTGTATATAGCTGGAAGGTGTCATTTGTAGATATGTTGTTTCCAGACACTTTTTATTATTATATATTATTAATATAGAAATGCCGGTGTGCCTGGAGATTTACAGACATGTAAGGAAAGATCCATGCCCTGAGGAGTTTATACTCTCAGATAGGCATCACAATGACTGCAGTGGGTAAGGAAGGGGAGCTCTCTTCTGCTTTATCTGGGGATTCAAAAGCCTCTTTCCTATAGTATGAGAGAGGAATCAATACAATTAAGTTGTAATTCATTCAGTTCATTTTGTATCTGTGTGGAAAGCAGTATTCAACCTCCATCTTATAGTTCTAATCAATTCAAGTAACAATACAGCTATGACTTGAACCTCCATTCTGAAACTGAGCTACAGAAATCTGCAAGGAACCCTCCACCCCTTTCCTTATCTTTAAAGCATCACTCAATCAAGTATGTGTACGTTGTATTTTTTAATATTTATGCAGTTTTCTGACGAATGAGTACCTGCTCCCACCGATGTCAAAGGGACTTTTCCCCAGGGCCGGCTCCAGGCACCAGCCGAGCAAGCTCGTGCTTGGGGCGGCAGATTCTATGAGGCAGCATTCCGCCCAATCCTAGGGCGGCACGGCCGCTTTAGGGGGGGGTGAGAGGAGGGTTGTTTGTTTTTTTGCCGATCCGGACGCCCTGTAGGGGGCGGCGGCGCGGAGGAGGGGAGCGCCCTGCTGGGAGCAGGCTGCGCACTCCGTCTGCCCCAGCCGGTGCCAGGTCTGTAGCAAGCCCGGCAGGGCAGCCCGTGTCCTTCCCTCCCTGCCAACCGGAGCGGAGCCCTCCCGGCAGGCAGCATGGCGGTTGGGGCCGAGTGGCAAGTGCCCTGCTGAAGCCCTGGCTGCCCCCCTTCTCTCTCTTCCCCCGCTCCCTCCCCCTCCGCTAGCCAGGGCACATCTGCAGCGCAGGGAGTCCCCCTGTATCCTGGCTCCAGCTGCGCCGCAGGTGTTGGTTTTTTTTTTTTTTTTTGGTTGGGGCGGCAAAAAAGCCAGAGCCAGCCCTGCTTTTCCCATCAACTTCAAAGGGAGTAGTATCCATACCACAAACTGCTCTATAAATGCTAAAACCTTATCATCATTAGACGAAAGCATCACTAAATGGAAAACTATGCAGTGGTGTTTATTCTAAAAATTAAAAGTACTTGCTAGCTTCAAGAATATATGAGTGGATTGTATGGAGTAAATAAAACCTTTAAGTTCAATAGATCACAGAAAATTTTAGCTTGAAATAAATATTCAGCTAAACTGCCCTTTCTTAGGCTTTATTTTCTGTAATGACTTTCCAATCTCTGCTGGTAAGACTGATATCTCCCTTCTTTCAGGAAGTAGTAATTCAAATAATTTCCCAAAAATATTAGCAGGGGACCCATAGCAACTGTTGATATGACTCAAAATGATTTAAAAGGCGATCTTAGCAGCCTTCTGTTAAGATACATTGTATGTAGCCTCCCCCACTTAGCAGAATCCCACAATATGGTAAGAAAGATTTGTATGTCTAAAAATAGCTACCTACACACATTTTTCAAGATGCCTGAGCCATAATGTTTTAAATCTTCCCAACTACAGTTTCAGCTAGATGTGCTTCTACAACACTATCAGTGTTCTGTTAAACAGAGTTTAGAATCTTTTTTTCCTTTTTAAAAAAAATCACATCATTAACATCCCTGACACTTTAGAAATAATGTTTATTGATTTTTGTGTTAACACTGCCATAAATTAAATGATGTAATGGACAGAATTATTGTACTATAAAGAACCTGTCTTTCAGATTCTTAACTACATATTGAAAAAAGAGCAGATTGTGGATTAATGTAAAAATAGGCCAGTTCTGTGCTGCTATTTGGGAGACGGGTGTGGATAGAGACTTTTATGTGTGACAGAATGAACATATAACTGGGTGGTTACCACAGCCACATGCTAGGTACCAAGTTACAACCCTTACATACCAGTACATAACAACCCTTCTAATATCAGTGCAAAGAAATACTACTAAACAGAGTAAGTTCCCTAATTATTATTATTATTTATTATTTGAATAACAGCAGCATCCAGGTGTCTCAACCAAGATTGGGACTCAATTGCATTTGGTGCTGCAACAACACGAGGAAAAAGAAGATAGTCCCTGCCCCAAAGAGTTTACAATCAAAATAAATCTAACTTTTGTCTTCCTTGTACTACCCCAACTGTGTAAAACAAGTAAGGAGGAAAATGGTGATTCTGGGTAGGATTTTCTTAAAAATTCAGCACTGGGTCCATCCATTTTCCCACTGAAGTCAGTAGGAGTTATGTCAGATTAACACTGAGCTTTTTGAAAATCCCACCTTCATTTTTATCTTATATAGTTTAGAATTTTCCCCCTAATTTCACATTGATTTTAATTAATCAAAATAATACTATAAAAATACAAGACCAATAAGAAATCTCAATTGAAAATGCACAATAAAGATATTTAGGGCCTGATACAAAGCCTACAGAAGTCAAAGGGAGACTCTGAAGTGGTTTCAGTGAGCTTTGGATCAAGCCTTTAGTCTTTACTCATATATTGGATTTCCATTAGTTAAATTTATCAGTTCAGAACTAGGGTTTCTGCTCAATGTACTGTTATAAAATAGATTAGGACATATTTTTTACTACTAACTACTATTGCTTCTTGGATTGTAAACTCTTCAGGCATGGGTCATCTTTTTGTTCAGTTTGTACAGTGCCAAGCACAATGGGGCCCTAATTAGTGACTGCGCTCCCAAGTGCAATCACAATACAAATAATAATTTAATTTTGGTGCTGCCAGTTCTTTCAGATGAAACTTCCATTTTCCTCCTACTGCACCAGAAATAAAAAGTTAAGCCAGTGAGGAACTTTCCCCAAAATAAGTCAAAAGTGGAACAAAATGGGCTAAATCTTGAAAAGTATTGTCTACTTGTAGTTCCTATAGCCACAATGAGCGTCCATTATTAATGTGCAAGGGATGCCCTCAGCCTGGTGGACATGACTTGTTCCATGGACACAGGTGCTTTCTCTGAACTTTCAAATATGATGAACAAGATCAAAATTTCGTAGTTCCACGTAAACAAAATTACAAGGCCCCCAGAGCTCCAATGGACTTTCTCAGAAGAGATTAGTAAAGAAAATCTTGATTCAGATGAAAGGGAGAATAAATTTTGGGGGAAACCAGGCATGGGAGAGATAATTAATTACTTGGGCATTATGGAAGCTTAAAGATCTGTAACTTACAGGACAGGGCTCCTAATTCATCCACTTTTGTTGCAGAAGTGTTAATGAAATACAGTATGTGAAATCAATTAAATAAATGAAAGCAAGTTTGTTACAGAAGATAAAGTGTAGAATTTTTTTGAGAATTGTATTAATATTTCAGATAAATTAATCACCATTCCAACAGAGTATCTGAGTTGATGAAGCATGAACTATGTGGAGGAGAAACAGCAGAGACACTATCAGTCCTAGTTCTATTAGCATTAGCATCTATACCTGGTACTTTTATTTTAAGGGTTATACTAGGTGGATCTTTAAGTTAAAGTGGCAGAGTACCAGAGGTCTTTTACTAGAACATCACATGGGGAACAATGATTTCCCATATTTAAAAATTTATTATAGAGTTTGAAAAATGGTGAACCACACACTACAGGGGAAATACATTTTGAAGGAAAGTGTTTCTTCAGAGATCACTATTCATAAGCTAGACTATGGAGTTTATCTTTTCTGCATGGCTTTGAAAGAGGGGCCCAGGAAAAAGCAGCTTTGTGAGACCAGCAGAATAAAGGGGGAGGGGGGGGGGGGAAATACAATTGTAGGACACCTTTCACTCTTAAGGATCTCAAAATGTTTTAAAAACTTCTGGAAGGGAAACATTGATGGAAGAAGATCTAAACTAAGAGCAGAAGAGCCACCGTGGAGTTACGTGGATTAGCTTTGCTCTGTTTTGGCAAACTATTGTAATGACTGTGGACACCACAATGCCCTGAATGTCAGCATTGTGGTGACAGCAGCTGGTGCACCAAATTAGATTCTGGGATGCTGAGGAAAAGGCCAGAAACAGGGGAATTTGTCATATACCCACATGTTCTTTTGTTACTTGTTCTGTTGGTGGGAAGGAGCACCTAGCATGATGCTGTTTTAGTGTAACAGCAGAGGTGTCTGAACAACTTTTTTAATAATAAAAAAAAAACAATAAATTCCACAATCCCCCACTACCTTCATGTTCATGAGTCAGTTCTAAGATTTTTAGACAATTTCTGCAGGACCTTCAAATCATCAAGTGTTTGTCCCAGTTTTATAGGGCAGTTTTTCAACTGTTGAGTCTCCTTCTGCAACAAGGCAAATTGATTTCTATCCTTGGATGTTTGATTTTACATTCAATCATCACTAAACATTGATTAATCCTTAATGCATAAACTCTCTTGTGCTTATGACTTTGTGTTTCTCAAGGGAAGGTCAGGGTTTATTACAATGTCATACTCTTAAAACAAAAAGCACTTGGTTACTGGTGACACACTTGCTACTGATTGCTATCAGCATGCTTCTTCATCAGAATTTTTTTCTTGTTTGTTTTAAAATGGGGGTGGGTGGGATTTTAAACAAGACCTCCACATGGCAAACAAAATCAGCCATATTGTCCCTTCAACAAAAAATATATTTCTAGAGTTTGGAAAATTTATTACCAGTTTTAATGAATAAGCAATTTCTAAATATTTCTGTATCATCTGAATGGTGTCCAGAGGCCTATGTGAAATTAATGGGTGATCTTAATCCAATTCCTAATGAATAACTGTTTACATCACAAAATCCATTACCAAGTGATACTCTCTGTAAGAGAGGTCAATCAATGAATAAACATGGAGTTCGAACTACTCTGTCCCTAGATGTGGTCCCTCCAGAGTAAGTTTGAGGCATGTTGCCAGGACCGGATGAAAAAACTTGCCCTGTTGATGCCCATCTCTTATCCATTCTGTGTGAAGAGGACTTCAATCTCTAAGGCTGTCATTTTGACACCTCTTAATGAGCGCTAAATTCACTTATAGTTTGAAAAAAAAAAAAAAAAAAAGGAGACATAGATAGTTTGGGACATCTTCATTCAAGTTGCTTTGTTTGTAATATGACGTTACTTGAATAAAGCCCCATTTGTTTTAAAGTTCAAATGGCTGAGTTATTAATTGAAAATTAGCTACTGGGCATATGCAGTAAACCTTTCAAAACACTTTTTATTGTATGCAACTTTATTTAATTTATAGGGGAAGGTGAACCAGGTACCTTTTAGTTCATGAAATTTCAAGTGAATGTGCGTCATGCTGTGAAGTCTTCACCATTGCCAGACCGATTTTCAAAATTGGGTATCTAAATTTTAGGTAGCTAAAACTTGAAGCCACTTGTTTTTAGCACCTCTCGAAATCAGACCACTTTTACATAGGTGCCCAACTTTAGGCACTCAGGTTTGAAAATTCTGTCCATAAGTCTTTAGGAGTTTTATGTCCACTAATAATTTTAAGTTAAGATTGCAAAAGAACTTTGAAGCGAAAGTATATGCATATCAAGAAACAATACAGGTAAACAAAAGCTCAAGAAATCTCAACTATGGAAATTAACAATAAAGGAGAGGTGGAGACTCTAATACCCTCGCAGTTCAAATAAGTGTATAATTTACAGTGCATTAAAATAACATTAATTCTGCCCCATATTCTCACCCTTCTATCAACATATGGACTGAAACCTATCTCAGCCTCTAATGGAAAGTTAAACTCATTCTGTAGACAGGACTAAATTTCATTTTAGTTAGAAGTCTGTGGGTCTGGTTGTAAATTTGACTACATATTACCAGTTACGGTTCAGGGCAACTGCATGTGTATTTCCCCACAGTGGTTCTGCAAGGTCACCATTTCTCAGGCTTTCAAGCTTCCCCGCCATTGCTTTTCTTGTGTGGAGACCCGCCTTTTATTTCTTTCTGACTTGGGTATTTCCAGGCCACAAAATACCCTATTTTTACTGTGTTATTTCTGGAGCAGACAGGCTGTTGAAGTACACCGGCTTGCTTTTTCTTCAGAAACTTAACAGTGTGAATGCCCACAGTTATAGATACCACACATCTTTCTTTCTGCAAGCCAACTTTTATTTTTAAAGTAAAAAGCATTACAGAGAAGATATAGTAAAAACATTAAAATAATCTACATGCCTGCTATAAGCTTACCAGAGATCAGCCCAACTCTCACATGGGCTCTGGCAGGAGCAGTTCTTTAACACCTCACACAAGGTGTTTCTTTCTGGGTTTTAAGTTTTATCACAGCTTTCAGCTCAGAACAAGCATGCAGTTTTATGGAGCCTCAGTAAGCTCAATTTTTCTAGTCCTTCTCTAAGGATTGGGGTTCTCTGTGGACCAGAGGTCATGTTCATTTGCTCAATTAGGAAGAAGGCCATGAGTCCGTTTAAAACCAGGCTATTATTTTTTTAAAAATTATTGGTTCCTGCAGAATTTAGTTTGAACTAGTAAATGCAAACTTTACTAAGGGGTGCCTTTAAAAGGGCTAATAACTGGAGGAATTATAGTAGCATCCCTCTCCTCTTAGAGGAGTTTCATACTATTCCACAATAACACATGCACAACTGCAATTTTAATACAATAAACCCCAATGGTATTAGCCTAATTCAATAAAGTTTATTTTAATTCCATAAAGTTTTGTTCAGAGTACAGCAGGACACTATCAGTTTGTTACACTATCCTCAATCCACAGCAGATCTCCTGCTAATGGCAGGTTGTTTCCACAAAGATAAAGGGTAGAATCTGGTCTTCATATAATTAAACTTTCAGATATTATTGATTATTAGGTGACTGTTTGCTGCACTATGCATCATTCAGTGGTTAAGAGATTCACCGTTATGACCACTGAGATTTCTGCCTTTTATTTCAATTCCTTCTCCATTCAGCTTTCTCTGTATCTGTCCCTTTTGTATGTCTTTGTTTCTCCTCCTCTCCTTCCTCTGAATTTCCCTCCAGGCAGCAACTCCCAGCTTCCCATGCAATAGTGTTCTCTGAGCTGTCTCCAATTTTTCAGTATCTTTCTGGTAATGTTGTACTTAGAATTTAATGCAATATTCCAGGTGAGGTCACATCAGAGCCATATGAGGAGGAAGTGTTACCTCTGTACTGTCTGACATAATGTCTCTGTTAGGGTTGTCAATTAATCACAAAAACAACGAGGAGTCCTTGTGGCACCTTAGAGACTAACAAATTTATTTGGGCATAAGTTTTCATGGGCTAGAACCCACTTCATCAGATGTATGGAGTGGAAAATACAGTAGGCAGGTATAAATACATGAAAGGATGGCAGTTGAGGCAACCACAAATATTTAAATAAATGGTATTCTAATATTGTTTAACAGTGTGATTAAAACTGTGATTATTTTTTTAATCTCATAAATTGGGATTATTTTTCTTAATTGTTTGACAGCCCTAGTCTCTGTGTATCTACCCAAAACTGCACTGGCCTTTTTTATTGAATATTGCAATGTCAAATGGGTGTCTTTTGCAGCCATCTATCACCGTTATGGTCTTTTTCTTTATCTCTGTTTTTTAAGCTTCTCCCTCCACTGAAAATGTTTTTCAGATCATTTTCCCCCGGTTGTATTAGCTTGCATTTTTTCAGGTTGAGTCTCATTTTGTTACCTTCTGCTAATATTTCAAATCTCTCCAGGACCCTTTGTATTATTTCTCTGTCCTTGCTATATTTACAACTCCTCCCAAATTAGCGTATCCATCAATGTCACAGACATACTGTTTATTCTCTTCCATTTTATCAATAAAGATATTAAATAAGACTGATTTAGTATGAATCCCAATGGTACCTCTCAAACTGGAAATATAACTAACGGATTTAATAATTCATTTAAAAAAACAATAATGCTAGAAAGAAACAAAATGTAGCACAAAGGAATATTCCTCTGTGATGGAATGAAAATCTGCAGATTTGGTATTCCAAAGGATGACGCTGTAACATTGTCAACGATGGTTACACATCAGAAAGCAGCTCTGGGATTCTGTTCTGGTTTAAACTCAGATAGAGAATTCATCTGAGATAGAGCTGAGGAAAGCTTTGTTTGCTTACAGCTCAAGATAAGTTACAATGGAATTATGTTTAGAGACTCTGAGCTTCAAGGAAGGAATGGATTTCTAGAATCCACTAATCCTAATAAAGATGAGAAGGGACTATTTCCTGAAATATAAGAACTGGAGGGAAATACCGGTATAAGATACCTGTGAAAACACTCAACAAATTAACACTAAACTTTTTAGGATGTAATCATGTGACGTCTGCACCTCCATTACTGACTTTACCAGAACCCAAAATTAGAGTTGGCAACAATTCTGAAAAAGCATCAGTAATCCATAAATACTACTTAATTTTCTTGTCATTGCCACATTAAGTCACTTCCAATTCACACAGATCTTACCAGGTGTGCTAAATTGATGTCATTATGAGCCATCAGGAAATACCCACAGAGACCTGTAGCAACATTTAGAAGTTTCGTTAAACAGCTGTGTGTTTGTATAATTGATTTGTATTACTTAAAATGGGAGCAGTTAAAGCAACTTATCCGATGATGTAGAAAAGGGATGACTGAAAATTCCAGGGAGATTCAGTACGGAAGAAAGCCAATCATTGGAACTTCAGCTGGCAGATTTAAAGATTATTATGAGAGGAAGTGCAATTAAATCATCACAGTTTATCAACTATCTTTATAAAACACTATGCAACTTATCAAGCTAATTTATTTATGAGAAATTAACTAGTTGACTTCTGCCTATTGCAATAAAAAAAACAGGCTAATCAATAAAAATATTTCAAGATAATTCCTCAGCAAGTGAACATGACTTCCCATAATAAATCTAAAGTAACTGAAATTAGTTTAAAGGTTACCTTAACCATATGCTCCAACATCCTAGTAATTACAGCTATGCTCTTACAGACCTGATTCATATCTCAGATGCTGGTTTCAGATATATGCCTGCATTTAATCACACAGCTTGTAAATCACTGACATTGCAACACATATGTGCAAAGTATTGCAGCAAGATTTTGTAAGACGCCTAGAATACAAGCCCCCAGTGTGTTAAAATGGAGTTAAATCCTAAATGTGTAAAACAAATGAAGCTTTCTACTACTACTTGTAAACCAACTACTGAATCCAAAATATCAAAATTAGCTCTAGTTTGAATTCAAATGGCATTGTGAACCAGCTCAAAAATTTTTGTTCATGTTGGAATGGTGAATGGTTTGTAGAATTTTTTATGATTTATCTGAGTACCATGAACTTTCTCTGATTGCTGTTCATGGCATACTGAGAGTTTTCAGTTTGATCTGGTGAGCTAGCAAGTGACATCCACTTTGCGACCTGTGTCCCTAACTAGTTAAATCTATCTCATGTGACCAAGTGCGTCAGCCCAGATAAGCAGACAGGAGACAGAGAAGGGTGCATGTCAGTTCAACTCTCAGATCTAGAAAAGACTTTCTTGTAGTCCTAGCTCCTGTTTTGGTGTGAGACTGGCAGGCAATTGCTTAGTATGTTTATTACCTTCTGTAATTCCTTTGTGAATAGTCTTATTTGTATGGTAGTTTTTTATATTTGGTCTGGCATACCTATCTCCCAGTTTTACAAGGGGAAATGTGTTTGTTACACCAGTGGTAGCTGGCACTAAAAATATGTGAGAGTGTTGGCAACACCACTAACTGCACTGGTTCCTTCCTAACACCACCGCACATAGAAATCTGCTCTTCTTGCAGGCTCTCACTCATAGCCATACACAGAAAGGAGGGACTCAGCAGGATCAGTACCCCTTTTCACAACCAGGGTGCAATTGGAGACTTTGGACCAAGTTCATTATTGCTGTGAAGTGGTGCAACCATTCAATGGAATTCCAGTCTTAAACCAGTGGCAAACTCAGCCTTAAGGAGAAGATATTGCAGAAAATTAATGAAAGTATAAAACTATTAAAATATATATCCAAAATAATTAGTGGTCTTATTGGTGGGGCTTAGCCCCTAATTGCCAGCAATCCCTGTATCACACTGATGTCTGAATTCCCTTGAGCCATCACCCTGAGGACCATAGTCCGTATTATTCCTGAAAAGAGAGTTAAACTCATTCTGCAATTTCCCCATTTCATAGGAAATCACCTTAGTATTATATTCAATTAATATCTTGCTGCTATAACTGTCTCTGTTTTGCAAAATGGTTTCCCCTGATATTTAAGTTCACTCTGGACATTGGACTAAGATGTAGTGTATTATTCCTGGAGAGGTGCCACAAAGACATTAGCTTCAGTGCAAAGTATATTTTACCAGCCAAAAAGCCTGTTACCACATGCTTGTGTGTAGAAGTGTGTTTCATGCACACCATTTGGTGTTATGTATCTCAGGGCAGTTTTATTTCATTGCTCCTTTACAGGTAAACATCAGCTTTGCTCTTGGCTTCCATTATTCTAATTTTACACAGTACACACATATTCTGTAACTGAAACTTCCTTTATTCTCAGAAACATTTGTATTACGATTTACTCTTCCTATATAGCCGTAGGTGTGGCATACACTGTTCTTTTCACAAAAGAGTTTGATTGTGGCTTTCAGCGACAGCCCACAGGTAGGGGAGGTGTCGAGGTGCAGTAGCTAGGAAGGCACATTGCTTATGGAGTGCACACAGCAGAGGCTTCTGCTACACATTTTTACAGGTTATAGCATGCACTCATTCTACATGCCAGGACAGCTCTGTTGGAAAGTACAGAGGGTGTAGGGCCTGTTCCATCCCTAGCCCTAAGGGGTTCCTAGCACTGTTGCTGGCATTAGAGTCTCAGGTCCTTGTGCACTGGAAATGCAAGGACTGAGGGTGATCCTAGCTCTGTCAAATAAGCATAAGGGAAGGCTAATTGCATTGTTCTTGCCCAATGCAGAACTAGTCACTATCCAGCTTTAAATGAGGAAAATTTACAATTTGAACCATGATAGCCACTGGAGAAGACCAGTTTATCGGCTATCAGATTTTATTAAACTCTGATTTGCTCATCCTTAGTCTGCAATAGACAGGTCACACTAAGTAATGCATTGACTACAGGTACTTATTAACAACAGTTGTATTCTGCAAACTCACAGGCAATACCTAGAAATGCACAACAAACAGCATACATACAATCTCAGTTGGGGTCTCCAAGCACTGCTGTGATACGAAGAATTAGAATAGTTTGGGATTGTGCAAACATGAACGCAGCTCAAATTCCCATGACTGTGCATCTTTTATGAATGTGATTCATTGTTTGTTACTTGTATTATGATAGCATCTAGAGGCCCCAGCTGAGATCAGGGCTTCACTGAGCTAGGCACTGTACAAACACAGAGTAAGAGAGAGTCCTTGCCCTGAAGAGTTTACAGTTTAAATAGACAAGACAGAAAAAAGGCTGGGGTGGAGGTGGGGATGAGGTACAGTGGGGAACTGAGACATGGAAATTCTACGATAATACAGACACTAAATAACATGTCCAAGGTTATATAGGAGGCCTGTGGCAAAGCCAGAAACTGAATCCAGATCTCCCGAGTCCTGCTTAGAGCCTTACCACACGGCCCATTCTTGTCATGCACAATCTAGACCAGAGGTGGGCAAACTACGGCCCACTGGCCATATCCGGCCCAAGGGACCCTCCTGCCCGGCCCCGGAGCTCCTGGCCCGGGAGGCTAGCCCCCGGCCCCTCCCCAGCTGTTCCCCCTTCCCCGCAGCCTCAGTTAACTGCACCGCTGGCGCAATGCTCTGGGTGGCAGGGCTGCGAGCTCCTGGGGCAGCATAGCTGCAGAGCCTGGCCTAACTCGGTGCTCTGTGCTGCATGGTGGCATGGATGGCTCCAGCCGGGTGGCGCGGCTGTAGCGCTGCCAGCCACTGGTGCTCCAGGCAGCACGGTAAGGGGGCAGGGGAGTTCGGGGCAGGGCCCGCTCCAGGCACCAGCTTGGCAAGCAGGTGCTTGGGGCGGCCACTCTGGAGAGGGGCGGCAGGTCCAGCTATTCGGCGGCAATTCGGCAGACAGTCCCTCACTCCCGCTCCGAGCGAAGGACCTTCCGCCGAATTGCCGCTGCAGATCGCGATCGCGGCTTATTTATTTATTTATTTTGGCTGCTTGGGCGGCCAAAACCCTGGAGCCGGCCCTGGTTCGGGGTGGTGGTCAGGGGCAGGGGTGTGAATAGGGGTCAGGGCGGTCAGAGGGCGGGGAACAGGGGTTGAATGGGGGGCAGAGGTCCTAGGGGGGCAGTCAGGAAGGAGGGGGCGTTGGATGGGGCAAGGGTCCCGGGGGGGCAGTCAGGAATGAGAGGAGGGGTTGGATGGGGCGGCAGGGGGGCAGTCAGGGGCAGGGGTTCCGGAGGCGGTCAGGGGAGAGGGAGTGGTGGGGGGGCGAATGGGGCAGGGGTCCCGGGGGCAGGGGGGTCCGTCAGCGGGCAAGAAGCAGGGGGGGCAGGGCCGGGCCACGCCACGCCTGGCTGTTTGGGAAGGCACAGCCTGGCTGTTTGGGAAGGCACAGCCTCCCCTAACCGGCCCTCCATACAATTTCCAAAACCCAATGTGGCCCTCAGGCCAAAAAGTTTGCCCGCCCCTGATCTAGACCATTTCCTAGAGGGCAATTATTGGATTCTTGAGAAAAGACCATAACTGTATTGGAACACTAATACTAATTCTAGTGACTTTTATTGCCATTTAAGATATACGTGGTTTGATCACCTTTAGCAGAAGATAGTAAAACAAGTTACAAGTACAGTATTGAGCTACTTTTTCTTTTAAAACACTGACTTCATTAAGTACTGACTTTAAAACACATTAGTCAGCAATAACAGATTATTTGACTAACAAACTAACTTTGTCCTTCAATTTTACAAATTATTAGTTTATTTTAAATCGAAAGTTACACTTCAGTCTTCCTGATAACGTAATTAGTAACCAACCCATGAATCACTGCACAATACACACAAAGCCTCTTCTATTTTAATCGGTGAATCTAATGCTATCTAGTCTCTTGGTAAATGAATGCCATACGGTAAAAGAATAGTAGCATCTAACCTGTTGTGTAATGGTGTCCCAGGGCCCCTCCAGTAGACGAGCCCGGTAGCATTCATGAACGCCTTCCCAAATTTCATCTAGAGTTAAAGGTCTTCCATCTGTAAAAAGACACATACAATACTCTCACAGTGATCTTGTATTAAATATATAGAATGCTTCATATAAATCTGAAAAATACTGATTATCTGAAGATCAAAACAGACATGACAACAGCAAAAACGTAACTGGTCAGATTCTGTGCCAGTAATTCCCAAGTAGCACAGCTCAAACCCTGATCTGTATGTGCACTTAAAACTATGCCCTAAACTATCTGCTGCTCAGTTTTCCTACATGTAAAATGGAGAGAATAATTTAGCTAACACACTATATGAGAGCTGTGAGACTAAATTATGTTTTGTAAAGCTGAGCTCCGTGGACAAATGATATATAAGTGCAAAATATTTTTATTATCAAATATTTCACAAATACAAATCATGAATGAGAAACAAAATTCTATAAACAAAAGGTAAATATTTTTTAGTGTTCTACAGACTTTTTCCCCCTACTGTATTCATACAGTATTTACTGTTATGTCCTGGATATTACCTGTGGAGTTAAAATAGAATTATGATATAAGATTAGTGTCAACCACTTTGAAAATAAGCATGTCAATTTTGTATCAATATTTGTTTTTGACAAATAGCAATAGAATATTTTGATCTATTTCCAATAAGTAGCTTCATCTTGGCATTTATCAGGTGTCAGAAGACCATTATCCTGTGATAAATAGTGCTAATCCATTGACATTTTCGTGTCTGTAAAATGAACAAGATTTATTCATCCAATTAACATTTGAATGTCATGTTTAGATACAAGTAAAAAACCAACTACCTACAGCCTCTCTTTTATCTTATTTTCTGCACACATTTAGAAAACAGCACTAAATTCCACTCTGACATAAGCATCATACTCCAGTAGCATCAAAACATGTGGCAAATTAAGCAATCGAGGAGCTAACTATATCCAGTAACTATATTTTGCCATCCTCAAGAACATGTGGCTTGTCAGACCAACATGCCCTCTGTGTTGTGATGACAGATCATTAGACTACAGTGGGATAGGTCAACAGTTGACATTAAAGAGAAGTTTGTTAATTTATGCCTCTTAAATTTGTTCTAACTTTGGAAGGATTAATGTATGCTCTTAAATCGCATCCTCTATGCACCTATTACAAGGCTCCATGGCAACTTATTTTCCACATCTTTCAGCCAAATTGAAGGTACAAATGCAAAATCTAGGATATACTAGATTTGTGATACTCTAGTGTAGGACTTTAATGCACATCTAGGTTTCTATATTGTACTCCCACCCTGGTATCTGTGAATCTTCAATGTGATACTTGAGCACTTTGAGATCCCAAAATCACTGAATAGATTACTCCGATTCTAAATGGATTTACTCTGCTTTAGTACTATGGAGGCGCTGGTCGAATATCCATAGTTAAGAATGAGCTGAATTTTGCACTTAAAGCAAGATTTCTACCACTTTATGTATAAAAAATGCAGCATATCCTCCTCAAAATTACAGCACTTAATCTTTGAGTTATAGAATAAATTTTCTGAGAAATTACAAATCCATTAATTTAACTGAATTAAAATTAATTTTAAAATGTGTCCTTTAAAAAATTTAGCAGCTGATGTCAGTCATGGTTTGGCCCAAAAGATCTCAGTAATGAAAAAACAGACTCTTCAAGCTTCCCATATAATTAACTCACTGAAGTCTTGTGTATAGACTACATTTGAAAAATATATTTTGGGATTAATGGTCATACTTTGTCATTACTCTACATAAATGAAAGTTTTTCCTTCAGCAGAGACTAAAGAATAACATTCTACTTCAGATAATTCAGCCAAGAATTGTTGTCTATCGTCTGCCATCTCCTATTGCTGGGACTGAAGCCAGAGGCTGTCCTTGGGCACAGATGGCCACTTCCTCCATTTTCCTCCACTTACCGTATTCCTCTCTGCCTGCTGACAGTGCAAGGGGCCACTATCTTCCCCAGCTTGTCTGAATTACCATTGGGAACAATGGGAGGCAGTAGCTATTCTGAAAGAGGGCATCTTAACTGAGGGAAGCCTGTGGCCTCAGTCCCACTGATAATAAGAGGAGACGGTGGACATGTGGAAGGAGGAACTTTCAGTAATGAAGAATAATGGTAAAAATTACCATTAATTCTAAATATTTGTTTTCAAAAACTAACCATGGTACCAAGTTTATTCTGGGACAACGAACATTAAAATACTTTAATCATAAACATATATTGTTGTTTCATAGCCTTCACTCTGCTCGGCAGTGATGCTATTTGAATGCCCAAACTGTGCATTTCTGTACCTTAACATATTTTGATTTACATTTAACCTTGTCTGAATTTCCTGCATTGTTTTGTAACAATTATACCATCTCTGTAATGCATTTTACCCTAAATTACTCTTAACTTAAAGTCCATTTTAATGTAGTTCATCCGGGAATTGATAAAGATGGCATAGCTGCAGCTAGCTATTGTTTTCCCCATAAGCTCCTACCTTAATTTACCAGTCTAGGTCTGCTGAATGACAGGACATCTTCCCAATGGTGCCCTAAATCAGCCAGGTGATTCCCCTGGTTTGATCCAGCAGCCAGAAGTAACAGGTTATCAAGCATTTAATGGATATGAGGACCATCTGTGTCGGTGGGAAGAATTAGTGCCTGAAAGTCTGGCAATCTTCTCTCATAAACATCTAGACTATGGGAGGATGCAGCATGACTGACCAGAGGATTGTTCTGGTAGAAAGTAACCTGGGAAGGAGGGAGGTGTTTGTAGTCTTATTTTTTCAGTGATGGTGGTAAGGGTGGTAAATAGCAGAAATCTACTCCCAGCAAACATTTGACTAGAGGAGTGTTTTGTGTTGGGAAGTTCACTGGTTTGCATGCATTTGGTCAATTGTTTTGAGTTATTTTTGTTTGCTTGTTTTTGCTATACTAGCTTTACATGCCTTTTACCTAAAGCAAATGCACACAATTTTGTACAAAACACACATCTATATTCTGTGGACACTCCAAGTCCCCCAGGCCCTATGGCTGCCAACGTTCATACATTTAGCAGCCTTATCACATATTCCTGCAGCCCAGCTAGATCTCACACAGCCAACTGGGCAGCAGAAGTAGTCTGTAATTGTTGCTGCTAACCACAAGGGACAGTGTGGCACCTTTGTCTCTTGTGTCCCTACTCCCACTGTTGGATCAGAGCGGGGAAGGTGCAGCCATAAAGAGCAGGTGATGGCAGCCGGAACAGCAAACACAGGGTAGTGGAAGTGAGAGAAGGTCAAGGGCCCAGAGTTGGCCTTAGGTCCTCCAGCGTGAACCCACCTATCCATCCCTGCCGCTGCTGCCAAGTTTTGTGCAGCTCCATGTCCTATCCCCACCTTTGCTTTGAGCAGAGTGCATTGACCACAAGTGGAAATTTGTAGTTTAATGAACTAATTCACAAATAATTTATATATAAATAATCTGCATACAATGTCAGAGTGAAATGAAAAGTGTTTCACACATCAATACTTCTCCTGTGTGTCATACAAGATTTACTGTGCCTTGACAAAACATAGGTGCCATTAAAGTCAAAAAGCCAGCACATGATATGTCATGAATTTAGAGTTTTAAAAGACTTCAAGATTTTGGTTCAGAACCTGGAGCACATGAGAGTTACTGCTAAAGAAGCACTAACCAATACATCCGCAACAGTGGAGACTGAATGTGGACTCTGACACCTACCCAAAGGAAAATGGGAAAGTTGTCTTGGGAAATGCCCAACCAGGAAACGTTTGATTTTTTTTTAGCACAGTCTAAAAGAGGAATGAGCGAAGAGGTGGGAGTTAGGATCTCCTGAATACTACTCCTGTCACTGCCACTAACTCATGACAGTATATGGCCTTGGACAAATTAATTCACCAGACCAGGTATATGAATCAAGATAGACACAAGCAGCAGCAATCGGCACCAAGCTTTTCTTAGGATGGAGGCCTTATTAATCAGAGCCTCAGATCTTCACATTTTACCTCTCTGTGAAATGGGCATAATCAAATTTCTTTGATAAATGTTTTTCCATATTCCAAGGTGGGTTATGCACCCCGATGCCAGCAACATTCAGGAACATCCAGAAAACAGTAAAGAGCATCCCTTCTTGGCACCGAATGTTTGGAGCCAAGACTATATAAGGGCTGTGCAGTTCCAACTGCTTCAGTTTCTTCCTTTCTACAGTTAGAAAGGTTGCTGCAGATGTAAAAATCTTGGCTCCATTCCCAGAGAGCTGAACTGGGGTTCTCCCAAGTTTCTATCATATCTTTTTTTCCTTGTAGTTTAGTTAATTTAGGGTTTTAATTTATTAGACTTCTAGTTAAAGTTTTGTTTTCTTGTTTGGCTTAGTTTGACCCCATGCTTGGCACCAGGAGCATCATGGCTAAGTTGTCTCTTAAAGAACCAGAGAACAAGGTCCTGTTCTCAGAACTGATGTGTGTTGTCTCAGGAAAGCTCACTACCCGACTGGTGTTCAGCGCCCCAAGTATTTACACCTCAGGCCCACAGGCAGCACCAGATTGGACATTAGGAAAAACTTCCTGTCAGGGTGGTTAAGCACGGAATAAATTGCCTAGGGAGGTTGTGGAATTTCCATCATTGGAGATTTTTAAGAGCAGGTTAGACAAACACTTGTCACAGATGGTCTAGATAATACTTAATCCTGCCTTGAATGCAGTCCTACAATTCTAAGCTTGCCTTATAATAGTGGCCTTACAAACCAGAAGTTCCTAAGAGAGTTAGAGTGCAATCTCCACTACATTCCTGTCATAGTTTCAAGGTAATTGCACCTGTAATCCCCCTCCATGGTCCCTTGAAGGCACCTACTTAAAGGCTTCTGGCTCCCAACTGTCCCCTCTCTTGGGTGTAGACTCGCGTCTATCTCCCTCCTGACTGTGGTTTTTAAGGCTGTGCAGCTCCCTGCCTTATGCTGTGATATTCTCAGCAAGCCTGGCTGCTTGAAAAGGCCAGCATATGCGCTTTGCTTTCTCTTCAAAGGGTATAAACAACATAAATGCCAGCAATTATAAGTTACCACACAGCTCTTTATAAGTAAGTACATTTATTCTAAATGTGAAAGCATTACCAAGAAAACATATTAAAAACAATAAAAGAACCTACATGAATTCTAAAAAGCTTATCAGAGGTCACCTTGACTCCAACCCATGGGTTCTGGTAGGTGTCAGTCTTTCAAAACCCATAACTGAGTTCTCCTCATGGTTAGAAGTTCATAACTGCCTTAGATTCAGAACCAGAACCCAGGCTGGCCAGTTCAGCCATTTCTTTACATGGCTTGGGCCTTTGATCTCCAATCCCTGGGATCAGGTAATCAGCAGACAAAAACCCTCTCCTCAGGACATAGCTTCGGAAGGCTCGATTTTTGCCTAACCAGAGGTGAGGAATTTGCATTAACCTCTCCCTGGTGTTCCCCAGGAAATCCACTTCACACTTATTGTCCAAAATGTCCATTCTTGTCTGGCACATTTTCAATATAGTCCTTTGAACTACCACGCCTCACATCACATCGTCTGCCTGGAGAGATTATCTACAGTCCCGGCCCACAATAATACATAAGCTATTCATTTAATACAAAGGACCCAAAAGATACTTAAACTTAGTTCAATAAGGTTTCCCAAGAATGTGGCAGGACATAGCCATATCTGTCACAATCCCACCAATTCTCCTTTTTCACCGCTAGCCAGCATCTGTGACTCCTCCTCTGGCTGTGAGGAGGAAGAAGTGGTGGGTGACTTGCATCATTCTTTTCCTGAAGATCAGGAGTGATAACCATGTCCACATGCTACATCTGCATAACCACAAGATTATGAACAGCTTCAGGAGCTGTTGGAATGTATGGAAGATTCCTTGGAGCCAGAGACCATTACAGTCCATAGAAATACATCACCTCTTTGGCATCTTGAAGGCTAAAGGAAAAGGAAAGCTACTCTGTGCTAAACCCAGGGTTGTGAGCTCAATCCTTGAGGGGGCCACTTAGAGATATGGGGCAAAATCAGTACTTGGTCCTGCTAGTGAAGACAGGGTGCTGGAGTCCTGAGCTGGCAGGGAAAACAGGAGCAGAGGTAGTCTTTTGCACATCAGGTGGCAGCTCCCAAGGGGGTTTCTGTGATCCAACCCGTCACAGTGGCGTAGTCTAGCAGGATCTGTGCACAGCTGATTGCTTTGAGATACTGGTAGTGATTTTAAGTGAGTTTTAAGTGTGGTGGCTGGAGAACAGACAAAGTGGTTACTGGTTTGTTATTTTCTGTTTGCTTATTTCGGGAAAGGGAAGTAGGGACAGAAAAGGAAGTAAAATAAGTAAGAATGAAGATCAAAAGAAGCTAAAACTACCCAAGTTGCAAATTGCCCAGAAAGACTGAACAATGGGCGCTGGGAATGTCTCTGTTAACTAAGAAGCCCCTGAGCTGAGTGCATCTCAGTTTCAGTGAACTGCAGATGGGTGTGGCCCAACCTCTGTCTGTGCTGAAGCTGACTGGAGTGTCTAACCTAGCAATACAGGAGGGGACGGATGCCTGTTCTGGCAGGAGGGGGTTCTCTGTGGTATCCCAGTTCGTTGAGTGATGGTCTCAAGGGAAGACAAATGGAAATTGATGTACAGTTTGCCCGGGAAAAGGCTGCCCACCAACCTGGACTTAAGAGACAAAGCAATTAAGACCCAGAAGCATGACCTGGCTGTAATGGAGTGGAAGAGGTGCACAGAGACATGTATCCTGGAGCTGGAAGTTGGGGTCATGGTGACTGCTGAGGTGGGAACAAATCCCAAGGACTCTAGCTGGAAGCAAACCCAACCTGAGTGAAAGGGGGCGGATTTTGCTGGCCAGCGAAAGGTCTCTCATAGCTTGGAGCTGTGAGCCTACAGCTGAATCAGGGTCTCTTTCCCTTTTGGGGGACACAGGAGTGTCTGCCCCATAGGGGAGCCCAAAAACGAATTTTAGGTATACTGCCTCCGCCATGGTCAGTGTCCAAGTCTCTGGCAGTAAGTTCAGGAGGAGGTTGTGATGTTGTGCAGTCTATATGGTTTTATAAAAACATGATAATAAGTGAATATAATGTAACTGGGATATGCTTCATGCAAAAGGTCTCTTGTAAGGTATCATTACAAAGCTTATAATCTGAGTGTAATCATCCGATTTGTATAAATGTACCACTCTTGTATCTAAAACTAGAAATATAAAATATAACTCTGAGGGCCTATTGTCATTATGTAAAGTGTAGGCCATTAAGGATGGTTTGGAATCTTGGTGACTCCCATTGTCTGAAGATGGCTGTGTTTACCTGTGAGTCTTCCTATATATGTGTGTGCTGGCAAGTGAGTAATGAAGTCTTGCAGTGACATGTGATCATGTCACCTGAACTGGAATCCATCTTTAACCTGGTGCTTTTCCAGTGAGGGGGGGTGGAAACCCAGAGGGACAAAGGGTTCCCACCTTATGCAAAAGATATATAAAGGGGTGGAAGAGAACAAGGGGAGAGAGGAGCCATCATGAAGAATCCCCTAGCTATCACCTGAGCTGCAACAAGAGCTGTACCGGGGAAAGAATTGTGCCCAGGCCTGGAAGGTGTCCAGTCTGAGAAAAAGCTTACTGAAGCATCTCTGAGGGTGAGATTATCTGTATTCAGTTTGATTAGGCATAGATATGCGCATTTTATTTTATTTTGCTTGGTGACTTACTTTGTTCTGTCTGTTACTACTTGGAACCACTTAAATCCTATTTTCTGTATTTAATAAAATCACTTTTTATTTAGTAATTTACTCAGAGTATGTATTAATACCTGGGGGAGCAAACAACTGTGCATATCTCTCTATCATTGTTATAGAGGGCGAACAATTTCTGGGTTTTCCCTGCCTAAGCTTTATGCAGGGTAAAACAGATTTATTTGGGTTTAGACCCCATTGGGAGTTGGGCATCTGAGTGCTGAAGACAGGCACACTTCTGTGAGCTGTTTTCAGGTAAACTTGCAGCTTTGGGACAAGTGATTCACACCCTGGGTCTGTGTTGCAGCAGACGGGAGTGTCTGGCTCAGCAAGACAGGGTGCTGGAGTCCTGAGCTGGCAGGGAAAACAGGTAGTCTTTTGCACATCAGGTGGCATCTCCCAGGGGGGTTTCTGTGATCCAACCCATCACATACTCTTTTGATTAATGCAGGGTTACTAGACCCAGCCCAGGACTTCTGGTTCATGTCAGCATCGAAGAAGGCTGACTGCTTACACAAGCTGTCTCAATGAAATCTAATAGGCTACATCAAATGCTTCAACAAGGATTCCTGTATTTCTTCAGCTATCCTACTCTTGGATCTTCGGTAGTCTCAGCAGCTAGGGAGAAGATGAAGGACTTCCATTGGAAAAAGGCAATGAAGAAGGTTGAATTTGGGGGAAGGAAAGTATATTCCTCTGGGACTCCAGTGATGTCTCCTGCTACCAAGCTGTAATGGTTCTATACCAGTTTCATCTTTGGGAACGGACGCTTTCACTGCTGGACCTTTTGCCAGAGGTGCAGCAGGAGTCAGTGAAGGACTGTTTCAGAGGGACATGTGATGCCTAAGAACTTTCTCCTTGTGTTCTATGATGCTTCTAACATATCTGTTAGAACAAGGGCATCAGGCATCACATTTAGTCATTATTCACAGATGAAGTCTTTGCCCTCACTAAGGCATAAAGGTCTTTCCTGTACATTGACCTTCAAAGTCTACAAAAAGTCTAGATATCGTCCCTAAATATTTTCATTCTATGCAAATTCAAGTCCTTCTGACATGTAGGGTAATGTAGTTTAATTTTCCCTGGATAAGGAGGAGATTTCAGGAAGAATTCCAGGAGACGGTCAGTTTCAGGTAGGTATAAAGTTTGGATGAGGATAAAGAACAACTTTGACCCTGTGAAATACATTAAAGGGAGAATCAGCCATTAATGTCTGCAGCTCATTCGCTCTTCTTGTACATGCGAATTAAAGCCGGACAAAGATGTTGCCACTGACCATGAGGCTCTCAAAGCTGCCAGCCAAGAACAGTTGAGAATCTTAGTGGAAAAGTACAAGAAACAATTTCTTGGGGAGCCTTTTTTTCCCTTTAGGGTGTAGCCAGAGACTGACTGAGTAACTCCGTTCAAGCTGGAATCTTATACAATAGGAGAAATGAAGAATGTAATTGTTCTAGAACAGTCTTTTTTTTTTTTTTTTTTTAAATAGTGTGCCTGGGAGGGTGCAGACTTGGGTGTGCTGGCACCAGTTGTTTTTATAACAGACAATGTAAGGAAGTGCTCATGAATATTGTAAAATATACAAAGCTATTTAGTCTGGTTGAACAGAGGAATTATTATTTCCTAGGCTGGCCTACAGGTCTAATGGCCGCTTAACATATTGCAGTGCAGAATCTGAGTTTGGGATTCCAGTTTAGCCCTTTCCTGTGGGAGCATGATGATCAAAGTCCCTAGAAGGGTTACAGCTCACATTTATCTCTTGCAATCCACTCCCATTAATGTAAAGGGAGATACAAACAGGCTTCAATGGAAACCATGCACAGCCCACCTACTCCAAAGAATCCTAGCAATGCAGGATATTTGGGATGTACTATACCAAAAAGGGGAGAAATGAAGGATCCCAGGGAACCCCAGAGGAGACAAAATAATTTTCTAACAATGATTCTAACACAAGGGAAGTTCCAAAATATTTCAAACACCAAGATTTTAGTTTAAGACCAATTTTACATTTACATTTTTGCAAATTAAAAATTAAATTAAAAAAAAGTGAACTGGCCTAATAACATGATTCTGTTTCCAGATTTAGGGTCCCTGTAGCCCTGGGCCTGGAGAACTTTGGACCACATAGGGGAGAGAGAGAGTCGGAAAGAACTGCTCTTACCACGTAATATATATGCAATAATAACAATTTACAGAGTTGCCAAATTTCATATGTTGTAAGCAGATAAATAATGAATTCATAGAATATCAGGGTTGGAAAGGACCTCAGGAGATCATCCAGTCCAACCCCCTGCCCAAAGCAGGACTAACCCCCAGACAGATTTTTGCCCCAGCTCCCTAAATGGCCCTCTCAAGGTTTGAACTCGCAACCCTGGGTTTAGCAAGCCAATGCTCAAACCACCGAGCTGATGTAGGTCTGAGTATGGGGTGTTCTCCCACCCACTCAGCAAACAGAAGAGCTGAACAATAGTGGCTGTCAGAAGAAAAAGGGGCAAAGGGTTATCAAGGGAAGAATAGTATCATCATAATGAAAAGGCAAAAGTGGGGACCAGGCAAGGCAAAGGAGAAAGCTTGCTCAGATGTCTGTCATAAATAGTGATCTGTATAGTCTGAAAAACGTCATATTGGGGGGTTTGGATAGCACCAGGCAGTAAGTAGATAATCTATATCAAAGGAAGGATTTCCAATATCCAAAAAACTGTGCTATACAGAATGAAAATAAGAGATTTAGTACTAATAGAATATTCTTCTGGAAAAAAAAAAGAGTTGGATGCCAGTATTTGTATCCTCCTCTCTTCAAGCCAGTAACCAAAAGAAAAATGTTAATAAGGATATAAAGAGACTCCAGATGACTCCAGAAATTCTCAAAAAAACATAATTTTCCACTGTGAAAGATTCCCAAGAAGTATGTTAAAAACATAATTATACTTGTAGGAACAATTACAGTTCTGTACTGCAAGGGGAGCTGTTGGCACATAATACTAAGATTGTGCATTAGCTCATCCACCAGCTTCTGTAATATCCACTTCCAGCTATAAGGAGTCATGTTTCAACACCTCCGATTCCCTGATGCTGACAAGCTAAACAACTTGTTTTGTCTCTGGGAGCTCTTCTCTGGTGATTAACTGCTTATAGTGAATACTAATTATATGAAAGTACAGTACTATAGAAATACTGTTTCCTCTACCTGCAGCATCACCATTCTCTTACACAGAGAAGGTATACTGTTAATTCAACTAAAACCAAGAAGATGACATTTTTCAGCACCACAAATAAATTAATCAGCCTCTTACTATGTTATTTCGAGACAGCAAAAGTTACTGACTAGCAAGAGTTTCTTTATCCTTCTGCCTGCAAAACAAGTTTAATGACAGATTATTGCACATTTGTAAATGCTTGTAACAGTCCTAGGAATAAATTTGCAACATGAAGTGTGTGAGAATTTGTGATCTATTGGTAGTTACGGAGACTGAGCTGTATTCCCAATTCCCCAATTTGAACATTTACCCCAAATTATCAGTTCTTAGAAATTGCACCTCAGACTAAAATCTTTTCACCACGGAGTCTGAGAATTTGTTCTTCAATTTTAAATCTAAAGTGCTTGTTAAAACGCGAACATTGCAAAATTAGAAGTGATTAAACAATATAAGTCCATGAGTGATTAAATCTACCAAACACAGGCAAAGCAGCTTAAGTGACTTTTTAATTAAAAAGAAAAATATCACAGGCAACATTCAGATGTCTTCATCAAGATAAAATTTGAAGATCATTCAAAACACAAAATCTGCCATGCAGGAGACAAAGTTTAGAAATGACCTCAGGATTCCAACTCCTCAGCCCCAAGTGCATTGTCTTTGGGAAGAGGAGAGAAGCACAGACAGTGCTGCAGTATAATCACTCTATGCTTGTTGATTAAATAAGCATGACTAACAGTGGCTAGGAAGGGAGACAGTGTGTTCCACTTTCCTGACAGGAGAGAGAGTGAAATCACAGTGGCAGTAGTAACTGGGCAATGGGTGATAAGATGTATAGATTAGGGAGAAAATAAACTATTGATTTCAGTCATTTTATGCAATGTTTTAAAACTGTTTCTTCCAGTGCAAACTGATTTTATGTTGGTTTTATGTTTAAAATATTTGGTAACTTTTAAAAACTGTTTAAATTAGAAAGAAAGATAGCATACAGACTGTTTTAAATGTAAATTTTGACCTAATCATTTTGGATCAAATTCAGCTCTGAAATAAGCAGGCGCAACTCAGCTGAAGTCACTGCAGTACAGCTTACTTATTCCATGGCTGAATTTGATGCTCTAGCTTTAAGTTCTTTGTATTCATTTAAAGAAATCAAAAAAGAAAAATGGCCAGCAGGTTTCGTCAACTATGGGCATGATGCCAGGAGTCTAAAGATCAGACTTCTCCAGGCTGAGATGATATCATCTACTACAAGGTCCTGAGGCTCATGGTGTCTGGAGTATCAGAAAATTTACTAGTGAACACCCCATCTCATATTTTTTATATTAAACATGATTATTATACTGCCAGTTGAGTACAAAATCTGTTTCAAAGATTTCACTTCATCCCTGCATTTTTTTTCTTTTACTATGTGTTTAATGTATAACAAGTCTTACCTAAAAAGCATGCCCTAAAGTAAAGCACAGGTACTTCGTAGCTGCTGGAATACAAGACATGATACTCATAACGAATCACTTCTGATGTTGCACAGATTCCGGCTACTTCAGAATCATCCAGGGCTTCCTAAAACAACAAACATTAACACAGTACTTCAGTAAATTATGGGCTTACCCGTAAGGAGAAAATAAGGGTTACCGGTATAGTAATTAATTTAATAAATATAAGGAGCAGACATGAGAGGAATTGTCCCTTACTGAACACTCATCAGTTGAGTCCTGAGGAAATAGTAAGACCAGAAAGAAAAACACGAAAGCCCCAATTCTGCAAAGATTTACCTACATGCTTCACTTCACACACCATGAGGAGTGTGTATATAGTTAAACCCATGTGTAAGTCTTTGAAGGATTGTGGCCTTAATTAATCCAGATTGCTTTTGTGAAACAATCAGACAGCAAAGCAACTGTGGAAAATCTTTATCGCAATACTTTTGGCAATATGTTGGCTACAGCAGCTACTCCCTTTGTTACCTGTTACTGTTGAAGATCATCCTACCAACTGAAGGTGAAGTTATAATAGATCCCTAAAGAATCTGCAGGTTTAAAACAAACAAAAGGAAGTATTTCTTCACACAACACACAGTCAACCTGTGGAACTCTTTGCCAGAGGATGCTGTGAAGGCCAAGACTATAACAGGGTTCAAAAAAGTAGTAGATAAATTCATGGCGGATAGGTCCATCAATAGCTATTAGCCAGGATGGGCAGGGATGATGTCCCTAGCCTCTATTTGCCAGAAACTGGGAATGGGTGACAGGGGATGGATCACTTGATGATTACCTGTTCTGTTCATTCGCTCTGGGGCACCTGGCATTGGTAACTGTCGGAAGACAGGATACTGGGTTAAATGGACCTTTGGTCTGACCCAGTATGGCTGTTCTTATGGTGGTTACTTTCCAAAGGATAATTCATTTTATGCAGAAAATTCAGAGTTCCATTTTTTAATAAGAGCTATTTTGCAAGAGGTTGTGTTGGTTAATAACACTTCTGAAATTGAGACAATTTTTCCCCTCCTCTTACTATATGCTGCTAAAATCAACTTCAACTATATATTGGGCTCCACCTCTTCTGTTTGTTTATAAGCAGAAGCATTCCGATACATTCCCAGGAGCTCCCAATTACCAGCTTACGTTTTGTGTCTTCTTTTACCAATGTATGAACATAAGACATAATTTTCAAAAGGTGCTGAGCACCCACAGTTCTTATTGACTTTACAACCAATTGCGAAAGTTTATCACTCTGAAAATTAGGCCATTAACTTTTTAACCCTATTAAATAAGCTAATTAGATATACTGGAACAAATTTTCCAAGAAGACAAAACTGAAATGTCCACAAAATGCACGTGCACTTGTTGAGCCTTGAAAACCCTGAATTTGCATACACAAACCAACTGTATGCCCCGAAGGGTAGGTATACATATACAAATATGGGCTTTGTGGGTGCACTAGTACCAACTAACTGTGAATATTTAGTTCTTTGACCAAGCAAAATGCCAAAGACTGAAAGGGAACAATGAAGAAACAGCATTTTTTAACCCTCAAGTTGTTACAACACATAAGACAGTTAAAGCTATTTTGTATTTTTTCTTAGATCCTTAACTCACCTTAATGCTTGCTCTGCCATGAATCAATTCATGAGGGAGATGCAAGAACTGACAAACTAAGAGTAACCATAGAGAACATACTATGATTTTTTGGAAAGCCCATGTAAATTGATTTCATCCAAATAGTATTTTAGACAATCAGGTGTTGCTGATAAGAGTGTACAAGACTGTGACTAGAGGTCCCAGATTCTGGATAGCCACATACCAGTGTAGTTGGAAATAATGATAACATGATTTTAAACATTAAATTAAGATATTTAGAAAATCACAGCAGCTCAAAGAACAAAAGAATTCTGGGAATAATGGCCAATTGCAGAAAGTTTGATCTTAGTTTACCAAAAAACAGATACCTAAAGCACTGAGCCTGGACATTAAAGGAAATCCTCTCTGTTGACCCAGCTTTTAAAATCTTAGGCAATGAGATATTAAAGACAATATGCCAGAAAGGACAACATTGATTACTGTTTTTGACTTCACCAACCAGATACAGATCTGTATGCTTTACCCAGTTCACATATAATAGACTAAGAACACACGTTTTCCCTCCTTCCCTCATAGCAATCCTACTGATCAGATGTATTGGGAGCCAATACTATGTAAAAGATTTTTTGTGGAAGAAAGATTGATATTACTTTTGCCTAGTAAACTGATAATTCTTTAAACTGGATATATCTTCTGGGCCAGTGCTTTGGTGAAGAGCATAAATGGGAAAAGAGAAGAGAATGGAGGGCGATGGCAGAAACTAAAAACAGCAACTAGGGATCAGCCCAAATCCCCTCAAACTTTGAGGACCTTTGGATTCAGATCTGAACCCAGATCCAAACTACATAACTTAAGACAATCTCTTCCTGAAGCAAAACTTAAAACGATTCTTTGTGAAGACATTCATGTTTAGTAGGTTTTTATATTATGGGTTTACGTACTATTTGGCCATTAGATGACTTTGCTCTGAAACAGGACTGGATAAGTGTGACATATAGTGAAGTACTTGCTGAGTCTCTTTCTTTTGTTGGCTGTGCTGTACTGTACCACTGATAGTTCCAGTGCCGATATAAATTTTTAAATATTGTTCTTCCACCAAAACAGTCCTGTACATGCAAGTACACTCTTGTGTGTGTATATGGAAAAACAATGAACATCACTTTAGTCATTAACATTATATTGATTTCTAATTTGGAATTATTTTTAAACTAGAATAAAAAAAACAGTCACCCTCTCTTTCACCCAAAAGCACATGGAGAAATAAGTAACATCTTTACCAAAGAGCTGCCTTCCTCAATGTGAGTTCAGCAGAACAGGTCTCATGAATGTCCTGCTATCTTGGAAGTGGTGGGTTAAGATATGAGCAGTCTGTCGCTAAAAATTCTGCTTCTGGGGATTGCAGGGAGTTCAGGGTTTGAGCAACCTCTGCAGAAAAACCTTAATTTTCTGGAGATGAACTGGACTAGGGAATAGAACAATGAAGGAGTCAGCAGCTCTTTCTGATGACCCTGTTCCTCAAGAGGGAGGAGATGGACTACAAAAAAATCTCCCTTGAGGATTCCTGGTGTTACTGGAGGGAAATTAGATTATGATATGCCTCTCTAGAGATCCTACTTCTCAAGAGACAAGAGCTATTTCATCCATCAGTGGCATCCCCAAAAGAGTACGGACACCTCTGGAGGGTTAGGAACAGGAAAGAGCAGGTTGTGCAATCAGTCTTCTCCTGAAAAGCCAGGTGTTTTAGGGAACTGGAGGTTGACCATTTCATTCATGTTTTAGGGAGCTGGAGGTTGACCATTTCTCATTTTGTATTAACCTGGTTTTTGCTTTTAAATGATGGTTTGGGCTATGTCTGAAACAGGGAATTCAAAAGAAGGCAAAGCTTAAGGAAGCTTTGGAAGACAAAAATTTTCCCTTCTCTGTCCTGTAACAAACTGGAATTTGGTCTAGTATACGAAGCTTCTGTTATTCAAAATATGATTTTTGATCATTCAGATCTCTTTGCATGCTATATATATAGTGACAAGTGGAAGCACTACTGTAGTCTATATACTTGCATGGACACTTGAATCCTTCTTAGAGCTATTTCTAATCCCTTTTCATTTGGGTAAACAGCAGTGGCAGGACTTGTTACATAAAAAGATACAGTACCAACATGTAATCCTGTACTTTATAGTCTCTAAGAATGATGCATAGAATTTAACATGGGAAAGTAAATTTTGGAGTCTACATGCACTGAGTGTTTCTTTAGCTGGTGAGTTGAACCTTTGCTAAAGCCATGTTCTAGAATAAAATGAACTGGGTCTCTTTTTAAGATATTTGGAGCATTTAAGACTTTGTTTGTGACTGAACAGAACCCACAAAGACTAAGCGAATATTACATTGGCCCAACAGAAGATATGTCTGAGGGGGTTTTAAACAAATGGCCATAGCTTTTTGCATAATCACTAACAGAGCCATAAATAACAGAAGGTATAACTAATACATAAAAATAAAATCCATAAGCCATGTGATAGCCTATTTATAGGTTGTTTTTAAAAATTTTAATGTGTTCCTTTCCTTGCTATATATACTACTGTCCTGCACCCTCTGAGCTGTTAACAGTACTTTATGTACTACGGTATTATGACAGCTACAACGCAACATAAATAATTTACTCTTGAGCATTGATAGGTCATAACATGCACAGTACCATTGCTCCAAAAATATTCCTGGAAATATAAATATAAAGAGGGTGAGCTAGCTCTGTTGTTGAATTGATGGATTTTGTTTAGATACTCACTATGGCAAAAAGATTTATCTGCACAGTGGATAAAATGCTAATTTTATTAAAGTGTTATTAAATAGGGATTTCTGGCTAAATTATAATTCCTAGAAAAATTACACAGCCACTTGATTTCTCAGTTCTTGTTTCTCCATAAGAATTTGCTTGCATGGCTGCCACACTGCAAGGGAAAACTGAATCCAGGACTGACTGACTGTTTCCTAAACAAATTGGGAAGTTGTCATCAGGAAGCATCTGTTACTTTATTACTCTCACGAAAAAGCGTTCTTGTGCTATCATAACGGACTATTGAGCAGATGCTTTAAAGCACTATACCCACAGCAATGTATGTATAATAAAAAAGATAAGCAGCTACAGCCTAATTAATGATATTGGTTCCTTTATAAATGCATTCTTACTAATTTTAATTGATCAAAAGTTGTCTTCGACATTTTAGCTCTCTCTTCTACCCAATATATTTGTTCCGTTCCTTTTAAATGATAAAATATTTACATCAATAGATAAGAATTAATGTTGCACATCCTTCTGAAGGCAAAATAACACATTTCTTCTCTAACAAAAGATACTATTTTATCCCTTTGTGAGGCAGAAGACAAGTTAAAGATCCTGGGGGGTGAAGAATTAACTTGTTTTTGACAGTATTTAATAAGAACTGTATCCATGAGGGGTAAGGCAGGTCATGTTGGGAGGATAGGCCTCAATGGGAAGGATAGGGAACAGAAGTTCATAGCATGAACTGGGAAGGAGACAACAGTTACATGATCAAAAGGAATCTGTGTCTTCCCCTCTCCCACCCACATACACAAAAAGAGTGTGAGCCTGCAATCCTTGTCCCACCAAAATTCCCTTTGAAATGCAGGATGAGGACTGTTTTGGGAGGAGAAGGGGGAGGAAGTGCAGTGATTTCACCAAGAGCAGGCACATTTCTCCTTGTGATTAAGTTACTGTTGCCTATCCTCCTAATTCCCATGTTTGTCATCTCCCACTGGTGCCATGACCTCCATGCCCTCCTGCTGTGGGTTAGCCACTTGGGAGGAAGCAGGGGAAAAGGTGACACATACAGAGTTACTGGTATTGTTAGTTTAGTCATGAGAGGAAAGATGTACCAGTAAGCTAGGTTTTTTCAGTTGCTCGGAATGTGTTTGCTCTTGATATCTTACTGTTTTATGCTCTAACTCTGACAACAAATGAATAATGTTTGAGCTTCTTAATGTTTCTCCAACTCTGTGGTTCTCGTTTTTTCAAGTATACTGTAAGGAAACAGAAACGCTCTCATGGAGCAGCTCCCCACCCAGCCTCCCAACTCCATGGTTTCCCTTTGGCAAGTACAGTGCTTGGTCCCACAAACTTGTACAACTAACATTAAAACAGTATTAATCAGATAAGATTAAATAAACTTTAATGTGAAAGGTGTAGTTGCTTGGATAGATTGTTTTAGGGATCTTGATTTCTTCCCCCTGCATGTTTTTTACATTTATTAATACTAAGTCTCCCCTGGTTGACTGCAATCCCATCTGTTCTATTCTCCCCAGGTCACTTTGCAGTTTGGTTTTGCCCCTCTGTATGTTTGCTGCTCTATGCAGAATCTCAAGGCTAACCCATCACAGACACTGAATTTCTGGGCCTGATTCTCCCCTCACTTACTATGGCGTAAATCAAAAGTAAAACTGGAAAAAAAAATCAATGGAGTAACATTGTGTACAACTGTAGTGAGATAAGAATCCAACCACTTGACAGCAGCCTCCCCACAACCCCAACAAACATTTATGGCCTGAAAGTCACACCAGATGACATAAGGAGAGAGTGTGCCTTCTGACACCTGATCAGGAGTTCTTCCCAGGCTGGATGATAACGTGAAAGTTAGACAAATTGAATAATCTGTGCAGTTTGCAGAGCACAACTCTGAATTTCAGTTGTTGTTCAAGAAGTGACAAGTGGACCATCAAACTGAAGTTTATTCATCACAATGATGAACAGTGAGAAAAAGACCAAGACTTCCCAGGGCTTCCAGCACACACCCAGGGTAAGTTATTTTTATTTTCACACAGTAACAGGACTTCAGCTCTAGAAATTCCATGACAGCCACACAGAAGAAGATAGGACCAGGTTCTTCAGAGGACTGCACATCTGCATGAGGTCACTGTCTCCAACCTCTATTAAATATGTCTATTATAATACCCAGAGGCCTTAATCAGATTTGGGGTTCCCTTTATGCCAGGTGCTGTACAAACACACACAGAAATATTGTCACCAGCCTGAAGAACTTACAATCTAAGATGACTGATGTACAAATGTGATTACCACATACATCCATTTTTACATACATACATTGCAAATGTTCTTTATTGGAAATTGATAAAGGAAATGTCAACTATCCCCATATGCTTTCCAACATAGCTATCATTAATTCACTGATTTCTTATAAGCTATGTGGCAGAGGTTGGTGACATGAAGAGATCTGAAGGAGTAGAGTATAGTGGTTTTATGGATTACATTCATTGAGCAGATCCATTCTCTGAAAGTGCTTGGGTGGCTATGGATCACCACTTCTATTTCTGTATCAAGCTTATATATCTTCCAAATCTGTTGGCCTGGTGCAGACCTGGTTAAACATGTGTAAGATGCTACCATGCCCCTAACTGCTACTTAACACAAGCAAAAAAATTCCCCTTAAAAATAGTTTCTTAAGCATTGTCACTAACTACTAAATTCCCAGAATGATCACAGTTAGAAATGGATGAGCCCTTTTGAACTCAACAGTTTCCTTGGAAAGTTACTAAGTTGCCACACAAACAATTCAAAAGTGAACTAATGTAGACAACCAATGGATACCTGTGGTCATATAGATTCTTCATAGTTCAGCTCCCAAAGGAACATCCTTTTATTGCCTGTCAGTACTCTTGCTATAAGACTGTTAAAGAACCTAGTCATTATAAAAATGATTCACTTCCCTAGAAAAAGATAAATGGGGAAATAGAGAATGCAACTTTTTTTCCCATTAACAGCATACCAATAGGCAAAATCCAAGCATTCCATCCCCAAAGAATGCCATACATAAAGTTATAATAGTTTCTCATGCATTAACAATCATTTCTAATGGTTGGAAATTAGATTTGTCTTTTGATTGCTCTAAAACTATTATCACAAGTGAAAAGCAGAATCTATTCAAGTGAAAGAAGCAATAGACCATGAAAACTTGCTGTACATCTAAACGTAGAGATTTCTTTCAAAATCTCTTTATTCTTTTTGTACTGTTATACTGAGGCAGAATTACAAGTGTCTAGGATTTGTTGGGGTTGTTTTGTTTTGTTTGTTTTACAAAAGCTGAAATAAAACTTTTCTTTAAAAAATATACAAAATTCCACTTAATGCCTTAGATATATGAGCTTTACCATTTTAGGAATACAATGAGGATATTGTATTTAATATTTTGGAATGTTAGTCATTTTAATTTTTTTTATAAATAGTACATAAAAAACACGATAATCATCAGCAATATGAAAGCATCATCCAAAGATTTATTAACATATGAGGACAAGTTGCAGATCTAGAGATAAAGATTCAGCACAGTTATTCAAGGTTCATAAAAACAAACCAAATATATAACAAACACTGTAGTTATAACTGCATTTAGTTCCAGTGACTATTTAATTAAAATAAAAACAAAACAGCACAACAGTATGTGTTAAATTCTATATTACTGAATTTCTCTCATGAACAAACAAATATAAACCAGGTAATACACACTGACATATGCAATATTTTTCAGAAATGTCAGCAATTTACTGAAAATGGAAGCAAGTGGGAGTTAAAAAGAGTAGTTAATTACCCTGCAGTAACCGTGGTTCTTTGAGATGTTGTAGTCAGTGTGGCTCTTACTCTAGGTGCATATGCGCCTCATGTGTTCAACCTCAAAATCTTTTTTGAATACAGCATGCATCAGGGCACTGTCTGTGTCCTCATATTCATATAAAAGGCAGAGTGACCCTGACCCTCCCACAGTTCCCTCACAATTTAAAGCCTGTGTTAGCTGAGGACTTTGAAAGAATGGATGGAGGATGAGTTGTGGATCCAGACTCACTACATATCAAAGAATCATAATTACTGTAGGGTAAGCAATTGTTTTCTTCTTCAAGTATGTGTCAGTATGGATCCTAGTGTAGGAGATTGGCAGGTAGTATCCTCTTCAGGATGGTGGGCATGAGGTGTATCAACTGCATCAGTTCAACAGAGTATGGAGTACAGCTCTCCCAAACTTTGTATCTGATCTAGCAGCCAAGCCCAGTGCACAATGTTTGACAAACTTTAAGAGGCTACTCCCCATAGCAAACTTGCAGATTTTGGACACTGACATTTGGCACCATACTGAGGATGCTACTGGAGCTCTGGTGCAATGAACCCTAACTGTCAGTGGGAAAGGAATATCAGTCAGTGGCAGCACAGTGAGATAAAACATGTCATCCATTTTGAAAGTATTTAGGATTAAGGGCTTGACATTTGTAGAGACCAGCTACAAATAGATGTGGGGACTGCCTGAAAGATTTGGTCCTATCAATATAGTATTGAAGAGCTCTGAATATGTCCAAAGTGTGCAGCTTTTTCTTTCCTGCATAGAATATGGCTTTGGGAAGAACGCAGGTAAACTGATTGATTCAAATGGAATTCCAAAATCACCTTGGGGAGGAATTTTCCATGAGGTCGCAGTACCACTTAATCTCTATGAAACAAGGTATACAGAGGGTCTGCCATGATTACCTGGACCTTGCTGACTCTTCCGGTTGAAGTGAGGGTGACCAAAAATACCATTTTGAGAGTAAGATGGTAGATGGAGCAATCCAATTGGGACACAAAGGGGACCCCATAAGTCTGTGAAAGATGATGTTGAGGTCCTCTGCTGATGCAGGGTCTCTAAACAGTGGGTAAATATGCATAAGACCCTGTGGAAATTTGGATACTCTTGGATAACAGAAGATCAAAAGTGAGTATTGGTGGATAATATGCAAATATTGCTGCCAGATGGATCTTAATCAAACTGAATGAGAGTCCAGAGTGCATTAAGTGTAGCAAGTAGTCCAGAATCTTTGGTATCAGGGCCTTCACTGGGTCTAGACCATGTTGAGCTACCCAGATCGAGAACCTGTTCCATTTAGGAAGAGCCAAGTTTTCCTCATGGACAGTTTACAGAACCTTTCCATGGAACATAGCAAGCCAACATCCAGGCAATCAACTGCAGCAACCTTGGATTTGGATGGAATACTTGACCTTGATCTTGCAACAGGACTAGGAGGTTGATCAATGGTTGCATGGACATCTGCAGCAAGTCCACCAGCCAGAACTCTCTTGGCCAATAGGAAGCTGTGAGACTGACTCCCCCTGATCTCCTCTGTCTTTAGCAATCATGCTGGGAATCAGTAGGAAGACTTAAAGAAGGCCCTGATTTCACTGTAGAAGGAAGGCATTAGGCAAAGATTTGGGGGTCATTAACATTGGGTATGAAATCACTGCATTCAGTAATGACCAGAGTGATGGATCTGTCTTGAGATAACTAAGCCCTTGCAGTGGTGGAATCTATCCTGTTATGAACTCTTATCATCTGTGAAGGGCTGAGAGACCGTTTCTTGTAGTTCACCAGCAAGCCAAACCAAGAGAATACAGGGTGAAGCAGAGGCCTGATGTGATTTGCCTCCTGTCAGCCAGTCAGCCAGATCCAGGTAGACATGGATACCCTTCTTCCTCACGTGCACCTCCACTACAGTGGGGCATTTCAAAAAAACTCAGTGCCTTGGAAAATTCAAAAGGCAGTACTTTGTACTGACAGTGACTTGTCCCCAATGTGCATCTCAGATACTTCCATATCACCATCCACCATGCCCACAGGAAGTACATGTCCTGTCAGTTGAGAGCCACAAACCAGTCCTGATCTTGGAGTGCTGGAATAATAGAGGCAAACACCACTATTCTGAATCTGAGATGATGTATGTATTTGTTTTGTCTCCTCAGATCTAGGAAAAGATAAAGACGTCTTTCTTCAGAGTGAGGAAATATTGGGATTAGAAACCTCTTCTGACCCTGTACTCCTGTGGTACTCTTCTATGGTTCCTAGACAAAGTAATTAGGTTACTTCTGTTTCCATGAGAAGGGTCCTTGAAGAGGGACAGTGAAGTGAATTAAATGGTGCAGCCAGAGGCAGCAATGTCCAAGACCCATTTGTTTGCTGTAATGTCCACCCAGACCAAATGGAAGGGAGTGAGTTGGTTTCCAAAGGTCAACTCTGCGGTGGTTTTAGCATGGCTCTCAACCATCTTGTTAAACCTACTGCTTCTGGCAGGGAGGTTGGTGCACAACAGAGGAAGAGGAGAATGGATGCCTCCACAAATAGCAGAGTTGCCTTCCGGGTGGATACTCAGGCCAGCAACTGTGGGAGAAAGATGGTATTCTCGGTCTCTGAGGTGACTGGTACTTGAAGGGCTTGCAGTACTAGTGCTGCAGTATAAATGCCCAAGGATCTGAGTGTAGCTCTGGAATCGGAGCAGGAAGGAATGGCAGATTGTGCAAGGGGCAACAACATGGGCTTCATCGAGGAAGTAAAGGTACCACTGGTGTTTGTCGCTCACAGAGAGGGCGTGTGGACATGAAGCACAGGTTTGGGGGGGGGGTTAAGCTGACTTGTCAGGACATAATCCTTAGGTTTCCTTTTGGACTTCTTCCCCTGTTGGTGAGATCTGCCAGCCTATCTACGTAGAACACTAACACTACAAAAAACAAGAAAAAAATTACTATCTACAGCTATATACACAAGAAAGAACAGACAACTAACTCTCTTAACAAGGCTAAGAACAGGGAGGAACAGGAGTTCCTACCTGGGCCATGTGGCGGTAAGAAGGAACTGGGGCAGCATTGACCCGCATGGCCTCTTATAGTCTCGGCTGCACACACAAGGACGATGCAACACGCATGCGCGGGTCAACAGACTCTGCTACAGAACTGTTCTGCCCCCAGCACATGGCACGTATGCGCACCCATATTTGGAATCCATATAGGACCATCACTCAAAGAACAAGAATTATTATCCTTGCATTGATAATCTCAGCAGCGACCCAATTCTGGTCCCACTGAATTAAATGGGAAAATTCACACTGAAATCAGAGGGAACAGGATTGGCCCTTAGACTCCTTTCATTTTATGCAAGAAAAATGCAGATCCTCTTTAACTTCTCAGGCAAAAAGCTATGTTAAGATGGAGTTAAGACTGAGAGTATGTATCAGTAATTTAAGGGGGGAAAGCATCACAGGGATGATGTAAATTACAAATCCAGGAAATTCAGAGTTAAGGCTACATTTAAAAGAAATTGATGCTAAGAGGAGGAGAGGCAGGCAGAGCCTAGTCCTAATATCTTTGTGCTATAAAGAGTCCCTCTGCACTCTTCTGTCAGTGCTCCCACAACATACAGTGGAGCATAAGCAGCAGTGATATGAGAAGCCTTTCAAGTATTGATGCCCAACCTAGTACGCAGCCTTGGAATCTTTAAGGAACAGTGAGAGTTGAGCCAAACTACCAGTCAGACCAACAATCTTTCATATCATTGACTCATTACAATCAACAAAATTGTTGCATGCTAATTCTCTGTAGAGGAAGGGTGGTGATTGGTTGAGTTACCTCTCATGTGACAATGGCCCCCTTTACAAGTTAGCTGTGCTGTTGATCTGAGCCTGTTGGTAGCCTATATAATCACAGCAATTAGAAGAAAAAAAAACCATTAACTCTTTGTAATTAAGCTAATCTAATTTATTCAAGTATAGCCTATGTACAAGATTTCAATTAATTCTAACTATATGGAAAGTTTGAAATGTGTGTCTTAATTTCTTATTTAGATCATTTGGGACAAACAAGGGACCAACACAGATGCTCAGTTTCTTAAAGGACTCCATTGTAATTATTTCAACTAATAAACTAAATATTTACTTATAAATTCTCAGAAAATTCATTCTCTACTCAAAGGGTAAGTGCTTTAAGTTTAGGGGGGATATACTGTATTTTTCACAGAATCATAGAAATGTAGGACTGGAAGAGTCCAGACCCCTACTCTGAGGCACGACAAAGTAAACCTAAATCATCCCTGATAGGTATTTGTCCAACCTGTTATTAAAAAAAATTAAGTTGCTTTGGCATTATTTGTTCTTGGCAAATCCATGGGGGTTATTCCTTATAACCCTATTATTCTCTAAGTGCTTAATTGTTTAATTATTTGTTTTATTATTCTTCCAAGTATGAAAGTTAGGCTGAATGGTCTATAATTCTCTGGTTCCTCTTCATTCCCTATTTTAAAGACAGGTATTATGTTTGCCATTCTTCAGTCCTCTTGGACCTCACTCGTCCTCTGAGTTCTCAAAGCTAATTGTTAGCAGTTATGAGATTGCTTCAGCTAGTTCCTTAAATACTTTAAGGACAATTTCATCAGGTCCCACCAACTTCAATATATCTAACCTATTAAAGTATTCTTTAATCTGTTCTTTCCTTATTTTGGCTTGGTTCCTTCCTCCTTGCTGTTAATATTAATTGTGTTGAGTATCTGGACACCATTAATCTTTTACTGAAGACTGAAGCAAAATAGGCATTAAACACCTCAGCCTTCTTGATGTCCTCAGTTATTAGATCTCCTTCCCCACTAAGTAGAGGACCTGAACTTTCCTTTGTCTTTCTCTTGTTCCTAATGTATTTAAAGAACCTCCTCTTTTTTTATCTTCCTTGCTAGTTGTAACACATTTTGTGCCTTAGCCTTTCTGATTTTGTCCCTACATGTCTGTACTATTCTTTTGTACTCCTCCTTAGCAATCTGTCCATGTTTCCAATTTTTGTAGGATTCCTTTGTGATTTTCAGGTCATTAAAAGAGCTTCCTATCTTTCCTTCATTTTGGGATAGTTTTCAGTTGTGCCTTTAATATTGTCTCTTTGAAACTGCCAGCTCTCCTGAACTCCTTTAGTCCTTAGATTTTTTTTCCCTGGGATCTTACCTACCAGTTCTCTGAGTCCGTTAAAGTCTGAGTTTGTTTTTTTTTAAGTCTGTTGTCCTTATTCTGTTGCTCTCAGTCCTTCCTTTCCTTGAAATAAGGAAATCCATTTCAGGATCACTTTCATCCAAATTGCCTTCATCCTTCAAATTCACAATTAATTCCTTCTTGTTGGACAGAATCAAATATAAAATGGCTGTCCCTCTGGTTATTTTCCCACACTCTTAAATGAGAAGTTGTCCCCAATATATTCCAAGAACTTACTGGACATTTTGTGTTTCGCCTTTTAACTTCTTAAACAGATGTCTGGATAGTTAAAATCTCCCATTACTAACAGGATATTTCTGTTATTTGTTCAGGAAATACCTCATCCACCTCCTTTTCCTGATTTGGTGGTCTATAGTGGACCCATATCAAGATGTTACCCCTATTTTTTTTCCATTTTTCCCAGAGACTTTCAACTGGTCTGCCCTCACCACCTTCTGGACTTCAGAACAATAATCATGCATAACAAACTAGTTGAATCCCTGCTTTAACTGCAAAACAGAACTCAACCTTAACTATGGAGTCATAGCAAGTGTCTCCAACCTACGTATATATGTGCTCTTTTGTAAGCTATAAACCCAATTAGCAAAGCACAATATAGAAATAAATATTTTGGGTGGACAATATATGATAGCCATCTTCCTTGATAGACTGCAATTTATTGGTAAACTACATTCTGTGATTTTTTCACATGATCTTAGCAAAACCAGAAATACAGTACTTGAACTAGCTGATACTATCTCCTATGTAATTTAGTTTATCTTTGTCCTTAAAGGTGAATGGAAAACTTAAAAAAAAAATTTCAACTGTTCCAGATCCCAAATTTCTAAATATGTATAAAAATATAGCTGAAAAACATTCCTCCTTTATTTTCCGTCTAAGACCCTAATGCTATTTCCCCTGGAAGTCAACAGCAATATTCCTATTGATTTTGTATGGAACTAGATTGGGTCCTGTGACTAGAGTTCAAGTTTTGCTGGCCCTGCACAAGTTATTGCATTACTAACATCCTATGAAATACATCTCTCCTATCCTATTAGGTCAACTGTTGCAGGAAAAAAATGCAGATCTCTGGAATATCTATATAGGCATGTAAAGACAAAATGTATGACTAGGAAAGGTTCAGTTATAACAAACTGTATGCATATTTAGTTTGTCAACCTAACACAATTACACCCTGAAACTTGCTGTGCTCCAAAGATTAGGATTTGCTTTTCACTGACTCAAGGTCAAGCAAACACTGCATTTAGATTTTGAACAATTTTCCAGGTCACAATGAATCAGTTAAAATTATCCCTCTTCAGGAGAATTTTTTTCATATGACAAGAAAAACCTTCCTAATTCCCTTTCAGGTTAAGTAGTCAAACAAGAGTATGTGACTGAACATTCTGTAATGGTGGATAGCACTGTCTAAATTAAATGACATTGAAACTATGGTGGTCTATCAGTACCATAACCGAGGAAGGATACAAGAAAGTATATACAAGAAGTGGGGATACCAGGAAAAAGGTACAACTAGGAAAAATTATTACATAGAGTAGTGTTGCCATGGATATTTTACACAGACATGCAAAATCAAAATAGTCTGTGAATCATTAACTACGTGAATTCATCTTAGTAACATGACACCCTTTTGCAAGTTGAAGTAATTGCTCAGTGGTAGGCCTTGAAAGTTTATTCGGTGTATGAGTGCATCTTAATAGCATACACCTATCCAAAAGCTCTCTTTAAGTCTTGTAACCCAAGGAATAATTGAAAAACAGTTAGAAAACTGAAAACTTCACAATGAAAAACATCACAAATGTCAGATGCAGCTGAATTTTCAATAATCAAATATTAAAAATCTTGAAATCTGAGAAAATTAAAAAGCTAAAATAAAGTACAATTGACTCTTCAGCTGTAACCTAGTTAAATATGTTAGCTGCTCCCTCTGCTGGCTCTGTAGTAGCAATTAATTAATTAACCTTATTCTAGGACAGGGGTTCTCAAACTGGGGGTCGGGACCCCTCAGGGGGTCACGAGCTGTCAGCCTCCACCCCAAAATGTGTTTTTAATTTATAAGGGGGGGGTTGCACTCACTGGCTTGCTATGTGAAAGGGGTCACCAGTACAAAAGTTTGAGAACCCCTATTCTAGGATATAGGATCTGCACTGCTACCAATGATGTTGTCCAACAAAGTAAAAGATATTTTTCTTTTGTAATTTCAAGATCAATTAGAAACACAAACCAAGAAACAAAAATTTGCATTTGGTAAGAAACAAATATTTCCAAGTGTCTAAGAAGATGGTATACTAAATGGAGAATTTAAAAATTAAAATCTCTAAAAATATGTTCTAATTTAACAAGAGGTCATGGGCTTGATGCTGGAATTACTGAGTGAAGTTCTATGGCCTGTTTTATGTCAGGAGGTCAGACTAGATGATCATAAAGGTCTAGCCTTAAAATCTGTGGGGGGGGAATTTTTTTTTTAGGTGTTCTTCACAGTGATCTCTGACTATTGCTCAGAGTGTTCAGTGAGCACTAAGACTTGTAATGTGGCTTATAAGGCCACTACAACATTAGAGGAAATGCAAAGAGTATTAAAGTTCTTGGAAGTATTCTGCATTTGAAAAATGTAATGTCTCTAAAGGTACTGGAGAAAGAATGCAGTCGTAACAGCAACTGCTACACTCTCCCATCACTGCCAACACACACCACTAGCCATGACCCACTAGTAACACTAACCTTTCCACACAACCCTCATGTTCAAAGGGTTGAATCTGGGACATACTAAGTGCTCCCAATTTCATTTGACTTTAGTGGAAGTTGATGTGTTCAGGACCTCATGAAATTGAAACCACAGAGAAAAATCAGCAAAATTTTGGCTAGTAATGGTATAGGCATAGGCAGAGCATTTCATTTGCAAAGAGAGATGCTGAATGCAGGTTAAGTTGAACTGGAACTTTACCGAACCCTGTAGACTACTCCATCCATACAGCTGAGTTGTTTCCAGCCTAAGTCCCTGCATTCCTGGTTCCTTGGTGTCCCCTTAATAATAATCCCTTAAGGAAACATGGCCCCTTTGAGTCCAGATTCACTGATCATGATACACAGAGGAAGCCAGAATCTAGATCTAAAAATGTTTGGTTATGCTTTGTCTCCTATAACTTCCTTCAAAAGCTAATTTGTGGCTTTGGGAATTAATATAGCCACTCCTAGGTTAATTAAGGGGTCTCAGGGACTACTTTATGTACTCCTTTCTTTTTTTAACTAACTGGAATCATATCTAAAAGGATGAAGTATTTAATTGGTTAAAGTGTTCTTGTTTTTCTAAAATGAGTTATTCTAAGTACCCTGAAGACATTTAATTTCAAAACAGGAAGCCAGTGAGAAGAACACTCAGTTATTCTAATCTTGTACAGATCTTTTGGAAAGTATTTTCCTAAACATTTGCTGAAAGAATCTTTTCTTGTACTGCATGCTACTACACGTAGCCTAAATGAGGAACTGCAGAAATCTCAACACATTTACTATTTAAATTACTCCTGATTATGTAAAGGAAATAACCTAGTACCCAGTATCAAAATTCATTCTATCTCTTCCTATAATTTATTAAACTGTAATCATTTGCCAAACAAAAAATTCAGTGAAAAGAAAAATAGTTTAAGATTAATAAGTGATTTTAAAAAAAAACCCACATTCAACTCTATACAAACAAAAAATCTGCTGCTGAGGCTGTCTGGTACTACTACAAAACTAAAGGCCAAATCTGATGTTTTATTATAAAATCCTGCAAAGAAGTTGTTTATAATGCAGTTGTAAAATTCTCCCTGGTGTAATTTTAGAATAAGGGCTTAGCACACATATGATATTTTAAAAATGAATTACTTAGGTCCCATGCCTGTAATGTGTTGGGTGCTCCCATGCAGATTCCCATTGGCTTCACTGAGACAGAGGTGGGCCCAATGATCTTCCCCAGGCTACAGGTTGCACAATCTGGGCCTTAGTGAATGTTTATACAGACTTTTCAACATATAAATACATTATGATTATTATACAAACAAAAGTCAGGTGTAGCCATTTAATTTATAGAAATACAGACATATTTACATATGCATGTATGTACATAAATGTGTATGTATGATACAATAGGGTATGTATATAAGAAGACTGCAGAATTGACACCTGTCTGTGTCACCTGCAGAAGTCAACATGAAACTTCCAGCACATCGTAACACACACACCTCAACACAAATCTCCCAGCATAACCTCCAGACACAAATCAACACAACCAGCACATACACATCTCCCAGCACAACACTACAATCAGCACACACAATAATCCCAAACACAGATAGCCCCTCATCACAGCACACACCCCTCACTTGCCACCCACACAAAACACAAAAATCTCCCAGCACAACACACACACAACCTCACACTCACTCATACTTACCATAAACTTGAGTGGCAAAGCCATGGGTCATCACTAGTGTGTACACATATTATTACACACAAACTATTTTAAAAGAATATTTGTAAGGTTGCAAAGTTGAACACTCAAAAGTTAAGGAATGCCAGAATTAAGGTTGCCTGTGCAATTTTAATTCAGCCCCGTTGTGTGTACTCATTATGATACAGTCTTTATCATGTACCGATCATGTTCTGATTTTCCCCTAGGACTCCTAACTTTTGAGCGCTTGACTTTGCAACCTTAAGGCTCTTTTCATGTAGCTTTTTGTGTGTAATTTCCTAGATTTTTAGAAAAGCAAACAAATACAAATTCCATCATGTGGCATCAAATTGATTCCTACATGGTTCATCAGTAGGGTTGGAAACTAGATTCACAGAACAGATCTCTGCCACTTGAGCTAACAGAGTAACCAATACCAGTAGCAGGTTATCATCCTCTATGTTGACCAGCACTGGGGAGGATGAAAAATATATTTTGCCAGTGGGTTTCACAGATATTTGCTGAGAGCAGAGGAATGGTGAGACTCTGGAGCCTTTATTGCCATTCCAGGCTGCATGAGGCAGTGTTCTCTAAGGGGCACAGACTTCTCCACTGACACCTACAACATGTCCCTGTCCCAGTCCAGTCTCCTCCCTGCATCTGGCTCCTTCACCCGGTCCCATTCTCTTTTCATACAGTCCCAGACTCTACTTCTCAGGCCTCTCATCCCAGTCCCTTTGCTCAACTAGTTTCCTCCTCCAGCAATCCCTCCTTGGGATTGCTGCCCAAGTCCCAGTCTCCCTCAACTCTCAATACCTCCCACAGCCAGTCCCAGTCTCCTTTCCCAGCCAGTAGTAGTCTTCCCCCTGGCTCCTCATCCAGTCTCTCCCCATCTTCCCCTCGGCTTCTTACCCCATCTCTCTCTATGTCTTCCACCCCAAACTCTTTTTCCAATCTCAGGCTTCTCTCTCATCTACTCCCTGGCTCCCTGTTAGTTTCTTTGCCCAGCCTATCCCAGTTCTCCCCTCACACCCCAAGTCCTGGACAATCTGTCTTCTCTCCTCTACCCACTCAATTCCACCCACCACCACCCACATTTCTACCCATCACCACCCACAGGCTCCTTCCCCAACCAGTCCCAGTCTCCCCACTTTCCTCTAGCTCCTGGTGTTTCCTCACTGGCTCCCAGTCCCAGCCTTCCTGCTCAACCAGTAACCGTACCTATTCCTAGTCAGTTTTTCTATCCCAACTCCAGTCCCTGTCTTGCTAGATTCCTTGTCAAAATCTACTACTTTCCCTCCCCCTATTCCAGATTTTGTCCCTTGTACATGCAAATCACACAGCTTCTTTCTTCCACATTGCTTGGTGCCAGCGGAGGGTCATCGATAGAACAGGGGAGACAAGCTCCCTGTTCTCATTTCCAGTATCTGGCCCTAGTCTGAAGAATATGGGAGTAGCAATTACAGGGAAAATCTGGCTTTGCCCCTATAAATCTGGGCAGTTGCTCTCTGGGGATGGTAAATGAACAGTCCTGCCACACGTAGGCGCTGCAAGGGGATGGCCCATAGATAGTCACTCTGTGGGGATGGAACATGTGCAGTCTGGTCAGCACTACGAACTGTGAGAAGCTCAAGCAAAAATTGAAATGTCCATCCTGTGGAAAATTTTGATATTTTAGCATTTATTTTTCCCCTAATCAGGACAAAAAGTGAAATATTAAAATATTTCATGGAACTAAACATTCAGAAAAATTTCAATTCTGAAATGGTGAAATGTTTCAGTTTAGCATTTTCTAAACAAAACATTTCAATATTACCAAAGCAAAATGTTTCATTTTGGTTTATTGAACTGACTTGAAATGTCTCATTTAGAGTCATTCAACATTAAGTTGCATTTCCCTATTGTGGTGCATTCTTTCATGGGAGATGTTGTGTGGGTCTGATGGGTCTGATCTGTGGACCAGGTTGGCTGGCTGGACAATGTCTCCCGTGATGCATCCATAGCCATATGACTCCTATAATATACCACACTGCTCAGTCAGGAGAGAATGTGTTCCATCATAGGAGGTATAGCCCAGCCAATAGGAGAATGAGGACATTAGGCACTCTGAACTACACTTCCCATGAAACAGTGTGCCACAATGGGCCAATGCTGTTCAATGCTGAATTGACTCTAAATGAAACTTTTCAGGTCAATTCAACACACCAAAATATTTTGATTTGGGCCAAACTGACCCTAAACAAAATGTTTTGTATTGGTCCCCCTCCCACCCTCAAATTAAAAGATTGTTGGCAATGTCAAAAATTTCCCATGGAAAATTTCAATTTTGTGGAAACTGCATTTTCCTTTGAATGATTATTCCAACAGAAAATTCCCAGCCATCTGTAGCTCTGGTTTGGCAGCACTGACTGAAGCAATACTATATGTTTTTAAAACTGGTTGAAATTAAAAGATGAAATTAAAAAATATAAGGCAGCCTACATTATTTCAGTGAAAGTTGTGTATTTCATATGGACAGTATTTTTCAAATCAACTTCAGGATTTTCATTATGTGAAGTTACTAAGCATACTGAAAGTAAGCTCCATGTGCCAAATCATAGAATATTAGGGTTGGAAGAGACCTCAGGAGATCCTGTAGTCCAACCCCCTGCTCAAAGCAGGACCAACACCAACTAAATCATCCCAGCCAGGGCTTTGTCAAGCCGGGCCTTAAAAACCTCTAAGGATGGAGATTCCACCACCTCCCTAGGTAAGCCATTCCAGTGCTTCACCACCCTCCTAGTGAAATAGTGTTTCCTAATATCCAACCGAGACCTCCCCCACTGCAACTTGAGACCATTGCTTCTTGTTCTGTCATCTGCCACCACGGAGAACAGCCTAGCTCCATCCTCTTTGGAACCCCCCCTTCAGGTAGTTGAAGGCTGATATCAAATCCCCCGTCACTCTTCTCTTCTTCAGACTAAATAACCCCAATTCCTCAGCCTTGCCTCATAAGTTATGTGCCCCAGCCCCCTAATAATTTTTGTTGCCCTCTGCTGGACTCTCTCCAATCTGTCCACATCCCTTCTGTAATAGGGGGACCAAAACTGGACACAATACTCCAGGTGTGGCCTCACCAGTGCCGAATAGAGGGGAATAATCACTTCCCTCCATCTGCTGGCAATGCTCCTACTAATACAGCCTAATATGCCGTTGGACTTCTTGGCAACAAGGGCACACTGCTGACTCTTAGCAAGCTTCTTGTCCACTGTAATCCCCAGGTCCTTTTCTGCAGAACTTCTGCTTAGCCAGTCAGTTCCTAACCTCTAGTGGTGCATGGGATTCTTCCTTCCTAAGTGCAGGACTCTGCACTTGTCCTTGTTGAACCTCATCAGATTTCTTTTGGCCCAATCCTCCAATTTGTGTAGGTCACTCTGGACCCTATCCCTACCCTCCAGCATATCTACCTCTCCCCCCAGCTTAGTGTCATCTACGAACTTGTTGAGGGTGTAATTCATCCCATCATCCAGATCATTAATAAAGATGTTGAACAAAACTGGCCCCAGGACCGACCCCTGGGGCATTCTGCTTGATACTGGCTGCAGACATTGAGCCGTTGATCACTACCCGTTGAGCCCGACAATCTAGCCAGCTTTCTATCCATCTTATAGTCCATTCATCCAATCCATATTTCTTTAACTTGCTGGCAAGAATACTGTGGGAGACCGTATCAAAAGCTATGCTAAAGTCAAGATATATCACATCCACCACATTCAAATGAGCGCAAATGCACAACATGCATTTACACAGGCTGTAAGAGCAAAACCAATTTACTACATGTAGATCATCAGGGACAGGCCTACACTTATGTCAGATTTTTTCTTTGTTTAAAAAGACCCCTACATTAAAATAAAATCAAAGGGGTAACATCAAATAGCCAAAATCCCAAAAGTCTAAAGTTTAAAGCATACATGCTAACTCTGCCAATTTCTGAGCGACTTTCAAATAGCAAGATATCTCTAGTTTCCCATTATTTTCCTCCAAAAAGTTCTCAAAAAAGTGTACTGCATTTCAATGGAATGTTAAAAATATCACTATTTTTCTCAAGTACAAAAATCCGTACTTACCTACCCCGCTGAGCTTAGCAATTACAACACATCTGGTAAGGAAAACTATCCACCCTTTGGAGATCCCCCGCACTGCCAAGCCACAACAGGAAGTTATATTTCAAACTAAATTCTGAATTTCCTGAATACTGGGGGTTGAGCCATCCCTCCAGCCCTATTTGTGTGTGTGTGTGTGTGTGTGTGTGTGTCCTCCAAATGCTCAGAGGTATGGGTCACCAGAGAAATGTGCAACTACTTACAATGCATTATGTTACCACTCAAACAGAAAATGTGGTTACTACTCAAGCTGCAGCAGGGGAATCCATAATGATATACATGATCTCATTACCACAAAACATGCAGCAGGAATTCCTTATAAACATACATGCTTCACTAGGACAATCTAATGTTTCCTTTATATTGTTCAGATAAGTTTTTAAAGTTGGAATGAAACAAGGGGCCAAATTTATCCCTGATGTAACTCCACTGGCTTCAATGAAGGATTAATGTAAACATTTGGCAACATCCCATTTTACTATAGAATATTGTGTATCTATATTTTATCTTGAGTTAAAGCTTAGTGTGATTCAAAGTAGCACAATTATCATACAGATCTTGATCCCGAAACTCTTACGTGCACAAGTAGTCCTTACTTACTTACATTGGAAGTCATATTGACTTTGAGAGTAAAGGCTTGTTACTTTTGCAATGATCATTCATTCTATAGACTAACTCTAGATAGAAGGTAAATGTGCAAATCTTAAAAAAAATTGAAAGAGAGAGACACTCCTAAATAACCATAAACTGCTTTAACCAGGAACATGTCAACAGTAAACTAGAACTACAGCAACTACGTGTTTGTGCAGTGTAGAGTTCCCAACTTCATACCTTCCAACAGTCCCAGGTTTTGTGGGACTGTTCTGCTTTGAACTCTAAACCCGTCAGTCCCAGTTGAAGGGCAGTTTGCCCCAGGCTCCCCCATTTCTGAGGGCACTCAAACTGAGTGCCAGGTTGCAATGCTACATGGGGTCACAGCACCACTCAGGTATGGTCTAGCCATTACTTCTTCTATGTCTCTGGAGAGGTGGCAAGGCCAAATTTGAGTGGAATTGCAACTTCATGTGCTAGGTTGCAACACCAATCAGTGTTGGTCTGTCAGCCCCCTCGTCTCCATCCGTGGAAGGGCAGATGGGCCAAACCTGAGTGGTGCTGTGTCCCACTTTAGCCACTTGAAATGCTGAGAGTTATGCTTCTTAACAGCTTTATGGGTTGTATGAGGAAGGATTTTGATGCCAAAATGTGTCTCAACTTTGATACAGAATAATTAGTCGCTTTACAAATAAAAAGATAGCTTTATTCCCTTAACTTCTAGCTTTGCAAACACAACCTGGGTCTGTGAAAACTTAGAAAGGTGAAGTGACTTAACCAAGCTTAAACAGCACGTCAGGGAAACAGCTGGCACTTGAATCTATTTCTTCTGACTCCCAGTTCTCTGCACTTACCTATTTGATTGCATTGCACCTCCAAATATACAAAACAATTCTAACCAACTGATTTCACAATTTATATTTAACAAAGCAACTTTAAAACCTATTCTGAAGTTTTAATAGATAAAAGCTTTTATGGACATCAGTGACCTTTAAACCAAAGGATGTTAGTAAAATAGGCTTTAGAGACACATTATTCTCAAAACCAAACATTCCAGAATCAAAATCAAATACTGTCAAGCTGTGATCATTCCATGGTAAAATATCAATGTGTTTAGAAAGTCCTTTTCATAATTGTTTAATTTAAAATTAAAGTGACTTACAAACCATGCTTAAAGGTTTATCAGAAGGTTTGAACCATCTTTAATCACAGTACTGTATTTACACAACCAAGTCTCAGAAGACCTTAAAATAGATCTCAGAATCTTCACAACTTTACCCACAGTTGAATTTATTATTGGGGAGGGATGATTAAAACAAATCAGTATAACAAAAATAATGAATTTGTATCAAATATCTAATTTTAACATTTAAAAAGGACTGCAAATTGTTACATAAACTAGGCAATCTGCTCTAGAAAGCTAACTGCCACTTGGTTAGCCAAGAGAAAATGTAATCTTCAATAGTGGAGGGAAACACAAGCCTGAAAATATCTGAAGGGTGAAATTCCCAAAGATGGAGAATTGTTTAGGTTGGTACAAGGATATTACTAGGACTAACTGGATAAAATTATATCCCTAATCAAATTTATTATACTGGCAAAGGTTCCCAGTGAAATCCTGGCTAAAGAGTCTGATCTACCCTGATGATGCTGGAGGACTATCGGCAGTCTCAGACATGTTTATGATCTCTTAACACTGTAACTGAGAGGGTGAGGACATTGACACTTTAGCAAAGGATTATTTTATTCAAAATTATTAGTATCCACTAGTTAAACAGGCATTAAACAAAAACCAAAGGATTTTAAACATTCTGACTAAAAATTCTCTTCCCTTTGTTTCTTGTGATGTCATTTACACATTAGCTCTCTAGTCATGGAGTCTTCCAAACAAGAATCTGAATTTCTAATGTAAAACAGAAGCAGACAAAACACCAGTTTTTAATTATTATTTTTTCCAGAAAAACCCTTTCAAGGCTTCCTTTACATCAAAAGCAGCCATAAAGGACACAAATCCGAATTTTCTAACTTTTCAAGGCTGTTTGTTTTTAAAAAAGAGTCTTAGCCTATGATTGTGATGAATGATGTGTATGTGTCAAATGGGTCCAGATAAAGACTATGCTTTCTAGATGTTGCTGTTGACTGATTACTGTGTATGTGCTTGATGGAACTTAACTGTGAATTTCCTATTTTTTTTTAATATTTGGGTTGATGGTTGTACTTGAGCAACCTTAACTGATGCACAAAAGAGTGTTACACAAATTCATTTCCCTTGATTATTAAATTGCCTGTAAACAAATATGAGTTCATGGATATCTTTCACAAGAGATGGTCTCAAAAATTTTGAGTGCGAAGGAAAGGATATAATAAATGGAGCAGGTTACATTTTGGGCTTTACTGGCATCCGGGTCTTGCACGATGAATGTGTAGTAGATCAAAATAAAGTCTAATAGTATCTAAAATCAACCAACCTACCTGGGTAGTTTTATAGTCCTCATCACATTAGCATATGAGTGCCACCAAAATAACTAATTTCATCTGGCTAGTTTCTTAATCACATTAAAACTGAAGGAACTACTAGTACTATAGATGCTTTTAAATAATGTGTATGCTTGAGCCAACTGCTATATACTATTCTAAAACAGAAAGAAGAGTTATACAGAAGAGTTTACACTGGATTGAAATCCTTTGGTATACCATTGCTGACTGAGAATAAAAGGAAACATCTGCATAAGGGAGGATTCAATATAAGACTCAGGAAAATGTATATCCAATCCCCTGCTTGGAATTTATTATAGATTTTTATTTTGGTTTTAAGTTTTAGGGACAAATTCATCCCTGATGAAGAGTTGTTTGAGAACTATCAGTTATGTAAATTATTCTACTTGTATATTTCTAAAATCCCTGCTTCATCTCCCTAAAAGAGAATGTACATATGTACAGAACATCTTTGATACAAAAATAATAAATACATAATGTTTTAGTTCCCTGTAACAAGCCGTCCAGAGAAGCAACATATTACATTGCTCTATGCTGTTTCAAATTTGACATGAATTTAAAAAATGTCTGTCATTAGCTGTGAATGTTCAGTCTGACTTTCTGTAATGTCCACTCTGTTTCAGATTTAACTTTCACCTTTTTATACAAGTCTTTTGCCTCTCAGGTGCTTTATACTTTAATTTGTATAACCCTCATGAACTCCGTCTTTAGGAAATCATGTCTATCTGTGCAGAAAAACAAACAATTATATCATCTGCATTAAAGCTTGTTATTTTGATGAAGAAATATGACTGTGTTCATATTGTTGCTATTGATAGTTCCCATTGTAATTAGCAATCTATGTGTCAGACAAAATTAACTTAAGAAATGTTAAAACCATAATTCTATAATCAAGATAATGAATTATTTTGCAACACACATTTCCACTAAAACAATTAATATATGGGTATATCTTGCACAACCTCTCCCTCCACTTGTGACTGTGGATGACCTTTAATATAGCAGAACCAGAACAAGAATGCAGACAGAGGACAGGCTCCTAGGACCCCCTGCAGGATGCCCACGTCTGCTGTTTGCCCCACAAGGGCTTCCTGGGGATGGCGGTGTACATAGGCATGGAGGATTGGTGTGGGCCAGTGGATCAACGACTGTGCAGATCCAAATCCACTGATCATATGCCTGATAAGCAGTGTAGGGGGTGAGGAGCAGCAGGTTTTTGGAAAGGAAATAGAACTCAATGTAGTATTTCTGAAAAAATATTGAGGGGGCCCCTCTCATTTAAAGAAGGGAAATGAAAATTAAATATATTTGCAGATAGCTTTTATCCAATCTTCATTTTATCTTTATCAAAAACGTATTCACCTCAAATCCTTTACAATCTACTTGCTCATTTTTACAACATAAAAGTAAAATAATAAGCTTGAATAAATTACATGCAGATGTGTGGGGTGGCGGCAAGGGCAAGAGAAGTTAAGAGCCATGTTAATATTCAAATTCATATATTTCAGTCTGTCAGGCTTTCAGCACTGATGTATAAAATGGCATGTTTAAAAACATTTGTTCGTTTTCCAAATGACTGCACCTTCAGCCAGTAAAAGGCGGGTAATACAGACATTTTAATAGCATATGTTCTTTACCTCATAACACTATTCTTAACTACCAATTAATTTTAGTGTTATTAAGAAGTGCAGTTTGTGAAGCTGGAATCTAGTGTATGTTATGCTATATTAGAGAAAACAAAAAGGCTAGTGGATTTAATTATTCGGTAAGCATTTGGGGGAAGGGACTGTCCATCTATATAAGAAGATTCCAGGATTGTCATTCGGGGTCACTATGAAGCCTAGAATGCCTTTTGAGTCAGTGTGAAGTGATGAAAACAGCAATAAGCATGGTTGGGAGCTTTTTTTGGTTCAGAATATCACCAGGTTCAATCATCTCTCGGATTCAGTTTGTTACCATCCAATTTTTAACTTATCAGCCATTTTGACTTTACTAATTACACCTATGAGAAACTCAATTAATCACCACCCTTACTCTACAGCTAATTTGCATGCAATAATTTAATTGATTGTCTGAGGGAGACTGCATAGACAATCAGAAATGTAGGGCTGGAAGGTACCTCAAGAGGTCATTTAGACCAGCCCCTGCACTGAAGCAGAACCAAACATACCTACACCATCCCTCCCAAGTGTTTGTCCAACATGTTCTTAAAATTCTCCAATGACAAGAACCTCACAACCTCCCTTGACAGCCTATTCCAGTGCTTAATTATCCTTATAGTTAGAAAGTTTTTCCAAATATCTAACCTAAATCTGCCTTGATGCAGATTAAGCCCACTACTTCTTGTCCTACATTCAGTGGACATAGCGAACAATTGATCACTGTCCTCTTTGTAACAATATTTGAAGACTTATCAGGTCCCCCCTCAGTCCAAGACTAAACATGTCAGTTTTTTAAATCTTCCTTCATAGGTCAGATTTTCTAAACCTTTTACCATTTCCGTTGCTCTCCTCTAGACTCCGATTTGTCATCTTTCTTAAAGTGTGGAGCCCAGAAACGGACACCATACTCCAGCTGAGGCCGCACCATTGCCGATGCAGCAGGACAATTAGCTCCCAGGTGTTACATATGACACTCCTATTAATACACCTCATAATGATATTAGCCTTTTTCACAACTGTATTACATTGCTCACTCATATTCAATTTGTCATCCACTATAACCCCTAGAGCAGGGATTCTTAGATTTTTGTACTGGTGACCCCTTTCACACAGCAAGCCTCTGAGTGCGACCCCCCCCCCCTTATACATTAAACACACTTTTTTATATATTTAACACCATTATAAATGCTGGAGGCAAAGCAGGGTTTGGGGTGGAGGCTGACAGCTCGTGACCCCCCATGTAATAACCTCGTGACCCCTGAGGGGTCCTGACCCCCAGTTTGAGAACCCCTGCCCTAGAGCCTTTTCAGCAGTACTATCATCTAGCCAGTTATTCCTCATTTTGTATATGTGCATTTTATTTTTCCTTCCTAAGTGAAGTACTTTGCACTTGTCTTTATTTAATTTCAACTGTTCACTTCAGTCCAATTCTCCAATCTGTCAAGGTCATTTTGAATTCTAATCTTGTCCTTGAAAGTGTTTATAAATCCTCCCTGCTTGGTGTCATCCATAAACTTTATAAGCATGCTCTTCACTCCATTATCCAAGTCAGAAATGAAAATATAGAATAGTACTTGATCCAGGACTGACCCTGTGCAACTCTATTAGATATGCCCTCAGACTTTGACAGAAAACCATTGATAACTATTCTCTGGGTATGTCTTTCAAGCACTTGTGAACCCACCTTTTAGAAATTTCATCTTGATCACATTTCCCTAGTTTGCTTATGAGACTGTCATGTGGGAATGTGTCAAAATCAACATATATCATGTAGATAGCTTCCTCCCATCCACTAGGCCATTAACCCTGTCAAAGAAGGCTGTTAGGTTGGTTTGTCATGATTTATTTTTGACAAACCTAGGTTGGCTATTACTTATAATCATATTGTCCTCTAGGTGCATACAAACTGACTGATTGCTTAATAATTTGTTCCATTATATTTTGAGGTATTGAATCTAGGAACCAGGTTCTCTTTGTCCCTTTTTAAAGATAGGTACTATGTTTTCCCTTCTCCAATCCTCTCAGACCTCACTCATCCTCCATGTGTTCTCATAGATAATCATTAGCAGTTCTGAGATTGCCTGAGTTAGTTCCTTAGGTATCCTAAGATGAATTTTATCAGATCCTGCCAACCTCAATACATCTAATATATTTAAATATTTTTTAATCTGTTCTTTCTCTATTTTGGCATTCCCTCTCCCTTCCCTGTTAATATTAATTGTGTTAAGAATCTTGTCACAATTTACCTTTTTAATGAAGAGTGAGGCAAAAATAGGCATTAAACACCATGGCCTTCTTGATGTTATCAGTTATTAGTTCTCCTTTCCCACTAAGCAGAGGACTTACACTTTTCTTTGTCTTTCTCTTCTTCCAAATAAATGTATAAAACCTCTTCTTATTGCCTTTTATGTTCCTTGCTAGGTGTAACTCATTTTGTTATACCTAGCAAGGAACATAAAAGGCAATTTTATAATTACATGCTTGTGCTATTCCTTTGTACTCCTCCTCAGCAATCAGTCGTTGTTTCCACTTTTTGCAGGATTCCTTTTTGATTTTCATGTCATTAAAGAGCTCCTGATGGAGCCATATTGGCCTCTTACTATTTTTCCTATCTTTCCTTCTCATTGGGATAGTTTGCTGTTGTGCCTTTAATATTGTCCAGCTTTCCTGAACATCTTTATTCCTTAGATTTTCTTCCCATGGGACCTTATCTACCATTTCTGAGGGTTTTTTTTAAAGTCTGCTTTTTTGAAGTCCGTTGTCCTTATTCTGTTGCTCTCAAACTCCCTTCAGATTCACAACTAATTCCTCCTTGTTGGTCAGAATCAAGTCTAAAATGTCTGTGTCCCCCCTCCATATTCTTAAGCAAGAAGCTGTCCCATAGGCATTCCAAAAATGTATTGGATGTATTGGACATTTTGTCTTTTGCCATTTTATTTGTTCAACAGATGTCTGGGTAACTAAAGTCTCCCATTACTACCAAATCTTGTGTTTTGGGTACTTCTGTTATTTGTTCTGGAAATGCCTCATTCACCACCTCCTCCTGATTTGGTGGACATCATCCGTTTTTCCCCCCTTTTATCTTTACCCAGAGATTAGCAACTGGTCTCCCTTTTAGCTCCTTCTGGACCTTAGATAGTGGATTGTTTAGTCCAACTGTCAGAGTACTTCCCAACCACCCACATAACAACAGACCAGCAGACAAAATATTCCCAAACATACACAACTACTGATCACAGCACACACCCCTCATTTGCCATCCACTCAACTCTCCCAGAACAACACAACCCACAAGTAAATCAATGCAACACAACAACACACATAACAATACAACCAGCACACACAATAACCACAAACATCACTCTGAATCCTAGAAAGTCTGCTGAATTGGTGTGAAACAATGGAAATAGTTATAAGCATGCCTGAGAGCAATTTTTTGTTAAGAATATTACCAGTTTCAATCATCACTGGGATTCGCAGTCTGTTACCATCCAGTTTTTAAGTTCAACCATTTGGGGCTTTTTTTTTACACACACAACTTTATGAATTACACCTGTATGACAGCATTGCCTTCAGCTACTAGTTACTAAATATCTGTACAGTGCTCAGTACAAGCAGTTGTCTAACTGATCATCTAGACTTCCACATGATACAACCACTGCTGCTGTGAGGGAAAAGAGTCTTCTTCAGTTCCTTAGAACATTTCTGTAACTCTTGGCTTCACTGAATCTTCACTGAATTTTTAATCTCAGCCAAAAAGATAACTAAAGTAGTCTCCCTTGCATATATCTTAGTTTCTTTCCCTCTGCTACTATTTATCTCGGCAAATGTTTAGTTGTGTAAAATGTCATGGGATACACATTGTAGGAAATATGCCGGTTAAAATAAAGTTGAGTTTTAATTGTTCTGAAGTGACTCTGGCTTCTACAACCCAAAAGGCAGGAAGATAGCTAATAAAGTCCAGAATAAACAAATAAAGGCCATAGAACCTTCATTGGGTGGGATAAATCTACTTCATAGTGACTGTCTTTGCAAGGAAAGGGGTTCCATGGCTATGTGCCTTGGATAGGGCTCTTAGGACAAAGGAAAGCTGGCATAAGATTGCTCAGAGCGGCCAACCACTGAGGAGAAAAAATTGGAATACGGAAGCATAACAGTGAATTGTGTGCTTGCTAAGTCTTGCTAGGTCTTCCTGGTGTACTTACATGATCCACAATTTTCACTATAGCCACCTGTTCTCATATTGCAAAGATAAATGGCTCTCCATTCCGTTACATCTGTTTTTAGGATGTCTGGTGATATAAAGATGAGAAGAAGGAATTCCTAAATCTACTTCAGAGAGACAAGGTGGGTGAGGTAATACCTTTTATTGGAGGTACTTCTGTTAGTGAAAGAGACAAGCTATGGAGCTACACAGAGCTCTTCTGCAGATCTGAATAAAAGATATTACCTCACCCACCCTGTTTCGCTAATGTCCTGGGACCAACATGGCTACAACAACACTGTAAACATCAATGAGAGATCTAATTCATTTATTCTGAAAGTATTAGAAACTTGAAGTCAGATTTTCAGAAAGTGAGGCCTGAAGTCCATGCAAAAGGTATATATTAGTTTACATTTGCATACACAGTTACCATAATTGCACATGTATGTAGGGTATTAGCACATATAAATGGGTATTTTGCACCCAAAATTACAGTAATTGCATGCATATGCAGGCAATCAGATTGAGATTCTGTGCTGCTGAAACACAACGCAGAACTCACAGCCTTGGGGAGAGAGCAGACTAAAGTGGCTATAAACCACCTTTGTGTGCTTCTGATTTGGTGCTGTTCTTGGGGCTGTAGTGTCTCATGGCATAACTTAGATGACTCCTGGGGGAATTCTCTCCCAGCCAGATCTATGGATTTTGTGGCCCCTTTTTCTGGAGCAGGGGTGAGAATCTCATCTTCAGATATCACAGAGATGGGGGGCATATAATAAGCATTACAGGATTAAATAAAAAAAATGTGTATGCAACCTGTTGTCTCATTTTCTGATCATCTCACCCATAAAGCAGCTTTGCAAAACTTAAAATGTACCAACATAGGCAAAAAATTTAGTCACCCACCCTTTACTATGGCTATTGATGATGATGAAAAAGAATGATATTTTACTCATCCATCCAAAAAGTTACTTGCTGTGGACAAGTGGGTGACTAGAATTTTACAAAACAGTTTTTCAGAGGTTGCTAGTAGACATAGTAGATATTTCTTATTTCAAATGTTATTGTAACCTAAAAAGCTGCAAATCCTCCAGAACTGATTTCTAGTTCCTTTAATAAATACTATTTCCTAACCTATTTTTGAAGGGATGGGCTGTGGAGGCTTTCTGCATTCCTCCAAATACCCAGGGATATGATTACTTTTTATCTATCATGACTAAAAATACTCAAGAGAAATGTTGACTATAAATAGTACACACAAGGAGAGACGGGAAATGGGGTGGGGGCATTAGCATTTGGTCTGAAGCCCAATACCATGAGGGAGATGATTATCTTTGTTCCTTTTTCTTTTGAGGTTCATTTATCTATATTTTTTACTATACGATTATTTGCTATTTCACTAACTTTACTGAAACTTGTCACTTCTTATTCACTAAAGGTCAGCTTCTGCCACCCTTATGTAGAGTACCTTATTCCATAAGTATTTCTATTGATTTCAGTTGGACTACTCATGGAGTAATGTACTACTAAATATGAATAAGGGTCCTACAGTATGGCACAGAGTAAGGCACTACTCAATGTGAGCAAGGGTGGCAGAATCTGGCCCTCATTTTATTATATTATTATGAATTGGTTTATTGACTGTCATTAAAAGCCATGTGATTATTTCCTGTTTTTAACTAAAATAAAACATTGTTTGAAATGCCTGAAAGTGTTTCTTTTTTCCTCTCTTCTATTGTACAATACTTGGATTTTGTAAAACCTGTATCAAATATACCAGTGCAACAGGGATAGTATTTAAGAAGGTTTTTTCCTGCTATCAAGCTGACATGTTATTGAATTCAACACTGTTTCTGATTAAGACTTCCAGATTACTGGAGGCTGCAATTTACTGTTCAGGAGTCATAGTTTTATTTAAATATTTTTAAGTATTATTTAACTCAGAACCTATTTACAACTATACAATTAATGTACCATAGGATGATAGAAAAGATAGTTGCAAGGGCCCAATCTATGATCAGAGCAGGACCAGAAAGGGGATGGAACAGCCACCTTTCCACTCTCCTGATCCTGAAGCTGAAATGGCCTTCAGAGCAATTTACAACACCCCTACAGCTGCTCTAAAATTAGTCTCCAACTAGCTTCTTTGCAAAAAATCACCGGATTGCATTATGCGGCAGCTCCACCCCCCTCCACCTCATTGCACTCATTCCTCCTTGCCCATCCCTTTTTTTTGTAAATACCGCTACATACTATTACCTAGTTCAATTCCAGGTTTAAAAATCATTTTTTTATATTATTATTGTTAAACACTAAGAGTTTGCTAGACCCACAATTTTGATTTGATTTCCTTGAGCAATTAGCTGCATTACTCATGTAGCATTAGTTTCTTCCATGTACAGCTATTAAATGTGCTTCGGTCAGCCAAAGAAAACGTTGGTTTTTTTGTTTTTTTTTTATTGTATATTATTTATGCCTTTAAAGAATGTTATCCTTTCTGAAGGACCTTGCACTTATTTTACTGAATAACTAACCATTACAAATAGGGCTGTCGATTAATCACAGTTAACTCATGCGATTAACTCAAAAAAATTTATTGCAATTAAAAAAATTAATTGCGATTAATCGCAGTTTTAATCACACTGTTAAATAATAGAATACCAATTGAAATGTATTAAATATTTGGATGTTTTTCTACATTTTCATATATATTGTATTCCGTGTTGTAATTCGAATAAAAGTGTATATTATTTTTGCTTACAAATATTTGCACTGCAAAAATGATAAACAAAAGGAAAAGTATTTTTCAATTCACCTCATACAAGTACTGTAGTGCAATCTCTTTGTTGTGAAAGTGCAACTTACAAATGTAGATTTTTTTGTTACATAATTTCATTCAAAAACAAAACAATGTAAAATTTCAGAGCCTACAAGTCCACGCAGTCCTACTTCTTGTTCAGCCAATCGCTAAGACAAACAAATTTGTTTACATTTAAGGGAGATAATGCTGCCCTCTTCTTATTTAGAATGTCACCAGAAAGTGAGAACAAGCATTTGCATGGCACTTTTGTAGCCGGCATTGCATGGTATTTACATGCCAGATATGCTAAACATTCCTATGCCTTTTCATGCTTCGGCCACCATTCCAGAGGACATGCTTCCATGCTGATGATGCTCATTAAAAAATAATGTGTTAATTAAATTTCTGACTGAACTCCTTGAGGGAGAATTGTATGTTCCCTGCTCTGTTTTACCCACATTCTACCATGTATTTCATGTTATAGCAGTCTCGGATGATGACCCAGCACGTTGTTCATTTTAAGAACACTTTCACAGCAGATTTGACAAAACGCAAAGAAGGCACCAATGTGAGATTTCTAAAGATAGCTACAGCATTCAACCCAAGATTTAAGAATCTGAAGTGCCTTCCAAAATCTGAGAGGGATGAGGTGTGGAGCATGCTTCCTGAAGTCTTAAAAGAGCAACACTCCGATGCGGAAACTACAGAACCCGAACCACCAAAAAAGAAAATCAACCTTCTGCTGGTGGCATCTGACTCAGATAATGAAAATGAACATGCGTCAGTCCACACTGGTTTGGACTGTTATCGAGCAGAAATCATCATCAGCATGGACGCATGTCCTCTGGAATGGTGGTTGAAGCATGAAGGGACATATGAATCTTTGGCGCATCTGGCACATAAATATCTTGCGACGCCGATTACAAAAGTACCATGAGAACACCTGTTCTCACTTTACTGCCTTACTGTGCTAATCCCCTGTTGATCGGCTCTCAGCGGCTAGGTGGCGCTGCGAGGTGGAGTGGCCTCCCTCTGACTCTGGAAGGGAGGAACCACTCCTCTACACTAATATATAGGTTTTTTTCTTCCCCCAATTACCTTAACACTAGCTCACAGAACAGATTTAATTACCTTTTTATGAGCAAAAAAACATATGCCCGAACAGTCACCTCTGTGACTCTCTCAACATATGGTGTGCATATTGTCACTTAGACATTGCACTCTTCAGAACAATCAGCAAACCTTTAAAAGCCATCTCGCTACCCATGTGAATGGAAGATTTGCATGTGGCTGAGCCACAGAGCTTTACTGAACCTGCCTTACTAATTATTAAGTCATTAGTGAACCCCAAACATGTAAAATTGTCATAGTTCTGTATTCACATGGACTCTACCTGCTATTATATGCATGTAAATTCACAAGACAAAAGAATGTCGACATAATTTAATAAGACTATAATGTTTAAAAACAATTTTTCAGCACAGTCACAAGAGAATAAGGAAATTTATTTTAGTGAAGTGATAGCTACCTTGCTTACAGTTAGTGTATTATACCCCTCAGTGGTACCAATTATTTGGCATTTTTCTTACAGCTTCAGGTCCTGATTAAAAATAAAACGTGAGATTCTCATGTAAATTAAAAGTAAGTCTCTAGCCCTCATGGTTGTGAGGGAAAAAGTGGAAAATGTGAATCCTAAAGATTCCAACACCAGAAGACAAATAAAAAGAACTAAACATGCATTATTTTTTAACACTTGAGCAGTCAATACTGTGACCTTTGGAACTCCAAACAATCCAACTAAGTTAAGACAGAGTCATATGACCAAAAATATTTTTAACTAATGCCTTGTAAACTTGTCAATAGTTCTTTAACTGCTTAACTATTGTCTTAAACAATGGCTTAATCACATAACAGCTCAAAAATGTATCCAACACAGGTGAAGTCTGATGCTGCTACACAAGTGGAGCAAAAAGACTCTGGGTGAGGGACATTTAAACTTATTCCATGCTTACTGCATCATTTAGGACATCTGTACTTGATCTTGTGCTGCATTTTACTTTTATTTGACACACAGAAATGCAGCAATAGTTTCCTCAACTTGGCTTCTAGATCTGGGCCAAGATTTTCAATAATGAACACTTAAATTTAGGGTACTAAATCCATATTTAAATGGCAAAGTGGCCTGATTTTCAAATGTGCTGGGCAATCAGAAGTTCCACTGGTATCAATGGGATCTCCTGAGTGCTCAGTAATTTTGGAAATCAGACCACTTATTTAGGAATAAGTAAGCATAGTAGGCATCTATTTTTGAAAATCATGGCCTAGATTGGGATGATAATCTTACAGTCACTTACCCAATACTTCTCAGATCACCCCATCTCCTGGAGGATCACAACTGTTTGCTATTGTCCCAAGAGTGAGGATTCACACTGACAACAGCTGAAGGAGAAAAAAATGGTTACTGACCACAGTAACTGTGATTCTCGGATATTATTGCCCATATGGATCCACATTTCCATTATAAACCACATTTTCTGGCTGCTGAAATTTTCCATACAAGATCTTAGTATGAACTTTGCTGCTTTTTCAACAAAACAATCTATACATTATACAGACATTTACAAGTTTGACAATTATTTTGAAATCTTATAACACAATAGCTAGTAGCTTAAAATTGAAAGTGTGCAAGTTATTAGTCTATTATAATATTGAATCATAACAAGTGGCCAAGATGTTATAGTTTTAAAACTATACTGCAAGCACGCAATACATTTTAAAATAAGTTTTTATAGGACATTTACTGCATAAAGCACTGTACTGTATGCTGGTTGTATAATTCCAAAGCTCCTCTGCATTTCCAGTCCACCAGGTACACAGGTTTTTTAAACCTCCCTAATTATCCATAAGACACGATGTGTTTCAGCTAACCCAGTCTCTCTTGCTTTCTTTGAAATATTCATTTGATTTTATTTGAAAAAGGACAAGAACTCCACAAATAAATGAAGCAATATTTAAAGGGATACCACTCAGGATGTAAGACCTCAAAACTGGCCTCGCATGACACGTATCCCAAATTGGAGATCCTACCCTTCAAGATTACAATCATATACATCTTATTAACAGACCATTTCTACACCACGATATAGATTATTAAAAAGCCCACACAATGTATAATGTGATTTACTGTAAAAAAAATGATATGTATGTACTATCATAAGGAATCAACATTAATTTATTTACAATTTTATTCCCCCCAAAATTATGGTAAAAGAAAGTAAAGGTTGCAAAGTCAAGTACTCAAAAGTTTGGCAATGCCAGAATGAAGGTTGCCTATGCATCCTAAATTTGGCCCTCATATGTATATGCATTATAATTACATGACCATATTACTTACGTGATCACATTCTGTTACCTGATCTTTAATTAGATGATCCCATACTATTTTTTCCATCTGACACCTACCTCATTTAGTGCACAGGGTGGCCAGTACTCACTGAATGGGTAGATATTAAATATTTATTTCCATACACATCTTTCAGTGTGTGGCCCATGCCATATTATTGCACACCACCCAAACCATGCACTGAATACAACTGATTTATTGCCTCATGGGCTTTTTGGTGGTATTCATCACCATAATATTTGAGTTCTTCACAAACATTCATGAACTTATCTTCACAAAACGTGTGTGCGGAAGGGAGGTATAATTATCCCCATTTTATAGCTTAGTAACTGAGGCTCAGAGAGTTTAAGGCCAAAATTGTCCACTAATTTTAGGTGCCCACTCTGAGACACCTGGGACCTGACTGTTCACAGTACTTAGCATTTTTATGCCACTTCATATGTGGCCCTGGGGTCAACCACACTGGCCACAGCAGAAGTCACTACAGAAGTCTGCAGAAGTGACAGACATGGAGCCCTAATCATAATGTACATGTATAAGAGGGCCAAATTAAGGTCACCTGTGACACCTTAACTCTGGTATTTTCTGATTTTTGAGTACTTGACTTTGGACCCTTAATCTTCTAACATGGGTGGGTGTAGGGGGGGAAGTTTTTGCATGTAATTACCTAGGTTTTTTTAAAAAGCGAACAAAAACAGAAATTCCATACTGTAGAACCACACTGAACTCCCCACATGCTTCATCAGTACAGAGTTCTACCACTTGAGCTAAGGGAGTAACTGCTGGTAATAGCAGACTGTTATCCTCTTTGTGGATCAGCTCTAGAGCAGATGAGAAAAATACTTGCCAGTTGATTTCAAAGATATTAGAAAGCAGAGGAACACTGAGACTCAAGAATCCTTGGTTCTATTCTAGGTTCTGGAAGGGACTGTAATCTAATGGTTACAATCTTTCCTTATCACCCTCACCACTATCATCACCTACCTTTTGTGTCCCTAGCATCAGCCCTTAAGGCCTGTTTTTGTCACTCCCACCATCCCCAACTGCAACCTTTCTCTGCCCCATTCTGCCCTTCACACCCTGTCACTACCCAGACCTCATCTGTAGCCTGTCCCTGCCCACTTCTCTCCTGTCACCCCACCCACACAGCTTGCCCCTTTCATCCTTCTGAGCCTGCCCCTACTCTCTCCCTACATCTTGCATTTTCTCCATCTCACCCCCCTCAGCCTGTCTGCCCCCCCGCCCCGCCCTGCTCCCCCTGCCCTGACTGCTGTAGTGTGAGGACATAAACTGAAGAGCCAGCATGTAATTAAGCCGCAACTAGAGAACTTCCTAACTGGAAAGTTGCTATGTTTATTAAGTTCCCTGCTGCAACACATCCTGGACCTCACTGGTAACTGTGGAGGACCAGGAACTCTATAACCACTCCACATCTCCTTTTCTTTATAATAAAAGATTAAAACAAATTATAAGCCAATGTATACACACACAACAATTCAAAATAAACTTCAAATTCCTTAGAACTCTTTACACTACTATATCCCCTTATCAATTGCATTTAAAAATAGTCCTCAGCAGTATTCTAAAGATCAAATCTGTGAGGGAGATCTGATCAGTCTTCCAGACCATGTTCTCATCTCTGTTGAGTTTGTGTGTGGAGTTCCTTGTGGAGAGGACTCATTTCCTGATAGAGTGCTTGCAGACCCCAGATCCTCTCTTTGTTGTGTTGGGAAATAGTGAAGATGAACACAATTCCTCCAGAGAAGTATTTTTAGAATCTTTACTAGTTTCAGCCAAGTTCTGAATTGTTCCAAATATCTGGAGGCTACTAAGCCAAATATTGTTCCCTGGTTTCAGTTCAGGTGGTGCTTTTGTTCTTCGCTGAACATTGAAGTTTTGTTGCTGCTGGATTTTTATTTCAGCATTCCATTTTCAAAGTTCTGTCATTGGGCCATTTAAGTTTAAGTTGTATCCATGCTACAGACAAAGGCATCCTTCACTGTCTTCCCATTAGAAGATCTGCTAGAGATAGTCCAGATGCAAGTGGTGTTGAGCACTATGTCAGGAGTACTTTATATGGGTCCAATGATTTTTGCAGAAGTCTTTTAAAAGTCTGCATTGCTCTCCTTCCCCCTCTCACCCCAGTTGCTTTAGGGATAATGTGGACTACTAGTCTGATGGTCAAAATCAAAGTCCTGTGCAAATGCTAAGAATGTTTCAGAGGTAAATAGAGTCCCATTATCAGATATGAGAACTTCACAAACTCCATATCTTGCAAACATCAACTAGTTGCTGGATGACTTGTGCCAATGTGGTCGGTGTAAGTATAGTGAAGTCAATATATCTGGAGAAGTAATCAACTACAGTAATGTATGTGTACCCTTTCCAGAAAAACAAATATGTGGTTACCCAATGCCAAGGTCAGTCAGGAAGCTTTGCAGAGAGTAACAGTTCTGGCAAATATCTTCCCCCCCGCCCCTTCTTGTTACATATCTTGCAGCCCTCAACTAAGACCTGAAATTACCTACTTGGACTGGGCCACTATACAGATAGTTGTGCTTGTGCCCAGGGCTGTAACCAGGGCAGGGTGAGCGGGACAGCTGTCCAGGGCGCAAAACTGCAGGAGCAGAAAAATGAGGTGGAGAAATGAAGGGGAAAAACAGTGTGGGGTGCAAATATGCTTGCTTGCCCCAGGCGCTATAGTGCCCTAGCTACGGCTCTGCTTGTGCACTGCACTTGTTTATACTTTGGTGCCCCTCACGGATTTTGGAGAGCACCTCTTTCTGAAGTACCATAGGATAAGAATGTGCTGTCCTTTCAGAAGAAGGCCATCAGTCACGTGAAGGTCATTTTGGTCCTCCCAATACGATAGTAGGTCTGTTAGAAGCTGCCTTCTTCAACTTCACCCTCTTTGGCAGAATTGAGTCATCTTTTAGTTATTCATCTTTAATTTGCTGAAGTCAGCTGGCAGATGCTAGAATTGCTGCCAGAACTAGGTCAAAGTGTACTTTGACATATTTCTCTAAAAGCCTTTTCTTCTTCCACTGGTGGCTGCTAAACTGGGACTCTGGATAGAGTGCCTGCTACTATGAATGCTTTCCCTGGTGTGTCTTTAATGTTAAAAGAAAATCGCATCAGCCCTAGTCAAAATCTTTGAATACTAAGTGGAAAGTCACCATGTGGTTTTGAACCCAATAATCCCACTAAGAGCTTGTTGTCTGTTTCTATATTAAAATTCAAGCCAAACAAATATGCACTGAGCTGTTCACAGAACCAAGTGACTGCTAGAGCTTCCTTTTTCACTTGAGCACATTGCTGCTTGGTTTCTGTGAGGATTTTTGATATCAAAGTAACAGGACTCTGGTCTCCTTCCAAGTGCATTTGTGTGAGCACTGATCCTAAACCATATGGAGATGTTACCACTGCTACTGTTGTTGAATAGTTTACTGAATATTGTACCAAAACACAATATTCAATAAACTATTGTATTAAATACATTTTGCTGTGGACTATCCCAGATCCAAGTATTGTGACCGCTATGGAGCTCTCTTCACTGTTTTGTTAGATGAGCTAAATTTGGTAAGAGTTTCCCAAAATGATTTGTCATGCCCAGAAACATCTTTAGGTTTGGGTAAGGTGAGTAATGTCTTCAATTTGTTTGAATTTGGCTGAACTCCTTGATTACTATGTATCCTACAGATTTTATCTTCTCCTCTCCAAATAAACATTTCTCTTTGTTTCAATATTATTTGATGCACTCTCCCCTGTGCTGCTAGTATGTAAGTCACATTGCTATTCTTTATCATTTCTTGCATTTTCAGTTTGCTGTAGCTTTTGCTAGTGTGAGATCTGGGTCTAACTTCTTCTGGCACATCGCTTCTGATGGCACAAACAATGAGACACTGGTTAAATGACGTAGCCACTCTAGCATGGCAGCATCATCCAGAGATGTCAAGTGCATCCATCAACCATCAAGATGATAGAGAGCAGTCCGTAACCAGATGGCATGTTGTTCTTGAACTCCCCAGGGGTAGCATGGGGAGCTCAAGAAGCCCCAATGGTGAAGACATGAGTTAAATCGCCTGTCACCACAACGTATCCTGGTGTAATGAAGAAGGATCTTTTAGTTCGTATTGTCATTCTGAGGGGCACGTGAGAGCCGATTCAGAGAGTCTACAGGATGCAGTTCTGAGTTGTTTATCTTCCAAGAAATGTACCACTGATCTAAAATATAATCTGATGTCTCCTGCTGACACTGTTCATTAGGTCATGTCTGATGTACTGTCTGAGAGGCTCAACTATTTCAGAAAAGGGGCATCTTGACTTTAACCAGCATTTTTGATGTGGCTTTCAGATTAAATTGTGAAGTAAGCTGTCTTGATAGTTGGCTGTGCACAGTAATGCATCCAGGATCCTGCCTTTGCACCTAATAGCTGGGAAGCGAGGAACAGAAGGCTGGAAACTGGAGTAGTTCAGGTCGTACCAGTAATAATATGAAGGGCAGCGCCAATCATTGAATACAACTTGCTGATCGTTGATTCCAACTGAAACTGAGCTGGTAAATTGGTTGTTCTTCCAACAACTATCCTGTCTCTTATTAATTCTTCTTGTAATATTCCATATTTGCAATGTTCAGCAAGACTATGCACTTCAGTAATAAAAGTCTCGGCTGTTTCCTCTTGTTCCTGACGCGTCCATGAAATTTGGCTCTTGCATATATAATATTCTGTCTGCCTATTAAACGGATATCAAAAGCCTCTTTCACTTGGGAAAAAAAACATGCGTACTTGTGGCACCTTAGAGACTAACAAATTTATTTGAGCATAAGCCCAATCAATTATCTTAATTAATTAGCCTCTTAGAGTTGGTATGGTTACTTCTACTTTTTCATGTTCTCTGTATGTATATATATCTTCTTACTATGTTCCATTCTATGCGTCTGATGAAGTGGGCTGTAGCCCACGAAAGCTTATGCTCAAATAAATATGTTAGTCTCTAAGGTGCCACAAGTACTCCTGTTCTTTTTGCAGATACAGACTAACACGGCTGCTACTCTGAAATCTTTCACTTGGGGTATTCTTTCTTTTCCTCACCAGTGAGGGGTGGGGCACACAAGGTACGATCATCAGCATCACACATGGCAAATATCAGGGATTTACCTGGTATTTTTTTGCTTTCCCTGTTAAACCAGAAGCCACCCGGAATTATTAAAAATCTATAAATTCAGCAAGGCCAGCTGCTTCAGTTGCTAAAATTAAACTTCTCTAAAACAGCCTTTTGTCCTAAGGGCTCCATTGCTGCATTGAGATAGGGCTCTGCCTCCTTCCTGCAGCAGCTTTCACAGGGCTCCTCTCTGATTATCCACTTTCCTTGCTTACTTACCACTCCTGAGGTCTCTTTTATTTTCTTTACTCCTTCTTTAGAAAGAGGGACAGGGATGCCAGAACCAGAGGTGGCCAGGGGGCCATGCCCGCCCACTTTTTAACATGCCTCGAGCAAGAAGAGCAGTGGTGGTACAGGCTGCATTTTGTGGTAGGGGAACTAATAAGATGATCCACTCCTCTGCCGCAAAGCGCAGACCCTGCCAGCAGTGCCAGCCTCTTCCTGGTGGGAGGGCTGAGGTGGGCCTTTCCCCCCCCCTTCCCATGAGGCCGCACCCCTGGCCTGGCTGGAAGCCGGAGCCGAGCCGTGGTAACAGCCGCCCAGGGACCCCAGGCCACTGTAGAGAGCCATGGATACTCCACTTGCCCTGGGCAGCATCCCCCAGGAGGTGGGGACATAGGCCAGGGGAGCCTTCAGGCACCCCCACCCTCCACCCAGGGCAGATGGAGGATCCAGAGCTCTCCACTGTGGCCCGGGCTCCCTGGGCAGCTCTTACCACTGCTTGGCTCTGGTTTCACCAGGAGGCGAGGCGCCAGGGGGAAGAGGAGGAGCAGGGCCACAGTTCTGGTGCCCGTGGTCCCCCCACTTCTACACAGGCTCCGGCACGCCTGGAGAAAGATCCACTCACTTCTTACACCATATAGTGTGAGGACATAAACAAAAATAGTCATGCTTTAAGCAGCAACTAGATAACTTCCTAACTAGAAAGTTTCTACATTTATTCAGCTCCCTACTGCAAAACATCCTAGTCCTCTTTAGTAACTGTGGAAGACCAGGAATTCTATAACCACTCCACCTACCCACGCACCTTGTCTCCCCCCATCCTTTCATGCTGGTCTCTATCCCCCACCACCTCTTCATTCCAATCAGGCTTCCTTTTTCTCCTGGGCTTTAGATGTGTAAACACCAGTGCTTCTATATCGTGATGCCAACTTTTCCCAACCTAGCACTAAAAATTTCCCAAATCTGGTGAAAAATTCCCAGATAAAGTTTTTTACAGTGCTTCTATATCCTGGGAAATTTCCCAAAACCTGAGAATTTGTGAGTAAAATGTTTCAACTTGGGAAATTGGGAATTTTCATTCAAAACATTTTACTCACAAATTCCCAGATTTTGGGAAATTTCCCAGGATATAGAAGCACTGGTAAACACTGGTAAAAACTCTGTTTTCAGTCCTGGTGCCTGACACCTCACTTGTCCCTGGCTGCCAGGAGGAGTTATTGCAGCAAAAGCCCTGCTCAGCACATGCAGCCCTGGGATGGAGTATGCCCAGTGAAGACAGAATCTTTGGAGACTTATCAAACTCCAACAAGTCTCTGCTGACCATGCGTGAACTGTGATTTTTCAGAGGCTTATAACTTGTACAAATTTGGACAAGTTATTTTTCCCTAATCTTGTTCTTGGAAACAGCAGAGTGTTTTTTTGCTGAAACTTTCCAAAAAACTAACCCTGAGGCAGACACCTGGCATGGAAAACTTCATCCTGAAGAATTGAAGTTTAGCAAAGTTATAAATAACTGAAAATGGGATCTTATAATTGGAAATGCTGGGCAACCTTAGCTATAGGCACACAGTAAATTAGAGGAAATCTATATGTTGTGCCTTAGCAACTATTGGTTTAAAATAGATGCATTTGGAATCCTTTAGACTTTTCAATAGGGTATATCCATCCATAGTAGATTTTTAGCTGTGTTCTGTTCAGAAGGACTAATACAAACTTTTGAGGTCCTTCAATCTCTCTCTCCTTTTTGGCCCCGCAGGAATTCGGCCTCCCATCCCCCAGACCTAGCTGATTCTCCTTCTCTGAACAGAACTACCTAACCCTCCAATAACGACAAAAGATACAATCCCCATCATGCAGGCAGAGTGTCTCATGCTCCCTGCCTACCTCACAGCACACCCATTCCTGTGTCCTTTCACTGATCTGCTCTGGTCTCTTTCACACCCACAGCCTCCACTTCAGATATATCTAGCCTTTCCCCTGCTGGTTCTCATCCTGAAGAGAGGCGGGGAAATTGGTGACAGGAGAGTAAGGTACATCAGAAAAGCAAGATAGGAAATGAGGGAACTGGTGGGAGAAGGGAGAAAAGACCAGACAGACAGACCTGCTCTTCCTAATAATCCAATCCTGTCCCCATCTTTTAGTCACATTAAACCCTCCCTTCTTCACAGAAAATTAACAGTGTCCAGATGTCATTCACTTACAAATTAGCTCCAGTAATTCTCAGAGTTAATGTAATGTTAAGGCTGTGATATAAGCTAACACAAGCCAGGAAATTTAGAATGAAATTTGAAATTTCTGCCTTATCTAGATCCTTTAGAGTATTGTTAGTGGAGATCTCCACTCCTGGAACTAGACCTGAACACTGCACTGCACTGCAAAAAACAAAAAAAAAAAAAAAAAACCCACAACACACACAGTTACTTTCAAATTCAATTATGTTTGGATTCAGACTGACTTTTTTTCTTCAAATATTAATTCACATGTTTGACATTGATCATGGATCACAATTTTGCACCAAAAAACAAGCCAGTGAACTACCTTTCTCCCAATTTGTAAATATTTCCATACTATGTAACTTAAGCTTCATGTTCACCTAGTGACTTATGTAATATATGATTAAATGTATTTATTTCAGTTTATACTTCATGTTTTTCCTCTATTTTGATAATTTGCCAATAAAATTTGTTTCTACGACAGCTGAGCCTAGCACACAAACTGACAGGGAAATGCAAAACACCTTCAAAGAAAAGCACATTAAAAAGCTTAGAAATCACCAGAAAGCTTTAACAGCTCTGTTGGCTGTTGCACAATGGGATGCAGGAATTGCAGTAATGTTCTTCTTCCATCTGGTGCCTGCAAAGTTGCTGTTTTCAGAGGCATTCATTACTCTAAGCAAACTGTTCACTTGTTCGTTCATCGGAGGCTGCCCATTATTCTTTGGGAAAGTCTTCGGTTGTGTCTCTCCCCCATCATAAAAGCTGGCTGTCTTTCTGTATCCCATTTTATCACCTGTCCCAAGGAAACATGCATCTCCTCTGTCCCAAGCAGAGTCTTTATGTTTTATTGTCTTCCTTTTTGGCTCACAACACTTAAATCTTATCTATCATATGACATGAAGTCATTCCCCAAAATTCAGGCAGAATAGTAAATGCTGTTTGAATTCAGTTCAAATGACCTGGGCTCTTTTGCTACCACCAGAGATCATCATGGGAAATCTGCTCATTCAGGAAGATGAAAAACCTTCTGTCAAGGCTCCTTCCCCACTCTGAACTTTAGGGTACAGATGTGGGGGCCTGCATGAAAACTTCTAAGCTTAACTACCAGCTTAGATCTGGTCCACTGCCACCACTCCCAATGGGCTAACTCCCTTCCCTGGGTAGCCTTGAGAGACTCTTCCACCAACTCCCTAGTGAACACTGATTCAAAACCCCTTGGATCTTAAAACAAGGAGGAATTAATTATTCCCCCCCCCCCCCCCCCCGCTTCCCTTTCCCCACACCAATTCCTGGTGAGTCCAGATCAATCCCCTTGGATTTTAGAACAAGGAAAAAATCAATCAGGTTCTTAAAAAGAAGGCTTTTAATTAAAGAAAAAGGTAAAAATCATCTCTGTAAAATCAGGATGGAAAATAACTTTACAGGGTAATTAAACTTAAAGAGCCCAAGGGAACCCCCTCTAGCCTTAGGTTCAAAGTTACAGCAAACAGAGGTAAACACCCTAGCAAAAGGTACATTTACAAGTTGAGAAAACAAAGATAAAACTAACACGCCTTGCCTGGCTGTACTTACAAGTCTGAAATATGAGAGACTTGTTCAGAAAGATTTGGAGAGCATGGATTGAGGTCTGGTCCCTCTTAGTCCCAAGAGCGAACAACCCCCCAAAACAAAGAGTACAAACAAAAGCCTTCCCCCCACCAAGATTTGAAAGTATCTTGTCCCCTTATTGGTCTTTTGGGTTAGGTGTCAGCCAGGTTACCTGAGCTTCTTAACCCTTTACAGGTAAAAGGATTTTGGAGTCTCTGGCCCGGAGGGATTTTATGGTATTGTACACAGGAGGGCTGTTACCCTTCCCTTTATAGTTATGACACGTTCAGTTATAGATGTCAGCTTATGCTAAACAATGTAGTTCCCTGTCCTCAAACACACATGCAAGCAATTTCCCTTTACTTTGAATCCACTTCCACTATCTCATGCACAGTCCACTTAAACTGTGAACATTTAATTTTAACTTGTTAATAAACATGCCTAAAACATGTTTGAGCACATCCCTGGCTAGCTGGAACTGGAAGATTACACAACAGTAACAAGATGAAGTCAAGTAAAAGATAGCTGGTATATTTTGAGATAATATTTTCTCATATGTCCAAGCACAGCTATCTGTCCCATACCATCAGCCAAATTCATCCTTGTTGTAAGCTGTAGTAACAACCTTGAAGTTAATGGTGTTGCACCCACTTACACTAGTGCTGGATTTTAAACACTTTGCTGTGTATCAAACTTAAAAGCAGTCTAAGAGTACAAACTTGTAGATTGCCATAGCTACACTTTACAGACAGTACATATTACAAGTCTTTGATCCCTACATAGAAACCAAAAATTGTCTCCTCTCAATAAACATCCACACCTTGGGAAGCATCACACAGTGCTGGAGGATATTCAAAAGATGTGAAAACTTGTATAGCAGCAGCTCAGACCATGTTTGGACCTTTCAACAGCCCCTGTAAAGTCATTGTGACATCAAGCTTGCTACAAAGCTGGGCATCTTCAGAACCACAGTTATACCAACTCTATTGTATGGCAGTGAAACGTGGGGCTGAGGAAGGCTGAAGAGCAATTCTCCCTTCATCAGCTGCTCCATGGTAACTGGCAGGGCAAGATCAGCAATGAGCATATTCATAGCTGAACCTAGCAACCACCTTATATTGAGGAGATATATATACACACATACAGAGAGCATAAACAGGTGGGAGTTATCTTACCAACTCTGAGAGGCCAATTAATTAAGAGAAAAAAAACTTTTGAAGTGATAATCAAGCTAGCCCAGTACAGACAGTTAAGAAGTGTGAGAATACTTACAAGGGGAGATAGATTCAATGTTTGTAATGGCTCAGCCATTCCCAGTCCTTATTCAAACCGGAGTTGATTGTGTCTAGTTTGCATATCAATTCTAGCTCAGCAGTCTCTCTTTGGAGTCTGTTTTTGAAGTTTTTCTGTTGTAATATAGCCACCCGCAGGTCTGTCACTGAATGACCAGACAGGTTAAAGTGTTCTCCCACTGGTTTTTGAGTATTTTGATTCCTGATGTCAGATTTGTGTCCATTAATTCTTTTGCGTAGAGACTGTCCAGTTTGGCCAATGTACATGGCAGAGGGGCATTGCTGGCACATGATGGCATATATCACATTGGTAGATATGCAGGTGAACGAGCCCCTGATGGTATGGCTGATGTGATTAGGTCCTATGATGATGTCACTTGAATAGATATGTGGACAGAGTTGGCATCGGGGTTTGTTACAAGGATAGGTTCCTGGGTTAGTGGTTTTGTTCAGTGATGTGTGGTTGCTGATGAGTATTTGCTTTAGGTTGGGGGGTTGTCTGTAAGCGAGGACAGGTCTGTCTCCCAAGATCTGTGAGAGTAAAGGATCATCTTTCAGGATAGGTTGTAGATCTCTGATGATGCGCTGGAGAGGTTTTAGTTGGGGGCTGAAGGTGACAGCTAGTGGTGTTCTGTTATTTTCTTTGTTGGGCCTGTCTTGTAGGAGGTGACTTCTGGGTACGCGTCTGGCTCTGTCAATCTGTTTTTTCACTTCAGCAGGTGGGTATTGTAGTTTTAAGAACGCTTGATAGAGATCTTGTAGGTGCTTGTCTCTATCCGAGGGATTGGAGCAAATGCGGTTATATCTTAGAGCTTGGCTGTAGACAATGGATCGTGTGGTGTGTCCTGGATGGAAGCTGGAGGCATGTAGGTAAGTGTAGCGGTCAGTAGGTTTCCGGTATAGGGTGGTATTTATGTGACCATCGCTTATTAGCACAGTAGTGTCCAGGAAATGGACCGCTTGTGTGGATTGATCTAGGCTGAGGTTGATGGTGGGATGGAAATTATTGAAATCATGGTGAAATTCCTCAAGGGCTTCTTTTCCATGGGTCCAGATGATGAAGATGTCATCAATGTAGCGCAAGTAGAGTAGGGGCGTTAGGGGACGAGAGCTAAGGAAGCGTTGTTCTAAGTCAGCCATAAAAATGTTGGCATATTGTGGGGCCATGCGGGTACCCATAGCAGTGCCGCTGACTTGAAGGTTATCACTTCAAAAGTTTTTTTTCTCTTAATTAATTGGCCTCTCAGAGTTGGTAAGACAACTCCCACCTGTTTATGCTCTCTGTATGTGTGTATATATATCTCCTCAATATATGTTCCATTCTATATGCATCCGAAGAAGTGGGCTGTAGTCCACGAAAGCTTATGCTCTAATAAATTTGTTAGTCTCTAAGGTGCCACAAGTACTCCTGTTCTTCTTTTTTTTAGGTATTGAATATATCATTAAGATGGAAGACCAACAAATTACAAAGCATATTTACCAAGGAAAGCTGCTAAACAAACAGTGATCATGTGGTCACCAAAAGCTTCAGTGGTGTGATAAAATTGCCAATTATGGCTGTAGGCTGAATCTCCAGCCAGACCATCTTAAGAACTGAGCTACAGATGGCTCCGGGTGGTGCTGTGTCCCTTTTAGAGGGATCAGGGCCAAATTCCTTGTGAGCAACAGCGTTCTCAAAACAGAGGGTTAACTGAGTCCCATGAGAGACACCTGCAGCTAGTTAGGTCATTACTTGTCCCAGCTGGGGTCAACTAGGAATGATGGTTAAAAGAAGAAGGGGTGCATACTGAGAGGAGGTTTGCAGGCTCTATGGCTGAGAAAGGAAGGCTGCCTGAGGAGGGAGGCCTAGGCAGTGACAACCCAAATGGGATTGCGTGAGCTAGGCCTGTCTCTAAAAGGTTCCAGGCAGGGAGAAATGGAAACAGGTTGCAAGGGAATCAGAACAGTCTGGTAAAAAGGCTCAGACTGGAGCGGACTCTTGGGAATGTGCCTGTGGATGAGAGAAGGACAGAAAGTATGGCACCTGAGAGAAAGAGATTGCCAGGACTTTACAGCATGTGAAATTGTTTTCCTGTTTTGTTTTAAAGTCTTTCTGTTGGCCTTATTTGGAGTGGCTATCTGAGTAAAGGAATGTGTGAGGGCTTGACAGAGCAGCTGGGCGTGACAGCCATTATGGGGCACCAGGGAGCTGACTTACCCCTGACATGTAGTGTAGAATAGTTACAAGGTTGATCTACAAGAAGCCTACATACCTTTGGGATTTGCCATAACGGTGATGACAATGAATTTGAACATCCAAACGAGGCAGGGTAAATTACAGGTATTACTGACCAACATGTTTTATATTTATGGAACATATTTTCCTATCAATGCAAGTTTCTAACTCTCCATCAATACTAATGCAAATTAAATAATCTCAGAGAGAGTAGACCTCAAAAATCACACACAAACTATGGAGTGGGTTTAACATTAAACTTGAGAGAGGCTTCATTTTCTGACCTCTTGATCGAAGTAAAAAAGCAACAGAACCAAACATTAAAACAAGCCCAGGAGGGTATGAATTTAAAAAAAAAAAAAACAGTGAGGCCAGCTGAGTGATTTAATGATAGACCAAGATGTCACTATAAGGAAAGGGAATTCAAGACCCCATCTCACTCTTCCACTACCAGGCCTTCACTCCTTCACTTCCAGAATAGGAATGCTGAGTAGACAAGCAAGCTCTGTCCCAGATGGGACAAGGAATTGCTTCACATACCTTTACAGTGATTCCTCTCAACAGTTCAAGAGCAACAATGATGAGCTCCAAAGGGAGCCACAGCCAGCTCTCCTCAGCTAAAAGGACAGTAACAATGATTTGGGGATCTTTCAGGTAAAAAAGTAAAGAAAAAATTGGGATCACAAGAGTCTGGCCTTAACCCTGAAGGACAAAAAGAAAGTCTACATTTTGAGCATATTCTTTTAAACTTTGTTAAACTTCATTCTCTGCTTACAATTCTCTACAGTAGATTTAAAGTTTGATTGCTGCAAATAATGCAGCAAATCCAAAAACTATTAAAATGTATTAAAATAAAAAAATCTTTTTCAATGGGTAACATATGTGACCTTAAGAGCCCCCTAATGCCAATGGTACAGGGTCCATTATACTGTAATTAGTATTAGGTCTGACATCCTGACTACCCCCAAAACATTGTTGTCATAATGTGTATCCAGGAGATATCATGTAAGGTATCAGATGTAAACTGGTGATGTGCTGGTCAGGAATATCACTAAGTGATGTGTGTATGGGTTGTTTATAAAGAGATATATGTGTGTGCTGGAAATATGTTCTTAAAATGTATTTTGTAGGAAGTGCATAAGCCAAGTCTGCCCTAGACATAGGAATGTGGATTTACCTGTCTGACTGGCTTGATCACAAGCAGAGGACAATGAAAGCACATTTATATGTAAGGTAAACAAAGCAATCAAGCTAACAAATAGTGGAGGAAACAGCTTATTGAGCACGCCAGAGAACAGAATTTGAGGCAAAGACAATGGACTTTGGGAAATATAAGGGGAGCAAAAAAGACATTCTAGTTACCCATCACTTAGGGAACAAAGGGGACAGCACCTTCTGATGCTGTGAACATTGGCCTGGAGGGCTAGAGATGCTGGTAACTTAATATAATGAGAAAACTGCTTAGGCAAAGATTGTAACTTGCTAAAATTAAGTTTTAGTCACTAGAAACTGTGTTTTGTTTTGTTTGTAACCAGACCTGTCTCTTTTTCTCTTCCTTAGTATCACTTAAATCTCTGTTCTTTATTCACGTTTTTACTGAAACGTTTTACTGAAACCCATCTCCGTTCTTTATATTGAAGTAAAGAGTGATTCCTCAGCTAATCTAATAGGTTGGTGTGTACACCGTCTCTTTGGAAGCAGCACAGTTAATTTCTGTGAACGTCCAGTGAGAGGGACTGGACATTGCAGAGAGATGACTCTGGGGAACTCAGGAACTGGGGGGATTCACTGATTATTATTTGCAATGCAAGGTTAAGACTGACAATGTCTCAAAGAGCTTGCTGGTGAGGTCGACAGACTGATGTGATAGGGCGCAAACACAAAGTTTAAATCCCAGGAAAGCTTTCTCTTGCTGAGGCAGAGAGGAAACGAATCGTGCTGTGTGTGTGTGTGTGTGTGTGTGTGTGTGTGTGTGTGTGTGTGTGTGTGAGAAATGTAACACTCTGCAAAGTCTATTTCTACTCCCATTCTGCCGTAAGAAGAGTGCCACAAGACAGTATTCATTTTGTTTCATATAGTAAACAAACTAGGGAAACACAATCTAGATGGAGCTACTACAAGGTGGGTGAATAACTGGTTGGAAAATAATTCCCAGAGAGAAGTTATCAGTAATTCACAGTCAAACTGGAAGAACATATCAAGTAGGCTCCCACAGGGATTGGTCCTAGGTGCAGTTCTGTTTAATATTTTCATCAATGATTTAGATAATAGCATAGAGAGTACACTTATGAAGTCTGTGGACAATACCAAACTGGGAGGCGTTGCAAATGCTCAGAGGATAGGATTAAAATTCAAAATGATCTGGACAAACTGGAGAAATGGTCTGAAGTAATTAGGATGAAATTTAATAAGGACAAATGCAAAGTATTCCACTTAGGAAGGAACAACCAATTACACACATACAAAACAGGAAATGACTGTGAAATGACTGCCTAGGAAGGATTACTGCAGAAAGGGATCTGGGGTTCATAGTGGATCACAAGTTAAATATGAGTCAACAGTTAACACTGTTACAAAAAAAGCAAACATCGTTCTGGGATGTATTAGCAGGAGTGTTGTAAGCAAGACATGAGAAGTAATTCTTCCACTCTCCTCTGCGGTGATATGGCCTCAACTGGAGTATTGTGTTGAGTTCTAGGCGCTACATTTCAGGAAAGATGGGGACAAATTGGAGAAAGTCCAGAGGTGAGCAACAAAAATGATTACAGGTCTAGAAAGCATGAGCTATGAAGGAAGATTGAAAAAATTGGGTTTGTTTAGTCTGGAGAAGAGAAGACTGAGTGGGGACATGATAAATTTTCAAGTACATAAAATATTGTTACAAGGGGAAGGGAGAAAAAAGTATTCTCCTTAACCTCTGATGATAGGACAAGAAGCAATGGGCTTAAATTGCAGTAAGGGAGGTTTACATTGGACATTAAAAATCTTCCTAACTGCCAGGGTAGTTAAGCACTGCAATACATTGCCGAGAGAGGTTGTGGAATCTCTGTCACTGGAGGTTTTTAAGAGCAGGTTAGGCAAACACCTGTCAGGGATGGTCTAGATCAGCGGTTCTCAAACTGTGGATCAGGACCCCAAAGTGGGTCAGGACCCCCTTTGAATGGGATCACCAGGGCTGTCTTAGATTTGCTGGGGCCCAGGGCTGAAGCCAAAGCCCAAGGGCTTCAGCCCTGGGCAGTAGGACTCAGGTTACAGGCCCCTTGCCTGGGGCTGAAGTCCCTGACCCTCAGCTTTGGCTCCCCTTCCTGGAGCTGTGTGGCTCAGGCTTTGGCCCCCCGACCCAGGAGAGTGGGGCTTGGGCGGGCTCAGGCTTTTCCCCCCCCTCTTGGAGTCATGAAGTAATTTTTGTTGTTAGAAGGGGGTCGTGGTGTAATGAAGTTTGAGAACCCCTGGTCTAGATAATACTTAGTCCTACCTTGAGTGCAGGGGACTGGACTAGAAGACCTCTTGAGGTCCCTTCCAGTCCTATGATTCTATAAGTTATAAAAAGGACAATACTATTATTATTTTTACAAATTAACAATTAGATGTTGGCTTTGCAAGTCTGGAACAAAGAGTGTGGAGGTCTGGCCATCCTATCTATTTATATTGTTCATTAAAATGTTTGCATATTCTTCCTTAACCTACAACATTACCTGCCAGTCAAAGGTGAACAAAACAGATATGTTCACTTGAAAGATGGATCTTAGAGTGCTTCTGAGTGCAGAACTGAGGCATGTAGCAAAATGCCATTATTGGTCTATGGGAGTGGGCACTGCCCTATATGATAGTTACAGCACATTACTGCACTACTACAACTTATTTTAGAAGAGTCAAAGAAAGGTATATGTAAGACTGGGAAAAAACAGGCATTCTGAGTCTCACTATAAACAGGAAACAGTTAACTTTAATTAGATTATATTTTTGGTAAAACAGTATTGGCAAACACTACATACTTTGTGGTTGTGAGTTCATGCTATAAACTTCTGACAATAAGGGCTGGATTGTGAGATAATAATCTGCCCTGAGTAAGGGGCAGTGCATTGTTGCAGTGTCTGTGCAGCAGTCCAGGAGTGAGATTGTGATTAGAGAGTCACAATCTTCCTCCTGGCTTCCCTGCTGATCCAGGAAGGGAGTTAACTGTGCAGTGTATACCTGGCACAGCGTACGCTGCATGACATGTTCTGGAGGTGGAGCTCTTTCCCACCCTTTCCACCCACTGCCCCCCAGCCCCGACTCAAAAGGCTGTATGTGAGAGAGAGAGAGAGAGAGAGAGAGAGAGAGAGAAATGTAACACTCTGCAAAGTCTGTTTCTACTCCTGTGCTGCTACCCAGGCTGTGAGTAGCTCATTTACACCTCTGTGCCCTGTGCTAGTCAGGGCACAATTTAGTCCTACATAATTTCTTCCCAAATATTTTATTGCTCAATTAAATGTAGAAAATCCCTGATCTTTACAACCCATTACTTTACAAGGGTAGATAATGCTAAGCACACCTAATTGTTTTTAGGAATGCAGATGATATTTTAACATTAATCCCATTCTTATCATATTTGACATCACTCTGTCAGTTTTAAGTTATGTATTTATAGGGCGCTCCCTTTGTATTTTGTAAATCTCAATGAAATTAACATTAATCAATTCTGAGAGATTGTCACCAACGTAATTTTCACATGTACTGCTGAATTCTAAAGTAAAGTATGCTACTAAAACCAAAGCTATTAATAATAACCTAAAGCAATGATGCAAGTATGGAGAGTAAAGAGAGCACACAGCGATTAGAATTCAAAAGAAACAAACATTTCAGGCTTATTATGCAAGTCTGTACAATTGCGAGATAAAGCAAACTGTCAGAGTAAAATTCAGAGTAACTTTGCTCTTTTATGTATTTTATTGAGCTTTTAGCCATGTGCCTACCCCCATTTAAGAGTTGTATTCAATAAAAACACTGCTAGGCTTCCACAGTCTGAAGCCTCTTTCAAATCCTGAACAATCCAGTTCTGAAGGCTTCACTGGGTAACTGTGTGGTGCAGTGGCTAGTCAGTGTTTCTATTAAACACAGATCTTTCAAGCTATGTAGCGACAGTTAACTTCCCAACACCAGATGAAAAATCATTTTATTATAGTGTATATTTTATAGTTTTACCAAAATACAAAGATCATAGCGTAAATTCTAAAGCTCCAATTGCAATAAATCTATTGAATGGCTCCATATTTTTCCACAGTATATCCGTGCACATGAAACAGCATACTGGTAATTTGTTAAAAATGCATTATAGTTGTAACATTTTAAATAATTCACAATAGGTCTCTAATGCCACAGGACTTAAAATAAAGAAGTGTCAACATGACTGTCACCTTCAGTACCTTTCCCAGATGCAGCATCTCAGATTTACTTTTTCTTTTCATTAAAAAGGTTAAACTGGAGCCACTAATCAGCGAGTTGTGGGGGGTATGTGTGTTGTTGTTTTTTAATTAATGGTGAATGTTGACAATGGACAGAGGAGTATCAAAAGCTGAAGACAAGAAATATCTGGTTTTAGACCAGACTTAAAAAAAGAAATTACTACACAAGTATATATTTTTAAATTGAAATTTAAGGACAGTTTCTGATCTTTCACAAGTTCTTCCACTGGCATAACTGCCTGGATTGGTCTCTCCAATTTTTGCTCACACATCTGAGGTTGCATGTGCTTAAGTCATGCATGTGCCCACTTAAAATCTGAGTCTGAGTATATTCTAGTCTTGCATAAAAGGACACTTCCCCCAAAAAACTGAGGGGAAAAGAAGAACGGATCATTTAGGTGTCAGATCTAAGATGTGACCTACATACCCCTGCAACTTTTGTATGGCATTATATGCAATTTTAGGGCAAATCAGCCTGAATATTTCATAGGCTGAATACCGGACCGTCAATGGAGTCTAGCCTAGATTTAAAAAAAAAAAATTCCCACTTCAGAATAATGACATAATTCATTTAAAAAGACAGTTTTTCATACATTGATATAATCAAACCATAGGGTGTGGGTTTTTTTGAAAGATAAATCCTTAGATTAAATGGCTTGCAGAATTAAACATAGACAACAATTTAAAAATCTCAATCCAGACTTTCAAAAATGTTTGTCTCTCTAGGTTTGATATGGTTACTCATCACAATGGTATTTGTCCCCCTAAATAGTTCATATTTAACCTTAGGCACCCATTTTTGAAAATCTTAGAGTATTAATTTTATATAGTAAGCACTCTAAAAAGCACAAGAATCTACATTAAACTGACACTAAATTACACCCTCTGTATTTCTTTTTAATGTCTTAATCACCAAGCCAAATTAGGGGGATTATAAATACCTTTGTTATATCATTACTGTATTGGGCTTTCAAAGTTCAAGTATTAGGAAAACTACCTTCACTTAACACAATCTGAATGATGCTTGCTTCATAAACAGGATGAGGTTTATTTACCAAGGGAGTTGAGGAAGGTATCCTGTTGAGATTATGCCTGTCTTCAAACCTCTACTACTGTAACTGAACTGTCACATTCAGTTACAAAATTTGAATTAGAACTTTTTAAAAATTCGTTTGATGTGGAGTTTATTTGTTAATATTAAGTGACAGCTTTGAATGTTATGATAGCAGATAAAAAGTTGAAGTCACTCTACGCTAACATGCTAACTAGAGGGAGATCATTTTTGGAGGTCATACAACGTGCTTCAGTTCTCCCAAAAGCTTCATAATTAATTTATATATTTTCTTTGATATTCTTTCTAAGGTTTGTGGAAACTTATTAAGCATATTCTACTGGGTAAAACAGAACAAAAATCAAAGAATACTTAAAGATAGAGGAGAAACAAGATCAGAGCCCTACCACCCACAACGATAATCAAGCCAGTAGCATGTCATCTACCTGCCAAGGGCTACATGTGAGTGCTGTTACCCAGACTTGCCAGGGATAACAAAGTGACTGTGTCCTGGTATAGCGAAGTTTGGGAGGGGGAGAGAGCTGACCATGCTTACAGCTCTTCAGAAGAGCAGAAACATTTAGGCCATTCCATTAGAATTTAGACATTTCATCAAGAATGACACACTTAGGACTCCCCAGAGGCTGGGAATATGTGGTACATGAATTGCCACCTCCCTCTCTCCTCTGTCAACACAAAGTTTTTCCTTTCTTGAGATTTTTTTCCGGGTCAAGGGAAGGGTGTAATGAGTATACTAAAGTTTCTTACAGTTTTGATGTTTCTTAAACAATATTATTCTTTTGTCATTTTTCACGGTAATACACCAGTTAATTAAATTCACACAGGATGTATTTTTCTGTGGACTGCTAAGGACTAAATCAATTCTCAGATTAATGCATTAACAAAATCACAAGTATCTGAGTGTTCTAAGCAGGGCATGAGATAACAGAGACAATCTCAGTATATGGATCTTCTCAGGAAACAAAACAAAACAAAATCAAATATAATTTCTGTGTGGGGATCCATCTCCCTGCCCCAATTTGATGTTCATTTCCAAAGAGTCATACAGACAGGAAAATGGATACTCCTGGAACGTGCTAGAAAAGAAAATGAGGAATGAACTCTAATTTGGAGGCAAATAGTGGCCCAGCTGGTGTGGCAGTGCAGGGGCATCAGGGGACGCAAGGCAATTTACCCCCTAATGCTGGCTAACTTTATCACAGGTATCAATGCAGAAGGGGACGCAGGCTCTACAAATTCTAGATTCCTCACATGGATGGGCAGGAGGAGACTGAACAGAGTCTTGGCTCTCCTTCCCCATCCCATGACATGGCAACTAGCATAGCTGTTCTGGGGAACATATGCTGTGCGAATAATAGATGCATCACAGTTTACTGCCTCCCCAGATCATCAGGGAAACAGGGTGGGAATTTGTGAGTCTCTGAGCAGCTTCTGGGGAAGTCGGGTTGCCCCTTACTCTGGGGTCCTGACAAAACCTCCATTATGCCCTTAATCGGTATAGAATACTTGAATTTTTTTTTCCTTTTATAAAGATCCCTTTTTCTATTCCTACGCAATGCTGGGTTCCATTACAAGTATTTACATTTTTTTCTTAAGTACTGTTTGTTAGGCTTTTACTTCACATTTTTTACCATCTAACAAATACTGTGGTTGTGCAAATGTTTACATTTTTGTTCATCTTATTTACTTTTGCACAAAAAAGAGATTTGTTTTTATTCTAAAAATACTGGTTTTGTTTGGAGAAAAAGGATTAATAATTACAGAGAATTGGGATTTTCACATTTATGTTGTTATATACAAAACAGCATAGCTGAACAGTTAGATTAACTCATATTCTGGAATACAAGAGAGATGTCTGAGGCAGTCCCACATTTTCTCATACAGGCGGAACTCCCATTAGTTCTGCCTGCACAGGCATATGGGATGGGCCCCATGTCAGAATAAGTATAACTTTAACTAGACCAACTGTAAAGTGAATGCTCCATTTTCTAAAGGAGAGGACTGTTCTTGAGCATTCTCAACCTGCCTGCTGATTTATAAAGTAGCAATGACGGTAGCTTCAGAAATGGTTTCACAATGACTCCCTTCTTCTGAAAGAATTGAGGCAAACCACACACATAGAATTATTACTCCGAATAACTGCTTGCGCTGGGCCATTTGACTAATAAGGAAAAAGAATTTATAAAATGAATCCAGGTTTCCCTATTTTTGCCCTTTTGAATGCAAGCTCCTGAGGACAGGACTGTCTTTATTTTGAGTCCTGTACAGTGCTTATCACACTGTCAGTACTTAATAAGACATAATCATAATAGTTCTGCCCTCACACCTAAAGTAAAGCTGTTAACATAGCATTTAATAAAAGCTAGGGACGGATTAAATTGACGGTAAATACTGAAGCCTAGAATGAGGGGCACTATTTAAGTTCATTGGGCTACCCAGGCTCACAACAAAATAAGTGAAATGTGATTTTGTGGCATTCTCTCTGGGGCAGGGTGTGATGAAGTGGGTATTTTCTGTAATAATAGACAAACAAATTTATTTGGGCATAAGCTTTCGTGGGCTAGAATCCTTCTTCTCTGCACCCTCTTCTCTTCCATGTATTGGGAATATCTATTCCCCTGTACAGACCTCTGGAATTACAGAGGTTCTAAATTTACGCTTTCTTGCTGATAATCTTAATTTCATCTTTGAGAACCTCTTTTCTGAATTTCTCTACATCACTGCTACTAACATGAACCATGATCAAAGACTCCACCCCAACACTTATTAAAATATTATCTACATGCATTTCAGCAAATGATCTGAATGCTCTCATAATAATCAGCCCAGATATTTATATTCCTGATGTTAGCATCCCACCCCAGCCTGTTTACTAGATCCCAAGTCAGCAATCACCTCACTTCACAGATCTTAGGCACTTCACCCTCACATCAATCAAAGTAAATGAGGTATATTTTGAGGAATGTTTTCAGTTTACTATTTTTTTAAATATAAGAAGTGCTGTTACAAATTAGGTGTTTTTGAGCACAAGTAATAAGACATACAGAATCTTTTAAGGCATTTTAAATATTACCTATTAAGATCCTGAAATATTATTTTGCTTGATATCTGGGTCCATGTTTTAGGACATTAAAAATTTAGCTCTATAAACCATTTTTGTTTTTGACTTGTCAATCCTTCTAGAACTGGTGTTTCTCTTGAGAGTTAGACTCAATAGCTTTAAGTGGTGCTGATTCAAAACAATCACTCAAAGGGAGTTAATTCATTACAATAAAAAAGTACCAAGAATTTGGCACAATAGTCCGTTTCTGTTCAAAAGTAATTCAGTACATAAACAGTGATGGGTTCATGTAGGTCAGAATTGAAGAATATTGTCAGAATTATGAGAGATAACTAAATAACATCAGAGTGGTAGCCATGTTAATCTGTATCAGCAAAAACAACGAGGAGTCCTTGTGGCACCTTAGAGACTAACAAATTTATTTGGGCATAAGCTTTCATGGGCTAGAACCCACTTCATCGGATGCATGAAGTGAAAAATACAGGAGCAGGTATAAATACATGAAAGGATGGGGGTTGCTTTACCAAGTCTGAGGTCAGTCTAACGAGATAAATCAATTAACAGCAGGACACCAAGGGAGGAAAAATAACTTTTGAAGTGGTAGGAGAGTGGCCCATTACAGACAGTTGACACACCTTCTTGTCCTTTTTGATGCCTTTATGGCGTCTTCCTTAGGTCTTTCCGTGATGGACAGAAATAATGTTGGTAACTTTCTGAAAGACTTTGTCCTTTCAACGTAAAAAACTAGCACCCTTTGGAGATCCAGGGTATGAAGCATTGCTTCTTATTTGTTCCCATTAGGTTTTGGAACGAATGATGGGAGATGGATTGGTTGATTCAAATGGAATGATGAAACTATTTTAGGTAGAAATTTGGGATGTGGTTGTAGGATAACTTTGCTTTTGAAAAATATTGCGTATGAGGCATGTGCCATGAGGGCCTCCAGTTCTCCTACTCATTGGGTAGATGTGATAGCGACCAGAAAGGCCACCTTCATTGAAAGATGGAGAAGTGAACATGTCGTTTGTGGCTCAAAAGTCCCCCCGCCCCCCCAGGCATTGCAGCATCAGATCCCATGATAAAGTAGGGGCTCGTATTGCAGGATAAAGGTTACCAAGACCCTTTTATTGGTAGCGTTTAGTGGTAGGGTGTGCAAAGATCAAAAATTCATCCACTTCGTGGTGGAACGCCGTGATTGCTGTGATGTGTGCCCCGTTAGAGCTCATTGAGAGACCAGATTTCTTGAGTTCCAACATGTAATCCAATAAAGGAGAGGTAGTTGCTATTATTTGCCTATTCTGGCACCATGTATGGAATCTCTTCCATTTGCGCAGGTTGATATATCATGTAGTAGTCCTTCTGCTGTTTACCTCCTCTGAACAGATCATTTCATTGTCTCGGAACCATGGAGTTGCCATGCCTTCAGGTGTTTGATGATAAATGTCATTTCTGACATATGGCCTAACAGTTGGAGGTAGGTCCTGTCCGATGTCTGTGGGCTGGCTTGCATTATAGCAATTAGGTGGACTAGAGTGGAAGCTACAGCCTCTCTGCCCAGATTTACCAGAGGGTCAAGGTAGGCCCCCAATAAACTCCAGTCTCTGCACAGGTGTGAATGTTGATTTTTTTGTTTGTTTGTTCATTTGTAGCCGTAGCTGTGTCTTTTCGGTAGCTGCTAGGGCCCTTCTTGAATTGAGGCTTTGAGTAAGCACTTATCATCCAGATAGGGGAATATTATGACCCCTCGTCTGCAGAGGTGAGCTGCCACCACCGCAAGAACTTTTGAAAATCCCCTTGGAGCCATAGATAAGCTGAAAGGGAGTACTTTGGAGTGGAAACAATCTGTTCCCAGAGCAAATCTGCGAAACCACCTATGTGAGGGATGTATCGTTATGTGGAAATATGCATCCTGGAGGTCGAGGGCCTAGTGCTGGAATTATTGTTGCTAGCATGACCATCCTGAATCGCTGGGTCTTCCTGAATTTGTTGAGTCTTCTTAAGTCGAGAATGGGATTCCATCCTCCAGTTTTTTTTCTGGGTTAGAAAATAATGGCAGTAGAAACCCTTCCCTCTGTGTTGTGTTCGTACTGGTTCTACTGCGCCTAGGCATACAAGACGGGTTTACCTCTTGTCACAGTAGGTGTTTGTAAGAAAGGGTCCCTGAAGACGAATGGGGAGGGAGGGTGGGGAGGGGGGGATGAAGGTAAATTGGATGGAATAGCCAGTCTCGATTTCTAATACCCATTGTCTGATGTGATGTTTTGCCATGCTGGATGGAAAGGAATTAGGTGGTCTCCGAATGGATGGATGGTGTCAGATGGGTCCAGCAATAGAAAAAGTGGAAGGTGTCTCTGGTCCTCAACCAAACCCTCAAAACTGTTGTTTAGAGGGAGACTGCTGAGATGTTGAGGGCTGAGAAGGGAGTGGTCTCCGCCTTGCAGGTCTCTGCCTCTACCTCTGAGGCTGGGTGTAGGGCACGGATCTAGATCTTTGTGTCAAGTAATACTTCCTCTGTTCTTTCTTTTGTGTAGGTGTGTATATGCCCAAGGATCTCAGAGTCACTATGGAGTCCTTCAATATGTGAAGGAACTCATCTGTTTGGGCTGCAAACAGCTTGGGGCCTTCGAACGGGAGATCATCAACAGTTAATTGTACCTCTTTGGGAAAACCTGAGAGGTGGAGCTAGGAAGCTTGTTGCATTACTAAGGCCATGACGATGGAGTGTGCCACCATGTTTGTGGAGTCCAGTGAAGTTTGTAAATCTGTGCAAGATAGGAGTTGACCCTTGTATATGAAAGCTTTAAATTGTTCCTTTTTGTCCTCAGGTATGTGCTCAATAAAGTCAGACATTTTTGAGTAACTGGAGTAATTGTATTTGGCCATTAATGCTTATAGTTTGCATTCCTGAACTATAGGGTTGCTGAAGAGTAAACTTCACAACCAAAAAGATCCAATCTCTTCAAGTCCCTGTCATATTGGGTGGATCTGGAATGGTGTTGTTTGCTCTGCTCATTCACGGTCTCTGCCACCAGAGAGTTTGGCGTAGGATGTAAAAATAGAAATTCCATCTCCTTGGAAGGGACATAATATTTTTTTTATTCGCTCTTTTAGAGGTGGGTGGAATTGTTACTGGGGTCTGCCAGATGGTCTTGGCTGAGTCCATGAGCACCTTGTTTATTGGGAGGGCAATCTTGGAATAGACTGAAGTCTGGAGGATGTCCAACAACTTATGTTGTGACTCCGCAACTTTTTCCAGCAATATCTTCAGGGAATCTACGATCCTTTTTAAATAGTTCTTGGAACTGTTTAAAGTCATCCCCCATTGTGGAGAAGGGGAATAATAGCTTCATCCGGACAGGAGAATGAAAAAGTGGCAGCTGGGGTGACTTCCTGAGTTGAAGTCTCCTCCAGTTCCTCGACTGCCTCTTCCGGAGGTTCAGAGGGTGATGGAGAATGCCTTGACCTCTCCTTGTGTGGACTGGGAGGCTTAAGATAGTGTTGGCGGTACACTGCCCATGGGTCTCAGTAAGGCCATTGTGGTGGGAATGGCATTAGTGGCAGCATCCATAGATGTATATACCATCCTTGGGTTTCAGGTCTGGGATGGTATTCATGTTTCTCTAGTGGACCTGGTCTGGTAGCTGTGTGGGTAGGCAAGGAGTAATGGGAGGAGTAGATTTCCTCTTCCATCATCATCATCATCATCATCCTTGTCGCTGGATAAAGGAGGAGCTGATCTGGGTAGCGTGGTAAGTTGGCACGGTATCGAGCATGCTGGAGTAAGGTCAATACCGATGAGTGGAGATTCCGGTGCTGAGGATACTAAAAGTTCTTTATTTCAGACAAATTGCTGTGGTACCGAGAGTATCGGTACTGAGGAGGGTGTTGTTGGTAGTACCAGTGCCTTTACCATGGTTGCCGGTGCTGAGGATTGTGCGCTATACGCTGTGGAGGCAGAAGGTGGCACCACAGACTTTAGCGCTGCTGCACTGCTCAGTGCCGCATGTGAGAGCAGCTCCAGCAGTACGGAGGTAAGGATGGTAGGTTTCCCTTTTGTGCCTTTTTCTGAGCCAGCTCACTTAGGGTCTTTGGCTCACATGGTAACCATGATACTGGATGGTCCCGCTACCTCAGAGGTGGATGGTCTCGGTGCAGTTGGTACCAATGGGGGCTGATGGGTCGGGGATTGTCTCTTTTTGAAGGGTTCCCAAGAAGGGGAGGTCAGAACCAGTTTCTTTGTTGGAGTGCTCCTTCCTCTGAGAGAATGGTGGGGAACATCTGTCAGATGCCACCGTTGGAGACCAGTGCCCAGGAGGGGTCCGTGATCCCAGATCGGATGCTGGACACAGAGACTTCTCCATCATGAGGAATTTTAGCTGTAGGTCCCTTGCTTTCCTGGCACAGGCCTTCAGATTGAGGCAGTGGGAGCATTTATGTGGAACATGTGTCTCACCAAGGCAGCAGACACACTCTGAATGCCCATCAGAAACTGGGATTGACGACCGGCAAGTGAGGTAACATTTAAAATCCGACAGAGGGTCCTGTGGCACCTTTAAGATTAACAGAAGTATTGGAGCATAAGCTTTCGTGGGTGAATGCCCACTTCATCAGACGCAAGTAATGGAAATTTCCAGAGGCAGGTATAAATCAGTATGGAGATAACGAGGTTATGGAGGGAGGGAGTTTGGGTGTGGTTGGTAAAGTGCCAAATAACACAGATTTTACTGTATAAGAAATTGATACCACAATGGAAGTGATTTCCATTTCTCTCTCCCTCTCTAAGATATTCAAAAATAGTCACAATTCATATATACTGACTTACTTCAGTAAATATCAATATTTACTCTCCCTCAAGGTAACTGACCTCATATTTTGCCTTGATTAATATTTATCTCTTAGGTAAGTAAACCTTGATGTTCAGTTTTTTTTAAAAGTGAATATTTCCTTAATATTGGTAGATCATGGTACAAATAAGTACCATCCTTCCATGATGAGGCTGTATATGTGTATTACAGTTTTTAGTGAATTACATTATTGCCTCTCTGTTTCCTCCCCAATTCATGTATAAACTGGAAGGAAGAGGATAAGATTTTACATGAAGATTGTTCAAACCCACTGATCATTCAAGACCTGAATATTCTGACAACATGCTAGTATACCAGATACCAAAGTGGGTTTTGTTGTTTTGTTTTCTAAACAACAATAGAAATAACATTTTGCTCATAATTTATTTTATATACACAAGTTTTAAAGGCAAATCAATAGAGAAAGCTGTATTTACCTCAACATGTGTCAATGTTTGCTCATCACTTTCCTTAGTGCTGTCCTTGAAAATTGATGGGATATTTCCATTTTTCATTTGGAAGTGTGTTTTACTCATATAGCCATCAGGAAAGTCCTGTGCTCAGAAAATACAAACCAAAAACATTTTCAGTAATCATTTAAATATGCAAAGTTCTAACTGCTACCACCATTCTACAGAATAAATAAAACACAGAATTCTGGCACCAATGCTTGGCATAATGAAGTTCTGAACCTGCTGGTAGAGGGGTCCTAACTGCATAATCTGCAGTATCCCCTAATGGCCAGTTCAGAGCAATTCTAACAGCTTTATAGGAGGCCAACTGCCCCACTAATTAAAATAAAATGTGATACAGCTGCTAAGATAATGCATCAGTGCTAGATATCTGTGTACCCGAAGGGGTGGCACAAGGAAGCTATTGGAAAACATTGTATTGAGGTCTGGAAGAGAGTTGAGCAGCTGAGGGCATAGGTGGAAGGTCTCAGGAGACAGGAAATAGTGTAGGAGACAGACAGAAAGAGCAACATAGTCAAAGTCATTTTTAGTACACCTCTACCCCGATATAACGCTGTCCTCGGGAGCCAAAAAATCTTACTGTGTTATAGGTGAAACCGTGTTATATCGAACTTGCTTTGATCTGCCGGAGTGCGCAGCCCCACCCCCTCCGGAGCACTGCTTTACCGCGTTATATCCAAATTCGTGTTATATCGGGTCGCGTTATATCAGGGTAGAGGTGTATCTGACACCAAACTTTTTTTTCCCCAGGAACAGAATCATAAGAAGACTATTCCAACAAAATGGCATGAACTATGTACAATTCAACCCCAGGTGGGGAAATTGTCCCATTTGCACCAAGTGGGCCTAACGTGTATTGGATGAAAATAGACTCTAAGAATTCGAGTGCTGATGACATTAAAAAAAACCTAACTATTAATGTTCTTAAAACTGCATCAGAGAGGAATGCCTGAAGCCCACTACCAGTAAAGCCCTTGAATGCTCATTAAAATCTAGATCTGATCTAAAACCTTTTGCATATAAAAAGACAGTTAGAAAAAGGACAGTTTCATAATATTAAGATAACATCTATAAAAACAGTGAAAGCAGAACGGGGGTTGATGGTTAAATTAAACAAGACACTTAGCATCTCTCTCTACTGGAGGTTTCTGCCAAGTGCAGCTACATTGATGTAGTCAATGCAAACCCATAGGATAGATAAGGTGTACCGGTGTAAGAGAGGGCTCACACTGGTATCACTTACCTGTGTAAATTCACAGGTTATGTGACACCAATTCATGCCCTATTTTGCAGTGGTGCAGTATATCTGTAGTAAGGGTTTGTACCTGCATACCTTCAACTATGTAGTCACACGAAAACAAATTTCCCTAATCTTCAGCAAACTCCTAGGGTTAATTTGGATTTTTCCCTCTTGGGTTGCATAACCTCACACACAGAAGGTCAGAACTGGGGTGAGGGGACCAAATTAACCCTAAACATGCTCTCATTTTGATCATTTGGATGATTAACAATTTTCATCTATTTTTATAGATCAGCTTTTTTCATTTAAACCACATACAAGCATGATACAAGTACTTTACAACATATGGGCATTTATACCACTGCCTTGCACAGGGACTATTGCAGAGCTTCACTTCTCCATAAGGGGCATTCAAGAGGAGAGTTTGCCTCAGACAAGCACAGTTTCTGCAAGTGCACAGACCTCTGGTGTGCAGAACAGCAATCTGCTCCATCCTTTAAGAGAGAACAGCCTGGGCCTCAGACTCGGGGAAGATGAACATGGTCATAATGACCCTTCCTAGACTTCATTCCCTTTTTACCATAGGTATTGTGATAGGTCCTTGCACAACTGCACAAGGGTAGAGAAAGACTTTTGGTGGGTTTCTCCACACCCTGATATACATCCTTTAAAATTAGTTTGTCAATTAGAAATAAGATATGGGAGAACATGTTAATAATGGATTGCTGGAAAATGCACACGCTGAAAGGCAGCAAAAATGCATGGAGAACAATAAATAGTATCTGCATGCTAAGGACTTATTTCTCAAAGAAAACAAATAAATTGGGGTTTTATTAGCTGTTTCATTACATTTTATTTTAGACAAACAAACACAGACAGCATATGTGCAACATCTGATGTAAAAGGATTCCATTCAAAACAGTCTCTGAACAAAACTCATTAATGTAGCATTAAATTGCTTGACAGGCTGCAAATTTAACTATAATTTAACTCTTTGGTTAATCTACCATTTCTGACACAGATTATTCTGATCTTTAAATCAACATGTGTTCCATTCTAACACATTCATTCTGTCTTGTCTTTTCTACGATGTTACAAAATATATTTAACTGCAGCATCTGTTATGGGCTATTTGTGTGCTTTGTTCATACCTGAAACAAGATGATAATGCTAGTTATATATATTTTTGTTAGTAAACTTTTAACACAGATAATATTTTGAAAAATTGCCTTGCTCTTAGCTTCTCTCGCTGCCATGCTATATTTGTCTTCCCACTAAATCTCAGTGGGCCAAATTCACTGACAGTGTGCTTATACATGGAATGTTCCTGATGGCAGAAAGAGCTGCACCCTCAGTTTTGAAGTGCCATAAGGGCAATCCAAAAGGTGGACAGAAATGACTGAAAAAATAGGCCTGACCTGAATAGCCAGAGAGTCCACTTAAGTGGCTTTCTGGAGAATGTTCTATTTGTGGACCTCCTTGAGAGCTGCACCAGGCAATTAAACCTGCCTACATGGGCAGAAAATCTTTGGAGAAGAGAAGTGGAAGAAATACCACCTACCCTCCACAGGGTTGAATTGCCCAGGGGAGAGGGGTACAATGAGCTCTGGTGGAGCAGGGGTGGGCATGTAATATATACTTCCCTGAACCAGCTTTTCCTGATGGGTGAAGAAGGAGCCCAACCTCTCTGCATGCTTCCAAACTCTACAGCCTGTAATTTCCCTGGAAGATATACCTGTAAAAGCCAGGAACCTGTGGAGTTAGTATTCTCTATATTTTATACCAGCAAGGGGGTGGGAAGGCACCACTTGCCACCACTAGGCATAGGGGACCCAAGAAAGTTAAGCATCTACCATGTTACAGAGCCTCTCTAGTACAACGTATATTTATGTATAAATGAGTCAATACACCTGTAGGGACTTTTCTTCTTAAAATAAGAGAAGACAGTTCGCCTGTACTTAAATTGGCTTATAAATAAATGTAGATCATAATATATTTCGGTCACAATAGCCTTTGACATGGTTACTCATGACTACATGGGGATGAGATTAACCTATTTGCCTATTAAATAAAATTTATAATGAAAGCAAATGTATACATGGCTTTGGCAGAGTAGATGTAACTGCCTAATTTGTGCAATATTCAGTATTACTACCCAAATTCAGCTTCATCAGGTCTATAGGTGATGCACTCCTACACTGCAGGTTGTAGTTCTCCCTTGACAAGAGAGGGTCATAACATAATATGGACCTCACCCTCCACATCTATACGTACAGGGTTTTGCTTAGACCAGGTGAGTTTATGACATGATAGCCTAATTCACAAAGTTGGATGCTTTATCATTTAAATTTAATTTCTACTGAATTCATGAACAGTTCTACAACCCTGACTTGCATGAGTAGTCTCGCTGACATCAAAGAGACTATTCATGTGAGTATGGAATGCAGGAATGGGCTCCAAGTAAATGACATCAGCAACATTAAGAGTACACCAAACTGTTCCTGACACATATATATATATTGGGGGGAGGGAGGGGAAAGGGAACAAAAAACCTGTCTATTACCCATTCTGCTTTAAGACACTCATCTCTTTCAAGGGAAATTTCCTCCCCTGATTATCACTGAATAAATGGATGTTCTCCATGGCCAAGTTTTTATCACAATCTGGAATCACAGAGTCGCCAACTTGGCCCATTAAAAAAAAATCTCACCATTTTTTATATGTGAGAACAAAAAATCTGTCTCATTGCACTATTTTCAGCCAAGCTTCTATTTCACAGAAAGTTCAAACTTTGACCCAAGTATTGAATTCCTGGTAGAGGCTCAGAGCATCTTTCTGTTCTGAATAAACTCCTCAGACACATAGCCTTGGACTGAAATCTAAGGTTTCAAATGGCTGCCTATATGAAAGGGTGCATTGTAACTCTTTTGCTAATATTTTCACTCTTTTAAAAAAAATGTGATTTAAAGAGAAATTGCAATTTGTGGCTGAAGCCATGTTCTTCCTTTTTACCAGAGTCCTACCTTTTTTGCAGTGAGAGTCTTAAATTCTAGTTTACAAATTCTAGTGTATAGGGAAAGTATTGTCACAGATCTACAAGCCTTCAATATATTTTAAAATATTATAAAGATGACTTTAAAAATTGCACATGGTTTTCCCCAAAGTTTTAGAAAAGGATGGAGAGGGACTAAGTCACTAAATAGAATTACTGGTTTAGTTTCTCAGCTACAGCCATCTTTGCATTTTCTAATTCTGTGTAAAGTGCCAAGCTCTCTGATGTGTGTGCTAGAGCAGCCTGGGAGATGTTCTGTCACAACAGTTCTCAACCAGGAGTTCGGGACCCTCTGGGGTGCTTCAGGGGATCCTTCAAGCAAGGCTGGCATTAAACTCACTGAAGCCACGAAGCGCAGGGCTGAGGCCATGGGCACTGAGCCCTGCCACCCAGGGCTGAAGCTGAAGCCTGAGCAACTTAGCTTCATGGGGCCCCTTCCCTGCTTGCTACCCCCTAATGCCAGTTCTGACTTTTGTAGGCAGGGGGAGGGGAAGATAAGGTCAATAAGGCAGCCCCGGCACAGAGAAGCTGGGAAGAAGGTGGATTAGAAGTTGCTATGCATGCAGTACCCCACAAAATGTATCTTATTACCCTTGAATGATCCACTCATGCCTAACTACTCCAGGTTTAGGTTCTGTATCCAGCAGTGTGGCACAAAATTTTCATACCAGAGAAGAGAATCTGGGCCAATGTGTTCAGTGATGAATGGAAAAGATTTATAAATGAAAATGGCAAATTACATCTGAATGGCTCATTTTGATATTGTCTTCAACTAGGTTAAAAGTAGGTGAGAAGTTTTCAGACAAGGAAAATGTTTGAGGGCAGAAAAAGAAACTGGTTTGGACAGGCATCATGGTTGAATGAGACTAGGAGTCAGGAGACCTCGATTCTAGTCCCAGTAACCTGCTGTGTGATTTTGGGGAAGTCACTTCACCTCTCGGTGCCTCTTTTTATCCTTCCACCCTGTGTTTGCCTCGCATAATGGGGCACCGCATTTGGGGCTTAGTTGGTTTACCAGCCTGTAGGACATGAAGGAAAACCTTGCAACAATAAGTTTTTATTAAATATCAAATTACTGCCCATACCTTTATACTTTTCCACTCCCAACCATCTCCTATTTGCTGTGAATGTTTAATGAACTCTGCACAACACTGCTTGAATCTATTTTCTTCCAGATAGAAGTCATCTTCAGTATCCAAGTTAAGTGACATCTGCACAGAAAATGGAATGTTAGTATTGGCAGCTGCAATGAAAACTAAAAATTATTTGTGCTGATTTTATATATATAAGGTATACAAGCAATTCAACAGTAAAATAACCAGTACATCAACAATTTTAAATAAATATTTTTGTTTCTTAAACTAAAATAAAGATTTATTTCTTTGATTGTAAGGTCTTTACAGAAGGGACTGTGTCTTATATGATTCCAATCCTGCACATACTTCCACCTATGAGCAACTTTACAAATATGAGTAGTTCTAGTAAGACCAAACTACCATATCAATTCTAGAGACAGGCCCTCAACACTTAATAAGGGGGTTTTCCCAAAGAAAGGGCGCAGCCCTATAAAATGCTGAGCATTTCCTATGAGATGCGAGTGCTCTGAACTCTCATTAACACCAAGAGTAGTTGAGCATTCTTAGCACTTCTCAGGACAACACATTGCACGACTAGGCCCCGTGGGTCAAATCCTGGTCCCATTGAAGTCAAAGGTAAAACTGCTGTAGGTTTCAACAGGACATGAGCGCCCAGTGTGCCACTATGGCCAAAAGAGCTAATGTGATCCTGGGATGCATAAACTGGGGAATCTTGAATAGGAGTAGACCGTTCCTTTACCTCTATATTTGGCACTAATGTGACCGCTGCTGGAATACTGTGTCCAGTTCTGGTGCCCATAGTTCAAGAAAGATGTTGATAAATTGGAGAGAATTCAGAGAAGAGCCATGAGACTAATTAAAGGATTAGAAAACGTGTCTTATAGTGATAGACTCAAAGAGCTCAGTCTAGTTTAAAAAGAGAAGGTTAAAAGGTGACTTGATTACAGTCTATAGGATATACAAATATTTTATAATGGGCTCTTCAGTTAAGCAGAGAAAGGTATACCACAATCCAATGGCTGGAAGTTGAAGCTAGACAAATTCAGATTGGAAATAAGGCATACATTTTTGACAGTGAGGAGAATTAAGCACTGGAACAATTTACCAAGGGTCATGTGGATTTTCCATCACAGACATTTTTTAAATCAAGATTGGATGTTTTTTCTAAAAGATCTGCTCTAGGAATTATTTTGGGAAAGTTCTATGGCCTGTGTTATACTGGAGCTCAGACTGGATGATCACAATGGTCCCTTTTGACCTTGGAACCTATAAATCTAGGACCAGGATTTTGCCCTAAAGCAACATTATTTGAACAAAGTTATAAAAAAAGTTAAATATTACAATGGTAACTCAAATTAGGAAATAAAGTCTATCTTCAAACTGATATAAATTCCTTGGGAACAGACTGTGGGATAGATTCTCTGCTGGATGTAACAGAAGAGGGATACTGCAAGGGAGCAGATTTTGTGTTGGCCCCAGCAGAGATTAAAGCATTCCTCAATGTACTTTAATTAACGCTGGCTGGTTATAGCACGCAAGTGCCATCTACCAGTTGCAGATTGCCAGAATACAACATGATTCAACCACACCCTCTCCCCACCCACCTATAGGAGATGTTTTAAGGGGATGGTGCAAATGCCAGATGGGGAGACGTGGCCAGTTTACAACCTCTTGTAGCACAAAATCTGGCTCTGTGTTTTTATGCTTTCTATAAGACATCATGAGCCCCTATGGTGCTATATACAAATATTTAATGATAAAATAAATAAATAATAATAAATAATTATGTATCATGTGTCTGGGCAGTAAATGTGGGCTGACAGACATACCTTCTCAGAGGAGGTGCTCAACAGCTAGCAAGATCTAGCCCTAAATCACTAAACTCCCACTCTCCCCACATAACAAATATATTTATATAATTTAAACCACATTATTTATAGTGTGAATGAACCAAACCTTTCTCTATATGTTTCCTAGATGTGAGAAGAGGAGAGCAAAGGAAAACTATATATGATTAACATGTCAGTGATTCCTAAATTTTTCATTCTATTCGATCAAAGATGCAAAACAGCAATTAAGTACAATGCATGTAAAGATCCTGAAGTTCTAATGAACATTTTAAATAGAACTATGTGTTTTAGTAAACACCTAGGGTAGGTTAAGGAATACCCTAGGGCAGAAGAAGAAACGAAGGGGGAGAGAAATACTGTGGTGAGCACGGGGGAGACAATCTGGATGGGGAGAAGAATACAGAGGAGAAGGAAAGGGAGATGAGCCTTTCGAAGCACGGGAAAGGAATGACCCTGCACACAACAAGGTACAAAAACAGGCAGGTACCAAGGGAAATGCACAGACAGAGGAACGGGTCTCAATATCCTCGGGACCCCGTCTAGACACAGGATGGGGAGTATACAGGGTGCAATTTATAAACATAGGGTGGGGCTATCCTGGGTGAAGTCACAATGCATCGGGACCCAGCATGGGGAGGGAGTCCCTCGGGACACCGGACGGGAGAGGCAGCAGGCTCGCAGAGCACTGCCCGCACAGCCACATACCGCTGACAGCACTACGCCCCTCCTCCGCCAGCTGCCACTCTCAGGTGGGGACACTCAGCATGCTCCTCCCCTCCCCGCTCCGCATGGGAACGGCCCGGCTCAGGCATGCGTTACAGAGGCAAGGCCAGGGACCCCAACGCAGCCTGCTGCGCATGCGCCCACGCCCATTATGAGCAGCAAGGCACAGAGCGCTAGTGTCCGCGCGGGCAGGTTTGGGCGGGGCGAAGAGCCCAGCGGTTAGGAGGCGTCCGGCTGAGGCGCCCCGCTGTCCCCCAGCCAGGCCTTGGCAGGGCCTAGGGGCTGCCAAATGGGAGAGCCCCGCCCCCTCCGGCACTAGCACCCCCTCGCGCGGGGGGGGGCAGCGTTAGACATGAGCTGAGGGACCAACTGCTCGGCCCTCGCCTCGGCAGCCCTGAGCTCGCGCTCTGGCTGTGCCCAACCTGCCTTTCCCTAGCGGCGGGACGTGCCGAGCTGCGGGCGGCCTGGCACAAGGGCAGGCGAGTCCGCCCAAACTCCCTTCCCGCTCCAGGTGACCTGGGGCCTCCCAGTCAGCCCCAGCGTGTGGCGCGATCCGCGAACACACCGACTGGCCCCTCCGCACAGCTCACCTCGTAGCGAATAGCGGGTGAGCGCAGAACGTGAGTCCCTGTTCGCAGCGGCCCCGGCGTAGGCTTAGTACGGGGGAGGGGAGGAAGTTCTGCTTAGCGAGGAAACGTGGCCTCGCTATTCCTGCCTTCCCCCAGTCGCCGTGCCAATAAGGCCCAAGCCCTGATCCCGCACTTCAGAGTGCTTGGGAGGCTCAATGGAGTCAGAGCAGCAGCCAGCAAGTTCAAAGTGCTCTGGCGTGTGACTCGCGCCCAGCCCCATGTGAGCAGCACATAGAATGGGAGCCTTTTGAATTATTATTCTTTCTAAGCAGTGTACTTTAAAAAAAAAAAGTGTCGTGCAGTCCTTGAAGCTGAATCCTCTGTCAGTTCCCAGTTTATTCCTCTGAATAAAGGAAGTTTCCCCACGTTAGATTGTAACTTTCAAGTTACCACCAGGCTGGCATCAACTGGAAGTAGTGAGCCTACTATAGGCCAAATGTTCTGTATCCTGTTACCACTTAGCTCGCCTATCCAGTCCTTTGTATTTGTGGCATTTAGATGTATGTGGCTGAGTATAGCAATATGGCCACCTATAGGCTTCCCCCTCCCCACCGCTTTTAATGAATGCTACTAAAAGACAGATGGCAAAACTAGAGAATTTTAGTTCAGATTGGGTTCACTACAGCAGCCCAGTAATCCTACTTTTATCTGACTATTTATAACGATTTATATAGATTTACTTTTCCTACCCCATGACTCCAGAGAGAGCGAGAGAGTGTGTGTGTGTGTGTGAGAGAGACTTCCTGTATTGAAAACAACTGGGGGGAAAACATGGAGTAAGGATAGAAGAGATAACCTGAGTGTTAATGACTTAATATTTCTAAGCATAAGCTATTGGTTTTTTGGAAAAATAATTTTAATTTATTAATTTTTTACAGCCTAAACCAAAGTATATCAGTCATGTACCTTTCTAGGCAAGGATTAGCACTTTTTATTTTCTTTCAGTTTGTGGATATACATGGCCTCACCTAAAACCCATTCAGGTCAATTGAAGATTGCTGTTGTAGATGTAGCCTTTATCATCAGATAACTTTAACTTTATAATATAATTGATAACTCACCTACTACAGCCGTATGAAGTAGGTGAGTATTTTTCTCTTCATTAGACGGATGGGAAAACGGAGAGGTTAAGTGACTTACCCAAGGACACGGCAAATGGAACTTGAGTTCTTGGTTCTCATGGCCTGTACCTAGACTACATTTCTCAATACCATGTGTATGCCATTGTGTATTTGGATAACTCAGCATAGTTTCAAAAGGAAACAACCTGGGGGGTTAGGAAGAAGCATTCCTTATGGGCATTTTATTTCATGCCTGCTCACTTCAGGGTTTCTTGCATCTTCATCTGGTTGCTGTTGGAGACAGGATACTGAACTAGAGGGACCACTGATGCGATAAAGCACTTCTTGCATTCTGATATTTTTTAGTAAATTTCCCACAGATGATGGCTGTTTGGTAGTATCTACTTTATTTTAGTTTAAATTATAATCTTTTCTTTCAAACTTTCAAGCTTCTTTCACAAATGTTTCACATCACCCTTTTTGTTACATGTCTCACCTTCCTTGTCTGTCTTTAAACATTTTCCACATTAGACTAATATAGATTGAATGGGGGCAGGGACTGTGGGTGAAATCCTGGTCCCAAAAAAGTCAATAGTAAAACTCCTGTTGACTTCAGTAGGTAGAGCCCTACGCAGATACAAATTTATATCTGCGGATATAAATTGGTATCTGCGGAACCGCAGGGCTCTCCCAGGAACCACAGCGGTGAAAGGAGCAGAATGTGGGGCTGCCGGTCCCAGGAGCCAGCACCCCATGCCGGCAGCTCCTCCAACACAGCTGTACTACCCCCAGCTCCACCCACTGGGATGGGCACCAGTCTCACCGGCAGCTGTCCCTGGTCACGCTCTTGTATTCAAGCAGCACGCACACCCCCAAATAGGAGACGCAGACAGCTGCGTGGAAGGGACAGGGCTGGGGGTGGTACAGCCGTGCCAGAGGAGCTGCTGGTGCGGGACGCTGGCTCCTGGGAGCGGTGGCCCCACGCTCTGCTCCTTTCGGTGCTGTGGTTCCCGGGAGAGCCCTGCAGTTCCACAGATACCGATTTATATCTGCGGATATAAATGTGTATTTGCGCAGAGCTCCATCAGTAGGGTCAGACTTTCACCCTGTGTGTTTATTTCTCTAGACCCAGGAAAACATAAGATGCTACATAAAAATTAACAATTTAAGGCATCAAAAGGTGATAATATAAAACAGGAAAATTGGATTATAGGGCTCTGACAATAATTAAGACACCTCATTTGAAATAAAAAATGTATACACACAGAGAACCATTTTTTAAAATTAGCTTTGATTATCATTTTTAAACCTAATAAGATCAGAGTCAACATGAAAAAACAGCCTCTGTAGACAATGGAGCAAAAGTTGTTATAATAGGAGATTGTGTGATGGTATCATAAGAGGACACCATTATTAAGTTCTTTAATAGTCATACATCAAAACCAAAAATAACCAAGATAGCACTGTCAATTTCATTAAAAACAGTAAATCAGAATCTTCTAAGTCAATGTATAATGATGTCTTAAATATTTTGTACAGGATCTCAGCCACATCAGAACTACATATTTGTTGTATTCCCAATGAGTGAGTTACTTAGGCTTACCAGATTAGATTCTACTCATATGCACATGGATGTCAGTCCAGAGTAACTTCATAGATTTTCAGTGAGATTCAGGTTCCTAAGTCACTTTGAAAATGGGACTTTCCCACTGCTTATGGACTACAGGAGTTAAATATCTGTGTAAGTAGTTTGAGAGTCCTCCAGTGACACTTATGTTCTATGTTTTAGTAACTAGCCAGAACAACTATATAAAATTGCATGTTGTGTATATTAAACACAGTTATTTGGACCTATCATGTCTATGTGGTTTTCTCATACTATTACAGTTGTGTAAAGAGCAAAAACCACAACAGCTCCTAAGTCACTTAGGAACCTTTCAAAATTTAACCCAATAACATTCAAACTTCAGATTGAGTCACCACTAGGATCTGGTTTAGAGAGTATAACTCTTCAGTTTGGCATTCTGAAATTATCATTCCACATTTAACATTAGGAAAGCAAAGATGGATGGCTACAAGAGCTAAAGGAGAGAGTGTTTCATTCTTGATTCCTAGAAAGTTTCTTACCCCAAATTGATACACAATATGATGTTTAGAGAAGATTTTCCCCCATAAGGTAGATGGGGGGTGGGGAGGTCAAGAGTGAAGCTGACTACACAAGAAATAGCATTCTGGAGCAGAACCATTATTATCAATCTCATCTGGTATCCTGCCTTTGAGCCTTTGCCAGATGTTTCACAGTGAGGTGAAAAGCCTAATAATGAACTAAATTGTTCAAAGCTAAGCTATGGGAGGAGAGTTCTTCCTGAGCACAGTCCTAATTCATCGTGTGCCTTGATGCATGGGGAATGACTGATCTTGTATTATTTTCTTTCCCAATCTAATAGCAGATGCTCTTCTTATAGGGTCAATTTTTTAAAAAATTACCTAGATAAAACTTGCAAACAAGATAAACAAAAAGAGCTTAAACCCCCAGCCATTTGACAAAATAAAAAGCAGTAAATTCTCTAGGTTGCACCATATGGTGACAGGTCTTCACTGATCAAAAAATGTCCAAATAGATTTCTGTAACAAAACAAGATAGATATTTCTGAATAAACATTGACTGAAAAGAAACAAACTCAGCCAAAATGAAAAATGTTTATCTGCAACATTCTAAACAAAAGTATTTAAAATAAAAGTGGAGAAATAGCTTACTGTAGTAAAACATAACTAAAGTACAAGAGTCTTACTCCTCGGCCTTTACAATACTCATTAGTATCATTCATTCCAGCTCTCTTTTTGACCAATCTAGAAGTGGCTATCATTACAAGCTGTTGACCACACATGTGCATCCTCACCAAAATGGGTTTATTTTCTGAACTTTCCTCTGCTGCTCTCAAAACATGTTCTTCGGAGCATTCTGTCTTTTTTTTTACAATGATTCATACAAAGGCTGAGGACTTGAGCTTCAACTGTACTAACACTTGGTGAAGCTAAATGAGGGAGAAAGGAAAAGTGGGTCTAGGTCACCTTTCTTAATGTTGGAGCTGCCTGGGAGCAAACTGGCCTCTCACAGCTGCTCTAACTTACACTGTCTTCAGCCTCTTATCACATGTGATCCCTACAGTGTAATCCTTTTTACAAAGGTGACTTAAGCTGACTACATCACTGGGGGAATCTCCAGCACATAAACCTCACTGCATCTTTAGGGGAATCTCCAGGTTCCCATTTAGAGCAGCTTTAAGTTTCCTTGGCACAACTGACAGTCTGGACAGAATATCTGGGCCTAGATATTATCTATGTTGGACCCTCAATTCTGGTTGAGAGTACAAACAAGATTTAAAAGTACTGGCTAACACATGCTAACACACACATTTAAAAAACGTACTTTAGACAAGGTACATTGCCTTTAATATATGCTAAACCAGCCAACATAAAGCCTTGACTCCTCCCTAGGTTTTAACCTGGCCATTTTAGAGTATGTTCAAGTATAAATTGCCTTGTCTAGTCTAGATTTCTGAAACATGTTTGTTAGGATATTTAGCAAACATGATACTAACCCACCTTTTATCTCAATCTAGACAAGGCCTGAAGCTTTTTTTCACTCACCTTAGCTACGCTCCAAAAGGTTGAGAGACTTTCAGAATTCAGATCCAGCTAGTAAATAAAAATCCAGTTGTTCTTTAATTCAGCTTCTTAGTATAAAATCTTCCATAACAATAGCTTATTCATCCAGATGGAATTCTACCTACAGCATGACTGAACATATGCTATTTTCTAATAAAGAAATCATTGAATACATCAGGTAGAATGATATTCTGGAGAACACTTTTCTTCATTCTGTTCAATGCACCATGCTAGATTACTTTTCTGATCCAGCAACTCTTGATGATTACCACCAAAGAAATCAGTGCTGAAGAGGACTTCTCGTATGGTCCTGATTCTGCAAACCCTTACTCATGTGAGTAATCCCATTAACTTCAATGGAACCTCAAGATAAACATATTGGAAGTTTTCAGTCCCCATTCCTTCTGTTTTACTCAAGGCTTGTGGTTTCTTAATGCTTGTGGGAAGGTGGTTAACTCTAAAATCTTAGACTCAAATTACCAAATTCACCCCTGGCATAAGTAGGTGTACCTCTAATTATTTCATCAGAGTTGCACACGCTTCCACTAAAGATGAATATGGTCAAAAGATTTCAGATTTGGGAGGTTCAAAGGTTATCTAAGCCTCCCCAACTTTTTAGGTTCAGTCGTCATTACTTTAGTCACCTGCAGCATTTTTACATGGTAAATAATACAATAAAAGTCACAAACTGTCGGGAAGACAAGGGGATGAAGAGCAGACTGTCATTGAAATTGGAATGATTTATTTAATAACACTGTGAAGTAGCACATTTTAGCTTCATGAACTCATCAGTGTCCGCTCTATTAACACTGCTCTACAGCCAAAATGCTTCTGAAATAAATGTAGTCAAACTTTACTAGTTCTGGGTCACTGAGAACGAAAATTATGCTTAAAATTGTTGATTGGCTCTAGTTTTCAAGATGTGCTATTGGGTCAGTATATACGACCCTTGACTTGGGAATGGCGGAGGATAAGTGAGTTATAAAGGGAAGGGATCTCAATTTAAACCAGAAATGACTAAAATACATCTTTGACTGGATCTAAGAATAAATCTATGACTGGGTTTGGACAGTACTTGCTTTTTAGGCAAAACAATGAATGATGCAATCTGAAGCAGGTATTGCGTCATACATGATATGAATTGCATCATGTTATTCCTAGACGTCATGGATGATGCAATCATAACGAAGCTTACATCACTCTGCTGAACAAATTGCCCTATATCAGCTCTAGAAATCATACAGTGTCATACTCTCTTATTTATCAGTGTTTGATTTTGCAAAGGGACACATTTCTGTTTAGCCAAAGTGAGCAGAGATGCCTCGTACTTGTGTGAACAGTGCAGATAACTTCTACTATGTTTGTGGTGAAGTGACTTTTGCATCACAAAAGTGCAGTATAACCACTATGGTTAAGAAAGCCTATCACCTTTATTTTGGCTGCAAAATTGGAGATCAGGACAAGAGGTGGGCCCCACACATATGCTGCAACACTTGTGCAACAAATCTTCGCCAGTGGTTGAACAGGAAAAAGGAAATCTATGCCTTTTGCAGTGCCAATGATTTGGAGAGAGCCAACAGATCATACCAGCAACTGTTACTTCTGCATGGTGCCTCCAGTTGGGAAAGGTGTGTCAAAGAAGAAAAAGTGGACTGTGCATTATCCAAACAGTCCATCAGCTATACGCCCAGTACCCCACGGAGAAGGACTGCCGGTTCCTGATGCACCAGAATCCTTCTCACTTGAGTCAGACGAGGAAGAGGATGAAACTTCTGGTCCTGAACCATCAATGTCACAGGACCCACATTTTCTCCCATCCTCCTCCTCTGAACCACACCTCATAACACAAGGTGAACTGAATGACCTTGTCAGGGATTTGGAACTACCCAAGAGTAAGGCAGAGCTGTTGGGCTCCAGACTACAGCAGTGGAATCTCCTGGCAGGTGATGTTAGGGTTTCCATGTTCCGTGACCGTCAAAAGGATCTTGTCCCATTCTTCTTCATGGAAGGTGATCTTGTAGCTTGCAACAACATCGATGGTGTGATGGCAGCCCTCAACATCATTCACGATCCAGATGAGTGGAGACTGTTCATTGATTCATCGAAGACGAGTCTTAAAGCTGTTTTACTGCATAATGGCAATGTTTTGCTATCAATTCCAGTTGGTCATGCAGTCCATATGAAGGAAACCTATGACAACATGAAACAACTTTTGAGGTGCATAAACTATGACCAACATCAGTGGCAGCTTTGTGGCGATTTGAAGGTTGTTGCTCTCTTGCTTGGTCTGCAGACTGGATACACAAAGTACTGCTGTTTTCTCTGCGAATGGGATAGTCGTGCAAGAGATTCCCACTACATCAGAAAGATTGGCCACTCCGACAGTCATTGGAGCCTGGGAGGAAAAGTGTTCAGCATCCACCACTTGTTGAATCAAGGAAGATTTTGTTACCACCCTTACACATCAAGCTGGGTCTGATGAAGAACTTTGTCAAGGCCATTGACAAAACACAAGCAGCTTTCAAGTACCTCTGTGGAAAATTTCCAAGGTTAAGTGAAGCTAAGATAAAGGAAGGTGTCTTTGTTGGTCCTCAGATTCGTGAACTTCTTCGAGATGATGCATTTGACCATGCACTGCATGGCAAGGAAAAGACGGCATGGAAAGCCTTCCAGTTAGTGGCAATAAATCTTCTCGGAAACAACAAGGCAGACAACTACAGGTTGCTGGTGGAAAACCTCCTCAAGGCATACAAAAGCCTTGGTTGCAACATGTCACTAAAGATACATTTTTTGCACTCTCATCTAGATTTTTTTCCACTGAACTGCGGAGCAGTGAGCGCCGAGCACGGCGAGCGATTTCACCAGGACGTTGCAACAATGGAGAAACGCTATCAGGGCAAATGGAGCCCATCAATGCTTGCAGACTATTGCTGGACAGTGACAAGAGATGCTCCATTTAATGAATACAAGAGACAAGCCAAGAAGCGCCGAGTAGACACTGAATAGGACTAAACTATGTACATAATAGTTTTTTGCCTTTTGTTTCATAATACATTTTATTTATATAACCCTTTTGCTGATTTTTAAAGTGTTACATAAACAGGACAGGTGAAATATTATCATATAAAGCAACCATAAACACATGAAAAGACCTAGGTTTACAATTTATGATTAAAACTCTACTATCTACACAATATACATAGACATAAAATGTAAAATCTTAAATATCTTAGAAACAGTAGCCAATCAGTTGTTTTAATTGTCATATTCGAATTCAGCACATCAAAATACATAATAAATAGCACATTTTATCTCTGAAGCAGACGACTTCTCAAAAATTGTAGACCAGTGTAATCAGTGCATGCCTCTGACAGCTCCTTAACATAACAAGGAAACTAATGGGGCCAGATTCATCACTAGTCTAACTCTACTGAAGTCGATGGGGTTACACCCTGAATAAATGTGGTCCTATGTGATTAAAACCAAACCACATCTAAGGGCTAGTCTACACTAAAAGTGCTACATCAGCACAGATGCATCTGTAGCACGTCTGGTGAAGACACTTTATGGTGACAGGAAACAGCTCTCCTATCAGTATAACTACTCCACCTCTGTGAGGGTATGTCTACACTACGGGATTAATCCGAATTTATATAATTCGAATTTGAAAAACAGGCTGTATAAAGTCGAAATGTATGCGGCCACACTAAGCACATTAATTCGGTGGTGTGCGTCCAAGTACCGGGGCTAGCGTCGATTTCTGCAGCGTTGCACTGTGGGTAGCTATCCCATAGCTATCCCATAGTTCCCGCAGTCTCCCGCGCCCATTGGAATTCTGGGTTAAGATCCCAGTGCCTGATGGGACAAAAAACATCGTCGCAGGTGGTTCTGGGTACAGCCTCACCTCCTTCCTCCCTCCCTCCCTCCCTGCATGAAAGCAACGGACGGCAGACAACCATTTTGCGCCTTTTTTCCTGGGTGGGTGAACACTGCAGACTCCATACCACGGCAAGCATGGAGCCCGCTCAGCTCAAGACAGCAGTCATGAACATTGTAAACACCTCGCGCGTTCTCGTGGAGTTTATGCTGAGCCAGGACCAGAAAAACGAGGCGAGGAGGCAGCGGCGGCGGCAGCGCAGCAACAAGCGTGATGAGGACATTGACATGGACATGGACACGGACACGGATACAGAATTCTGTGAAACCACGGGCCCCGGTGCTTTGGAGATCATGTTGTTAATGGGGCAGATTCTATCCATGGAACGCCGATTCTGGGCAAGGGAAACAAGCACAGACTGGTGGGACCGCATAGTGTTGCAGGTGTGGGATGATTCCCAGTGGCTGCGGAACTTTCGCATGCGTAAGGGCACTTTCATGGAACTTTGTGACTTGCTGTCCCCTGCCCTGAAACGCCAGAATACCAAGATGAGAGCAGCCCTCACAGTTGAGAAGCACGTGGCGATAGCCCTGTGGAAGCTTGCAACGCCAGACAGCTACCGGTCAGTCGGGAATCAATTTGGAGTGGGCAAATCTACTGTGGGGGCTGCTGTGATGCAAGTAGCCAAAGCAATCACTCAGGTGCTGCTACAAAAGTTAGTGACTCTGGGAAATGTGCAGGCCATAGTGGATGGTTTTGCTGCAATGGGATTCCCTAACTGTGGTGGGGCGATAGACGGAACCCATATCCCTATCTTGGCACCGGAGCACCAAGCCACCGAGTACATAAACCGCAAGGGGTACTTTTCAATGGTGCTGCAAGCACTTGTGGATCACAAGGGACGTTTCACCAACATCAACGCGGGCTGGGCGGGAAGGGTTCATGACGCTCGCGTCTTCAGGAACACTACTCTGTTTAAAGGGCTGCAGTAAGGGACTTACTTTCCGGACCAGAAAATAACCGTTGGGGATGTTGAAATGCCAATAGTTATTCTTGGGGACCCAGCCTACCCCTTAATGCCATGGCTCATGAAGCCATACACAGGCAGCCTGGACAGGAGTCAGGAGCTGTTTAACTACAGGCTAAGCAAGTGCAGAATGGTGGTATAATGTGCATTTGGCCGTTTAAAAGGTCGCTGGCGATCATTATTGACTCGCTCTGACCTCAGCCAAAGAAATCTCCCCATTGTTATTTCTGCTTGCTGCGTGCTCCACAATCTCTGTGAAAGTAAGGGGGAGACCTTTATGGCGGGGTGGGAGGCTGAGGCAAATCGCCTGGCTGCTGATTACGCGCAGCCAGACACCAGGGCGATTAGAAGAGCACACCAGGAAGCGCTGTGCATCAGAGAAGCTTTAAAAACCAGTTTCATGACTGGCCAGGCTACAGTGTGAAATATCTGTTTGTTTCTCCTTCATGAAAACCCGCCCCCTTTATTGACTCATTTTCTGTAAGGAACCCACCCTCCCCCTTCCCCCAGCTTTCTTTCAAACCAAATAAAGTCACTATCATTTAAAAATCATTTATTCTTTATTAATAGATTAGAAAAAGAGGGAGGGAACCCGGGTGGTATTTGGGAGGAGGATTGCTGGGAAGGAAAAAGCCACTAAGAAAAGGTTAAAAAAATGACAGCCTTTTGCTTGGGCTGTCTACTGGGGTGGAATGGGAAGGTGTACGGAGCCTCCCCCCCCGCGTTCTTACACGTCTGGGTGAGGAGGATATGGAACATGGGGCGGGGGGAGGGTGGAACAGGGGCTGAAGCGGCAGTCTGTTTTCCTGCAGCCGTTCCTGAAGCTCCACCAGACGCCGGAGCATGTCTGTTTGCTCACGCAGCAGCCCCAGCGTTGCATCCTGCCTCCTCTGATCTTCCTGCCACCACCTCTCATCTCGAGCGTCTCTCCTCTCCTCACGTTAGTCCCTCCTGTCCTCACGTTGATCCCTCCTGTCCTCACGTTGGTCCCTCCTGTCCTCACGTTCACTGGCTTCTTTCCTATACTTTGAAACTGTTTCCTTCCACTCATTCAGATGAGCTCTGTCACTGCGGCTGGATTCCATAATTTCAGAAAACATCTCGTCTCGCGTTCTCTTCTTACGACGCCTTATCTGTGATAACCTTCGGGATGGAGGAGGGAGGCTTGAGGAATTTGCAGCTGCTGTAGGGAGGGGAAAAAAAGAGAGAATTGTTTACAAAGATACATTTTGCAGAACAATGCTTATACTCTTTCACGGTGACCAACACTATTCACATTACATAGCACATGTGATTTCTGTGCAAGGTCGCATTTTGCCTCTTAATGCTGAGTGTCTGTGGCTTTGCTGCTAGAGATCACAGGTCTGGGCAACAGAATTCGGCTTGCATGCGGCAATGGTAAGCCATTGTCTTACAGCTTCTGCACCCTCCTTTCCCACATACCAAGCATAGCCTGTAGAGTGCTGCGGTTTTTCTGTTAACATTCAGCAGCAGCAGAAAACAAACTAACCCTCCCCCCCTCCCGCCATGAATTCTCTGGGATGATCACTGTACCCCTCCCCCCCACCGCGTGGCTGGTATCAGGGAAGATCGCTGCAGGAACCAAACTAACCACCCCCCACCCACCCCCGCCATGAATTCTCTGGGATGATCACGGTACCCCTCCCCCCACCGCGTGGCTGGTAACAGGGAAGATCCCTGCTAGCCAAACGCAAAAAGCTCAGGGACAATTTCCCATCTGCGCTTGGCTAACTGCAGGGAAGGATTTATTTTCCGCCACAGGCAAACAGCCCAGTAGGAACGGCCACCTCTGTCCCCTTAATTAAGTTCCCGTATTTCAACCAGGTTACCAGGAGTGATATCACTCTCCTGAGGATTACACAACAAGATAAAGAACGGATGTTGCTTGAATGCCAGCAAACACCGGGACCATACGCTGCCAGGCTTTGTCAGGCAATGATACCAGATTACTTGCTGCAAGCATGGCGTGGTCAAGTGTCCTACCATGGAGGAGGGAATAAGGATGCACTGCCCAGAAACCTTGTGGCAAAGCTTTTGGAGTACCTCCAGGAGAGCTTCATGGAGATGTCCCTGGAGGATTTCCGCTCCATCCCCAGACACGTTAACAGACTTTTCCAGTAGCTGAACTGACCGCGAATGCATCCCAAGTCCTCAGGGCAAAGTAATCATTAAAAACCGTTTGCTTTTAAAACAAGTTTTATATTTTAAAAGGTAAACTCACCTGAGGTCCCTTCCATGGGGTCAGAGTCTTGGGTACTGGCTTGGGAGGGTTGGGAGGGTACTTCAGTCAGGGTGAGAAAAAGATCCTGGCTGTTGGGGAGAACGGAGTGCTGTGTGCTCTCTGCAAGCTCATCCTCCTCCTCCTCCTCCTCCTCCTCTCCCCCATCGGCAGAATCCTCAGGTGTCGCTGATGAGACTATCCCCGACCCGGAATCCACGATCACAGGTGGGGTAGTGGTGGCAGCCCTCCCTAGAATTGCATGCAGCTCGGCGTAGAAGCGGCATGTCCGCGGCTCTGACCCGGAGCGACCGTTTGCCTCCTTTGTTTTTTGATAGGCTTGTCTGAGCTCCTTGACTTTCACGCGGCACTGATCTGAGTCCCTATTGTGGCCTCTCTCCATCATGCCCTTGGAGATTTTTTCAAAAGTTTTGGCATTTCGTCTTTTAGAACGAAGTTCTGCAAGCACTGAATCCTCTCCCCATACAGCGATCAGATCCAGTACCTCCCTCACGGTCCATGCTGGTGCTCTTTTTCGATTATCAGCCTGCATGGTTACCTGTGCTGATGAGCTATCTGTGGTCACCTGTGCTCTCCACGCTGGGCAAACAGAAAATGAAATTCAAATGTTCGCGGGGCTTTTCCTGTCTACCTGGCCAGTGCATCCGAGTTTAGATTGCTGTCCAGAGCGGTCACAATGATGCACTGTGGGATAGCTCCCGGAGGCCAATACCATCGAATTGCGGCCACACTATCCCTAATTCGAAATGTTAAAATCGATTTTGGCGCTACTCCGCTCGTCGGGGTGGAGTACAGAAATCGATTTAAAGGGCCCTTTACATCGAAATAAATAGCGTCGTTGTGTGGACGGTTGCAGGGTAAATTCGAATTAAAGCTGATAAATCCGAATTAAAGTCGTAGTGTAGACCAGGCCTGAGACACTCTCCCGCCAACAGCACCAATGTGGACAGTACCTAGGTTGCTGTAACTTGTGTCATTTGGGGTCGGGAGCTTTTACACACCCTAAGCAATATAAATTATATTGACATAAGCAGTAGTGTATAGCTTCCCTAACAAAGGGAACTTTTCTGGGAATTGTCCTGAAGGCAACCAGTTCAAAAATACAGGTCAATTCCCTGTATGTTATGTAAAAGCAAAACACAAAGCCAAAATAAAATATAGCTAATATCAATCTTAGACCCCTATGCTGTATGTGATTTGTATTTTAAAGACAGGAGGTGTAGTAATCTGATGTTACAATATTTGGATGTGGCTCCAATGACAAATTCAAAGGGACTCACCCAATACTAGTGAATGATGATGTATTCTGTTTTCAAAGCCCTGTTCCTTTTGTCTGTTATCCAGAATGTCCATCCTAATTCAAGCCACACTCTGTTCCACCCCAGTGCCTTCTGACTTCTCCAATCTTTTCTCAATCCTCCACCAAAGTCTCTAGTGGGTCTGATTTCTCCTTAAACCCTTTCACACCTACATCTCCCAAAAAGTCCTTATTGGCTTTTCTTCTTGTGGCTCTATGCCACCCTTTCCTTCCCAGATCACCCCTTCTCTCTACTAGCTCTGCCCCCCTTTTTATCTCCGCCCTCCAATTCGTAAATCCCTGCAAACTCTGCTCCTCTATTTAATCTTGGCACCATACAATACCCATATGTTTATGATGAAGGCAGTTTGGTGTTTGTAATCCCAGATTAGAATTAAATTAATTTTTAAAGACAAATTAGATTTTTCCCCCCTTCATGCTGTCACTTTAGGACAAAATTAAGGTAGTTGGGTGCCCTAACTATGAATGTTTATATTTTATCATATTTGGATTTCTTTTAAGATTAGCTTTAACTCTGAATTTCTTGTGTTTATAATCCTTGTTTGTGGAACAATTGCTTCATCCCATGAATGTATTTTACTCTAAATATACTCTCAAACTAACCCCATTTTAACATAGTTTTGGACTTGGAATTTCTGTATTATACTGTCTTTTATATAATTCAATTGTGCAGTCTCCTTTGGAATATTGTGCACAGTACTGATCACTCCACTAAAAACAATATTGTAGAACTAGAGAGGGTTCTGAGAAGGGCAGTGAGAAGGTTCAAAACTGGAAAATCTCTCTGTGAAGAGATGTTGAAAAGATTGGGATTATTTTAGAAAGGAGACAAATCAGAAGGGACATGATACAAATATATATAAAATAATGAATGGTACAGAAAAGGCAGATTGGCATCTGTTCTCTCTCTCTCATAGCACAAGAAAAAGGGGACACTGAATTAAATTAAAAGGTGACAAATTCAAAACCAATAAAAGCAAATACTTTTTCACACAACATGGAAGAGACTGTGAAGCTCCCTGCCACAAGAAGTTGTTGAGGCCAAGAATTTACCAAGGTTCAAAAAAGGATTGGACATTTATATGGCAATAATATCCAGAGTCATAATTTATGATAAAAATTTTGATGGGTTAAACCTCATACTTCATGGCTTAAAGCAATCTCTCACTAGTAGAGACGAAGATGAGACCTAATGTTAGGGGCAGATTATCCCACATCTGCCTATTGTGGGATTCTACAACTTCCTCTGAAATATCTGGTACTGGCCACTGTCTGAGACAGGATTCTTAAGTCTGATCCAGTATGGCAATTCCTATGTTTCCATGCCTCCATAATATTTTTTACCAATTATGTGTTGGTTGCAGTTTAAAAATCTCTCCATTTCAATTACACTCCATTTCAAGAGTTCTCAATTTTTTCATGGTATGGGTTTTAATAGAAAGGTTATATTATTTTAAACCACCTTCTCTTCCATTCACAAACGTGTGAACAATCTCCGCTCCCATTCATAATCAAATAACATCTTTGTACTGACTACTGCAGTTCCTTACATAGAAAAGTAATATTAGGATAATATTTATATATTTTATCTGTCTTTGATTTGATAAATGTTTGGTCCTTTTTGACTGAGAGAGCCTGGATACTTACAGAAACAGCTGAAAGCAAGAAGAAGCTATCAACATCCTCGTATATGAGACATCTTTGCACCTCTCCAAGCTTAGTTTGGGAACAGCTGCCCTATTCCATTTGATCAATCTGAAGAGAGAGTATGTCTAGAGATAAGAGCATGAGGTTTGGTGTCAGAAAATCTGCGATCTATTCCTGGCTCTGCCACTAACCTTGTAACCTTTGGCAAGTTACTTGCCCTTTTATTTTCCCATCTGCAAATTGAGGATGATGATATTTTAAGAGGTGTTGTGAGGATTAATTCTATAGTACTTATAAGGTCATTTCAGATTCTCAGAGGAAAATGTTCATGTATAGAAAATCAAAATATAATTATTATGAAAATACACCTTATTGTTTCATGTAAAAGAGAATCCAAGAGAGGATGATGAGATAATCAGATCACTGAAAGTGAAAGACTCTGAGACATGACATTAAAGAAGAAAAATTAATACCATCTCACTCAGTTCACAGAGCTCTTTTCTAGCAGGGAACGTTCATTTCCTTTATTATTTCTTTGCATATTGATATATGAGACAAGATACAAGCTGGTATAAAATGATTGGGAAAAGGAAATTGTAATAATACAATTTAAGGGCCAAATCTTGTAACCATTACTCTTGCAAGCAATCCTGCTGAACTCACTGAGACTACTCCTGTAAGTTAAGAATAAGACTTTCACGATCTGTCCCTATATATATAAATGATACTTGTAACATTGGATAATGGTGTATTGTAGATATCACATGGTTTTATTATAATTGTCAGTTTTTTTAGGCTCAAGAAAAACTGTGCCCTAAGATTGATCATTTTTTTATGTATTAGACAGCCAAGGTCAGAACTAATCCATGTTGCCATCAAGTCCCTTGGCTGCTCCTCAGCTAATGTTCCTTCTGAAACTAATGTTCTTTTTCAGAGAATATTTAGTACTTCATGAGATGGAGTATCTACAACTCAATCCAGAAAAGGCTAAAGGGATGACATTTATAAAGCTCAAGTTGCCACAAATCTGATTTAACTATAACTGTACTGGGAATGATGTAAAGTCAGACATAAATGAGATATAACACTAAGAGAGTGGAAGTTATACTATCCAACATTTCATTTATTGAACTTTCTTAAATTTATCTGCTTGTTGGGATTACCATAGTATCATGGAAGTTTCAGTAGAAATATAATATAATCTATTATTGGGATTTGCATTTATGATCCAGTCCAGTGTCAACTGCAGTCAAAGGATAGAACCCCCATTTCAGTAACATAGATTCAGCCCCTTAAAGTGAACTAAAATCCCTTTGTTTCACACTTTAATGATTGAATTTAATCTCCAGATTTGACCCAGTAACTCTTCAAAGAACAATTGCATTTTCTGTGTAATATTTTGAATTACGACTTTGAAAGAGGAAACATTTTAAAAGGCTCTTTTTTTATATTTTGCCCTGTTTTCTTTTATGTTTCTTTGGGTTTCTCTGGCTAAACAACCAGAGTCCTCACAAATCTGACTTCTCATGTACATGCATTTAGACATAGGCCACTTTTGAACTTTTAAAATTAAACACAAAAAACTTATTTCCCTTTTATTGTCATACCCTAATTGAATTCTGTCAAGATTAGCTGATGCAACTGCTCAGTTCTGTCCGCCACTTCTGTTTTCCAATGCTGCCAGCCATCAAAATTTTGGTGAAAAATAGCAATTTTCAAAAGCAATAAGCATATTACACCAATGAAGGCATGTGCAGATTTCAGTTTCTGTGACTTACACTACCAGGACTAAAACTATCAAGAAAACACAGATCACTCATTCACATATTTTTTCTTAATCATTACAGATAATTTTCTCCCTCAGCCACCATTTGCAGTCCAACATGATCTCATTTACTTCCAAATACCAGTAAAAAAAACCCAAAAAACTATATATCATATTACTAACAGTGCAGTTTTTGAAATCCATACCAACCCTTATATTAATCATCCAAATGTAATCATATAACCAGTACATATTGCTGGGGTGAAGGGTTCATGTTGGTTGTTCAATATAAGTGTGGTGATACACATGTGAGTGGTGTGTGGTGGGAAGGAGATGATAGAGGTTGAAAAAGGGAACTGATGACTAGAGCATAGATGGGTGCTTATTTCTTTGCTTTTACAATTTATGTTGGTTATGCAGAATGGAACCTTAACTCAAAATTAATAATTTTTTGTGTATGGGAATAATACTGATAGCAATTTAGAAAATATCTTGTGGGAGCACAGTGACTGGGTAATGAGGCTTGTAAGCGTTGTAATTACAGGTAATTATAAGGCCATACCTATACAGGTAAGAATGCATTAGCTAAAACATTAAAATACCCATTTAAGAAGCTCAATAATTCATTATGGGTTGTGTGGTTACATTGCAGCACATAAACTTCATGAGTGTGTTGGCACTCAATCTTTAATGTATGTGTATCCATATTATAACTGCAAATCCCTTTGTGCTTTATTATTTACATGCTGTCTTTTTAAGAAAGTGATAAGACAGGTTTATAACATCTAGGAATGTCAGCTTGTTCTATGCAGCCAAATACTAGTCCTCATTTCAGACATCAGTCCTCCCTAATCTTTAAAAAAATTTTAAAAAATCCCAGCCTCCCTCCCTCATACACACACATACACACAACAACTCCTAAAACTTTATACAGAAATAGCCTAAGATGCTGTAGTAACTCTGTTGTTTGCTGTAGTGTTCTTACTCAGCCAGATAGTCCCCAGGGGAAAGTATGATGGAGAAAGCGCATGTCAGAGTGGGAGCTCCACTGCCCTTTGAAACATGCAGCATACCCTCCCTCTCTGCCCATCCAGTTCTGCTAGCTATCCAGATGGATGGGAATGTAGTTTTTGTGAAAATGACACCTCTCCACTGGGAAATGTTTCCTTCCTAGCACTTCTGCCCTCCTTTCCAGACTGATTCCCAATGTTTGGTATCACAGTCACTCCCATGGCAAAGTTTCACACACATTATTAAAGGTATTGGGAGGAAGATGATTAGAAAGAAGAAAGCTTCTTGTTAAGCAGTCATAAAGGGAAAGTAAATATATATGAGTACACCTCTACCTCGATATAATGCTGTCCTTGGGAGCCAAAAAATCTTACCGCGTTATAGGTGAAACCGTGTTATATCGAACTCGCCTTGATCCACCGGAGTGCGTAGCCCCCCGCCCCCCGGAGTACTGCTTTACTGCATTATATCAGAATTCGTGTTATATCGGGTCGCGTTATATCAGGGTAAAGGTGTACTTGGTCATTAGATAGGATGTTGTTAATGAAAAACATTTCTTTAAAGTTTGTGTCAACAACAATAAATGCCATTCTTTAACAGATGGTGTCAGACAGAGACTGCAGACAGTCCTGTAGATCACAGGTTTTTGTTTGTTTGTTTGTTTTATTTTACATCTGTCCTATGCCAGTGTTGGCACACAGGACAGAAACCAGTCTCTTCTGTTCCTCTCTGTCATTTGCTCTGGGGTGTTGAGATCAACTGTTTTGCCCTCCCTGCTAAGGGTTCTTGTGCACCCACAGTTCCTCACACTAGTTGGCTTCCATTTGACAACCTCATGTGGTAGTCTGTGTGTTGGAATCCGGAGTACATGTCCCATATACATCTGGCACTTCCTTCTGATTCTGGTGGAAACAAGCTGCTGGTTGGTTTACTTCTCAGATCTCTTTATTGATGACGAAGTCTTTCCAACCAATGCCCAGAATCTTTCATCTTTTCAAAGGTATATAGTTTTCTGTCTAATGTTTTAGTAGCTCTCCAGCTTTTGCAGCTGTATGTTAGCACTGAGATTAAATTTGATTTGAAAATTCTCAGTTTTAGTACTGTATATCTTTCTTTACTTTCCATGCATTTTTGAGTTTAGTAAATGCTATGGATACCTTTCCTCTTCTTGATGTTACTTCCTTCTTGAGGTCACTGTTCACTAATATGGTGCTGCCCACAAAGATGAATTGTTCTGTTGTCTTGATATTTTTGCCTTCTAATGTGATGTAGCTGATTGACGTGGATTTCAAGGATGTTTGTTTTAGCATAACTAATTTTGAGCCCCACCTGGCCTGATATTTTTGTCATGGTTTTTCAGGGGTGTCACTCAGTAGCACAGCATCAGCAACAAAGTCTATGTCTTCTAGACATTTGCCACCTTCCCATGCTATACCAGTGTTTGTGTTCTAACATAACACATTTGATCACAGTAATGCATAATCTTTCCTGTAAGTGTGTGCAGGACAAGTTCACACAAAATGTGAGCTTGTTTGATTTTTTAATTTGGTCTCATTTTCCTCAATTGAGTTTACTTCTCATTGGTGAGAAACAGTGTTCACCAATTACATTTATTATTGTAAGCAAATATATTCTATTTTACAATGATTTTTCATCTACTCTAGTATTTATAGTGCCTTTATTTAGAAAGCTGATTTTACTAGAGAGAGACACTCAAGGAAGTTAAGTATCAGAGGGGTAGCCGTTGTAGTCTGAATCTGTAAAAAGCAACAGAGGGTCCTGTGGCACCTTTGAGACTAACAGAAGTATTGGGAGCATACGCTTTCGTGGGTAAGAACCTCACTTCTTCAGATGCAAGTAATGGAAATCTTCAGAGGCAGGTATAAATCAGTGTGGAGATAACGAGGTTAGTTCAATCAGGGAGGGTGTGGTGCTCTGCTAGCATTTGAGGTGTGAACACCAAGGGAGGAGAAACTGCTTCTGTAGTTGGATAGCCATTCACAGTCTTTGTTTAATCCTGATCTGATGGTGTCAAATTTGCAAATGAACTGGAGCTCAGCAGTTTCTCTTTGGAGTCTGGTCCTTTGAAGTTTTTTTGCTGTAAGATGGCTACCTTTACATCTGCTATTGTGTGGCCAGGGAGGTTGAAGTGTTCTCCTACAGGTTTTTGTATACTGCCATTCCTGATATCTGACTTGTGTCCATTTATCCTCTTGCATAGTGACTGTCCAGTTTGGCCAATGTACATAGCAGAGAGGCATTGCTGGCATATGATGGCATATATAACATTGGTGGACGTGCAGGTGAATGAGCCGGTGATGTTGTAGCTGATCTGGTTAGGTCCTATGATGGTGTTGCTGGTGTAGATATGTGGGCAGAGTTGGCATCGAGGTTTGTTGCATGGGTTGGTTCCTGAGTTAGAGTTGTTATGGTGCGGTGCGTGGTTGCTGGTGAGAATATGCTTAAGGTTGGCAGGTTGTCTGTGGGCGAGGACTGGCCTGCCTCCCAAGGTCTGTGAAAGTGAGGGATCATTGTCCAGGATGGGTTGTAGATCACTGATGATGCGTTGGAGAGGTTTAAGCTGAGGACTGTAGGTGATGGCCAGTGGAGTTCTGTTGGTTTCTCTTCTGGGCCTGTCTTGTAGCAGGAGGCTTCTGGGTACATGTCTGGCTCTGTTGATTTGTTTCTTTATTTCCTTGTGTGGGTATCGTAGTTTTGAGAATGCTTGGTGAAGATCTTGTAGGTGTTGGTCTCTGTCTGAGGGGTTGGAGCAGATGCGATTGTACCTCAGTGCTTGGCTGTAGACAATGGATCGTGTGGTGTGACCAGGGTGGAAGCTGGAGGCATGAAGGTAGGCGTAGCGGTCGGTGGGTTTTCGGTATAGGGTGGTGTTAATGTGGCCATCGCTTATTTGTACGGTGGTGTCTAGGAAGTGGACCTCCCATGTAGATTGGTCCAGGCTGAGGTTGATGGTGGGGTGGAAGCTGTTGAAATCATGGTGGAATTCTTCCAGGGTCTCCTTCCCATGGGTCCAGATGATGAAGATGTCATCAATATAGCGTAGGTACAGAAGGGGCATGAGTGGACGAGAGCTGAGGAAGCGTTGTTCCAGGTCAGCCATAAAAATGTTGGCATTTTTTGTGGGGCCATGCGGGTGCCCATAGCGGTGCCACTGGTCTGGAGGTATATATTGTCACCAAATTTGAAATAATTGTGCGTGAGGATAAAGTCACAGAGCTCAGCAATAAGTTGTGCTGTGTCATCATCAGGGATACTGTTCCTGACAGCTTGTATTCCATCTGTATGTGGGATGTTTGTGTAGAAAGCCTCTACATCCATGGTGGCTAGGATGGTGTTTTCTGGGAGGTCACCAATGCATTGTAGTTTTCTCAGGAAATCTGTGGTGTCACAGAGATAGCTGGGAGTGCTGGTGGCGTAGGGTCTGAGTAGGGAGTCCACATATCCAGACAGTTCTTCAGTGAGAGTGCCAATGCCCGAGATGATGGGGCGTCCAGGATTTCCAGGTTTGTGGATCTTAGGTAGTAGATAGAATAACCCTGGTGGGGGCTCTAAGGTATGTTGATTTGTTCCTGTGTTAGTGTAGGGAGTGTCCTGAGTAGATGGTGCAGTTTCTTAGTGTATTCCTCAGAGGGATCTGAGGAAAGTGGCCTGTAGAATTTGGTATTGGAGAGTTGTCTGGCAGCCTCCTTCTGGTAGTCAGACCTGTTCATGATGACAACAGCACCTCCTTTATCAGCCTCTTTGATGATAATGTCAGGGTGGTTTCTGAGGCTGTGGATGGTATTGCGTTCTGCAAGACTTAGGTTATGAGGCAAGCGATGTTGTTTTTCCACAATTTCTGCCTGTGCACGTCGGCGGAAGCATTCTATGTATAGGTCCAGACTGTCATTTCGACCCTCAGGAGGAGTCCATGTGGAGTTCTTCTTCCTGTGTTGTTGGTGGGAGGGTATCTGTGTATCAGTGCGCTGTTCAGTGTTATCTTGAAAGTATTCTTTGAGTCGGAGGCGGCGAAAGTAGGCTTCCAGATCACCACAGAACTGTATCATGTTCATGGGGGTGCTGGGGCAAAAGGAGAGTCCCCGAGATAGGACAGACTCTTCTGCTGGGTTGAGTGTGTAGCTGGATAAATTGACAATATTGCTGGGTGAGTTAGGGGTACCCCTGTTGTGGCCCCATGTGGCAGGTAGGATTTTAGACAGCTTACGGTCCTTTTTCCTTTGTAGAGAGGTGAAGTGTGTAATGTAGATCTCCTGTCTTATTTTAGTAAAGTCCATTTGTGTGGAGGGTTGGTTATTTATGAAAGTCTCCAGGTTGGAGAGCTCTTTCTTGATGTTTTTCTGTTTGCTGTATAGGATGCTGATCAGGTGGTTCCTCAGTTTCAAGGAAGTTGGAGCCTTGTGTTCTTAAACAGTCACTACTGCTTAGCAAAATTTCAGCTGGTTTCAACTGTGACTGCCCTGAGTTAAGATTCTCCAAAGAAATTCCTTTTGAATAAAAAATATTCAGCCATAATTTACAATAAATATGTGTTGTTTTGAAATGCCTTACATTTACTCTTACAAACTTGAAAAACAGGGTCAAAGCTGGCTCTGTATTGACTAAACTAGTAGGGTCATATTGCTGTATTTAGCTACCCTATAGCAGTCATATTCAATTTATCAGTGGAAATACACTGTATCTTGCACACACCAGAATGTGATATTTCTAGGCACATTACTGATGCTAAGGTTGGCACTGGAAGTTTAAATACACAGGTTAAACAGCAGAGATTTACTTTCCCTTACATTTACTGATCTTTTTCATATGTTTCTCATACAAGATATTCAGTATCATACTAGGAAAGTGACAAGAAAGAAATTCAGAACTTCTAATTAGTATCTAATGGAGTTGCCAGTTATTTTTAGTATGTAAAATGGTTGTCAAAGGTGTATGATGTGTCAGTAACTCAGTACAATAAGTACATATTATTATTCTGAACAATTAGTAGAATGGTGGGACATTTTAAAGCTTTCGTCACAAATTGAACATAGTTTTTTTGCACAATTGCTGAGTTATGTAACTAGAAGTTATATAGATATATATTTTAAAAGCCATTTTACATTGAATATGAAAACATTGTAACTACCTGACCAAAAATAGCCCACTGCAAAATTAACCTCATAAACTTTGCATTATTACCTATACATTAGTGCTAATCTTGCATTAAAACGTTCTCGGTATAGAGCTGTAGTAGCCATTCCACAATTAAAGTTACAATTAGCGTCCCACTATAGGCTTGATTTTTAAACCTGCACTTTCACCTGCCCCTAATTGTTTCTCTAATAAGAAATCAATCTTAAAATTTTGCATCCAACATCTCCTCCAATGGTAGAGTTTTTATGGGAAATTTGTTAAAAGTCATAAAAGTAGTTCTAAAGTTATGGCATTTTGAAAATGTGCTTATCTTTTTTTGAAATATTTCTTTGGCTCAACATATCTCCAGAATGGCTTTGCTTAGATATACCAGATGTGTTTGTAGTGTTGGCCTGAATAAGGAGAAATGTCTTAGTATTTTAGGAGGGGCAACTGATGGGTTAATAAGGTATAATAGTTCTTACTATGAGTACCTTTTATTTCTATTGTTTCTTTGGATTTATAAAAGAGGGATTTATCCAAGACTCTAGGTGACACAGCCACAAATTAAATGGTTGTCTAAAAAAGCAATATTTAAATGATCAGTATTATCATCATTTATACATATTGTGCACACAAAAAATACATTTTAAGAACATTTTCAACTAGCAATAATCACGCCTCGGATTAACCTCATTGGCTATGATACTGCCACTGCACAAAGATTGCAAAGTCAAACACTCAAAAGCTAGGAAATGATAGAATTGAAGTTGCCTGTGAAACCTTAATTCAGCTCCTTTGTGCGTATACATTATGATACAGTTCTAATGCCATATTTTTTCCACAGCACCCTTGCATCATTCAGTGCACTGGATGGACAGTGCTCATTTAATGAGCAGCTATTCAGTATTTTGGTTTAATCTCATTGTTCGGCGTGGCCCTGTGCCTTATTTACTGCACACTATTCAAACCCTGCCCTGAAGACTAAATTTTTAATTTCCGCAGGGGCTATTCTACGGCACTCATGTCTGTAGTATTAGTTTTTCACAAACATGAAACAATTTATCTTCACAGCACTTCTGTGGGGTGAGGAGGTGCTAGTATCCTCATTTTATAGATGGCAAACTTAGGCACAGAGAGATTAAGGTAAAAAGTGTCCACTAATTTTGAGTAACCAATTAATGATGCTGATTTTTTAGAGTATGAAGCATTATATAGCACTTTGTATGTTTAAAGCAGCCCCTATTGACTTCAGCTGCAGCTGTGAGTACTCAGCATTTCTGTAAATCAAACTTCAAAGTATCGGGTAGGGCACCCAGAAAATGAGAAATACATAGTGACCAGTTGTGAAAAGGCTGATTAAGTGGCTTGACTAGCATCACATAGGAATTCTGGGGCAGAGGCAGGGATAGAATATAATTCCCCAGGACAGCATTCAACTGCCTCGCCACTCTTCCTGTAATCTCCTGTCTCATACACCATATACCTTCCAACTTCTGCAACAAATAAATCAAGGGTCCAACAAACAAGAGCCTGCTTTACTACGCAGCCCTCATTCATCCCAGAGCAGGTTCATCCTACACACTGAATGAGGCAGGGTGCTTGTAAAATAATTACTGTACTATTTATAGACTGTATTATAGTGCGTATACACAAAGGGGGTATAAGAAAGTTGCACTGGCAAACTTAACTCTGGCATCTCCTAACTTTTGAGAGCTTGGCATTGCAATCTTAATAACGTTCAATTAAATTGAGCTTTTTAGTGTGTAATTTCCTGAGTTTTCAAAAAGCATACTGAAAAAAACAGAAATTCCATCATGTGGCATCATACCGATACCTACATGCTTCTTCAATTGTCTGGGAACCTTTAGATACACCACACAGGCCTCTGCCACTTGATCTAACAGAGTAACTGATAGCAGTAGTAGGCTGTCATCCTCTCTGTGGACCAGCACTACAAGGGAATGGGGACACTTTCACAGATATTTGCTGATAGCAAGGGAAATGGTACGTCTCAGGAATCTTGGGTACCATTCCAGGCTCTGGATGAGTGTTGCTCTAGTGGGCACAGACTCTTTTGCCCATTCCCCACAAGCATGACCGCTTCTGCTCTGTCCCCTCCAACCTGTTCCCCCCCCCCCCCCATCCTCCAGTCAACCAGGCCTGATCTACGGGGGCGAGGGGGGGAAATCGATCTAAGTTACGCAACTTCAGCTATGTGAATAATGTAGCTGAAGTCAACATACACCACTACCTCGATATAACACGACCCGATATAACACGAATTCAGATATAACGCGGTAAAGCAGTGCTCTGGGGGAGGGGAGGGGCTGCACACTCCGGTGGATCAAAGCAAGTTCAATATAATGCGGTTTCACCTATAACGCGGTAAGATTTTTTCGCTCCCGAGGACAGCGTTATATCGAGGTAGAGGTGTACTTAGATCTATTCACCGCAGTATCTTCACTGCACTGAGTCGACTGCTGCCACACCCCCATTGACTCTGCCTGCGCCTCTTGCAGCGGTGGAGTACAGGAGTCGACAGGAGAGCGTTCGGGGGTCAATTTATCGCGTCTAGACTAGATGTGATAAATAGACCCCTGCTGGATCGATCACTGCCCGCCGATTCAGCGGGTAGTATAGACATACCCCCATTCATATTGCCTGTCCCCACTGGGTCCCAGTCCAAATCTCCCTCCCCATGCTTCTTTTTCCATATCATTGCCTCTCCCCCAGCTCTTTGATCCATTCTCTTTGCTCAGATAGTCCTGTTGTCCCCCCACATCTTGGCTCCTCATCAGATCTGTCTTCTCTCACCATTCCCTCTGGCCCAGCTGGTTCTCAGTCCCAGTCTCCTTCCGCAGCCAATCCTGTGTGCCCATCCAATCTAATCTGTCCCCCACCTATTGGCTCTTTCCCTGCCTATCTCCCAGTCTCAGTCACCACTCCTAGATCCCAGTTCCAGTTTCCCCCCACATTCCAAGTCCCTGTCTGTTTCCCTTTCACCATCACTCCCACCTCCAGACCAAGTCTCTGCCTCCTCCCCAGGCTCCTTGTCTCAATCTATTCCCTCTACCCCCCTTTCTCTCTCTACTGCAGATCCAGCCCATGTCCCCTCTTCATTCAAATTGGGTAGCTTCCTCCTCCAGGCTTCTTGGGCCCAGTAGTGGGGCTCACTGAGAACTCTAGGGATAAATCCTTGTTCTCAGTTCAAGTGCCTGGACCTAGACCCAGTGCAGCCCAGAGCTGCAACTGTAGATACAGTCCTGCTCAGTTCTGGAATAGAGCATGCCAAATGCAGATGGAATCTTCATGGAATTTTATTGCTAAAATCTAAGATATCTAAAGATAGGCGCTGTACTGAGCGTATGCAAACTGAAGTTTTTAAAAAAGCTTATACCTTGATCAAATTTAGTCAGATTTTTACAGGGATGGAAAAAGGTACACCACTGACACAAAGGCTAGCCCCTGCCAAGTTTCAAGTCTCTCCTCCTCCAAAGCAGAGAAGTGCTAGAGATTTTCCAAGAAAAGGCTGACAAATTTTTAACATGAGCAAAACAACATATTTTTCCCTAGCATCTTTTTCAGAAACAGCTGAACCATTTCAGCTGAAGTCTTCCAAAAAATTCAGACATGCAGCATGAAAAAGTTCAGCCCAAATAATTAAAGTTTGGCAAAGTTAAAAGCAACTGAAACAGGTCTTATAATGGGAGATATCCTGCAAACTTAATAATAGGCATCCCTACCAACCCCCCCCCCCCCATAATATATATTTATAAATGTAATTATTTCTAAAATAAATGGATCTTTTCCCATCTTCAGAGTTATCTGCAGGCATGAACCAAATTTAAGGTGATGGGCATGGACTAGGGGGAAGGATACAAGGGAAGGAATAGGGATGAAGAACAGAGATGGGGAGATACGGAGTGGGATGTAGGGGCCTGGGTTGGGGTAGAAAGCTGAGGACACATATTAGGATCGTTTCTGACAGACTAAAGAATTTGCTGTCATGGTGGGAGAATCAGTTTGGAAGGAGTCTTCAGAAAGAAGCAAAGATGGAGAGTTTGCCTAGTGTCTCTTTTGTTCTTCATTCCTCCACACACCATATTATGAATCATGTGAATATGAAGTGAATTCTGGGCCCATTACCTCCTTTCTGGGCTTCTCTAGTATTGCTGCCATCTTGGACAGGCAGGAGGAGGCCTCCTAATGTCTTATCAATAGGGTCCTCCCATCTGAGGAAAGCTGCAGTAGCTCCAGTTGCTCCTCCTCCTTTTTTTGTCCCATATTTTTAAAGAAGCTGTTCTTCTACCTTTTCCTTTCCTTATTAAAATGAAGTGGTTCAAACTTTCTGTTTCTCCAAATTCCTCATGCGCTCTTGTTTAAAAAAAGCCAATAGCAGCACTTAGGTTGTTCTGTTCTTCCCGCTCAATTCTATGGAAGGAGCCAACGGCTTCCTAACCCCATTCAGATTGTTTTCCCAGCCAAATATTATGCTTATCCTGAACAAGTGGGTGAGCCGTTTTTTCAAGCCCTGACTATATAAGCTTTCATCTTCATATTATTCCACCTGATTTACACTACCCTCATACATCCTTAAAATTTGCTGAAACATATGTTAATATAACCATTTACCTATCTACATACTAATATGTGATAGCTCTCTTCAGCTAAAAATCCCATTTCTTATTCAAGGGATACTTTTTCAATATAATTCTAACACAGACCACAACATTACTCATCACAAAAAAAACACATATGGCAGTTGTGACACGATATAGTTAAAAATACAAACTTGCTAGTCTAAATACACTTACCTAAACCTACAACACCATATAATCAACACATTTCATAACACCAAACAGATCAAGCATTCCAATTCAGTTCATATAAAATGTTTTTTTACTCCACCAACACATCACTTTATGAGAGAACATACAGAACTCTGACATGAATTAATGAACCCTGGAGCTATTCGTCTTTTGAAATCTTTATTACAAATTTCACAATACATAAAAACAGGATGCATCTTACTACCTTTACAGAACAAAACAACGGGCTGAAATTAAGGTTGGGTGGGTGGTGTAAGTTGGGTGGAGAGACAGTGATGAATGCTTATATGGCTGTGGGGAACTGGTTAGATCATGTAACTGTTCATTTCCAGATATTCTAATATTTGGGTATTGTAAAATGTCTAGAATTTTGGTAAAGAAAGCATAATATTGGTTTTGGGTGTCAGCTGAACTCCAATGAAACATACCTTCAACTTCAACCCTTCTTTAAACAATGCTTTCTGTTTGATTTATCCTCTCTCATTGTTAACTGAAACACTTTTAATTTGTAGATACATTTATTATATAATGTGAGAGCAGTATATGACCAATTGTCTGAATACATCATAATACTCCCAATATCCTAGGGTCTAGGAGCACTCTTCATCCCTGGAGTATTTCTGTGTAACAACAATTAAAGTCTTACCCAAGTCCCTAAAGAGAAGCATTTTGTGTTGCTTTAGAGCAGTCTTCTCCAACTTAGTCCAGGGGGAGCCATGTTCACTCCTCCTCTGACAGAGAATGTTTCCAATGATGCAGCACTGCTATAGATCGACTGTAAGTGTCTCAGCTGTACAGTCCATGGGCCTAGTATTAAAGAACATGCAGGTCTGTTACTCCTATGGACAGCTCTGTAGCACCTGGAATGATCTGGTTTCACAGCAATCCAGAAGAGTGTGGTGAACTCATTTTAATGAATTCCTTTTCCTTTGATGAGCTTTGTCCAGGTCCTGGCCCTCCTGCTACAAGGGGAAACCCTTCTTTTAGGATATGATTAGCACTTCTCAGGCACAGAGCATGTCCAGGCCACAGAGCCAGGTTCTGCACTTATAGAGCAGCAGAGTTAAGATTTGGCCATACATGCTTACAGTGTAGTCATGGACCCAAATATAATATTTCATAGTCATCCTTAGCGATCTACAGTCTTGAGTAACCAAGAACTTTCAGAAACAGTTGCCTGCACTCAATAATGGTTGATAGAAAATCTCATGGAAAATGCTACTAAGTATTTTTCTGATTTGTTACATATTGATTGTTGTTCAATATTGAAGTATTTTAAATGGTCAGAAAAGTTATTTTGTACACAGTGCACCTTGGTACTGCCCATATTTACTTCTCGTGTGTCTTGTTATTTATTTAGTTGATTGACAAAATCAAGTTTAATACTACTGTGAGTGTTGAAGACCTAATGCTAATGGGAGGAGTTAGGCAGGGGCAGGAATTGAGGTTAGGACAAGCTGGGACTTTATTGGTCTTGTATCATCATGAACAAAATGCTCAACCTGTTTCTGATTCCAGACTTTCTAATGGTGACGATGTACCTGGCTAAAAAGCCCATTCTGTAGCAGGATTTTCACACATAGGGTTGAGCTTGTACTACTGGCAGTTAGCACAATCTTGTTTAGAGCTGTATCATTAATGGACTATAAATATAGAACTCTAATAATTTCTACAGTGTCAATTTTCTGACCACATTCACACTTTAAAGAGCCACTGAAACATTAAATCCACCACTCAGCTGCTTATTTTCTCTTCTTGTGTATATTCATTAAGCAAGCCACATACTAAGTGGTCATTTGGAGCATTATCTACAAAATTCCATAATTTACTATGAGCCAAAACATTTATAAGTTCTGCTATAAAAAAGAAACATTTTAAACTTCCTTTAGATCACTGAGGTAATATTTAAAATGCTCTGCATGATTAATGAACAATAGAATGTAGGAATAAAGAACTGAATTAGCCCAAGTACTCCCAAATACAGTAACTGTGAGTTACCAAAGCTTTCTTTAGTATTTTTTTCCTTATAGGTGAAGGAATCTCTGTAGGAATTAAAAAATACTATGCTAATATGCAGTTTTTTAAAGAGAAAATACATCTTGAATATTAGATATATTTCTAATTCATTTAAATTATAATTCTTAACAAGAGTTTGCAATTCTAAATATGTTTGAAATCTTTCTTGTCTATTTTTAGCGTTATACACATTTAACTAAACATAAATACAGAAGCTTATCACACTTTCAGTATAGCATATTTTCATTAGTTGTACTGCTAAACATGTAAAAACATGTTACAGGTTACAAAACAGCAATAGATTTCAACCGCAGGCAAAGTAATCTCAGATTAAAACTGGCATCAACACTACACAACTGACTCTTCTACAAAGCAGCACTCAGATGATTATTAGCTGCAGCAAAGAAGGAAAAATAAAGTGGGAGAGAAGATTTTAGAAAAACATCTACATTATTAGTCTCTTTGGCCTTGGCTACCCTTGGGGATTCACAGCGCTGCCGTGGCAGTGCTGTGAAGCGCGAGTGTAGTCACGCCGCGCTGCGAGAGCTCTCTCGCAGTGCTGCAAGTACTCCACCTCTCCGAGGGGAATAGCTTGCAGCGCTGCAGGCGCTGATTACACTGGCGCTTTACAGCGCTGCGCTCGGGGGGGTGCGTTTTCACACCCCTGAGCGCAGCAAGTTGCAGTGCTGTACAGTGCCAATGTAGCCAAGGCCTTTGTACCATGGAAGATCCTGATTTCTACGATCCTTCAGTTTTATTCTTCTCGCTTTTTATAAGACCAATGCTGCACCACTGAAGTCAATGTGAGTTTTGCCATTGATATCAATGGGAGCAGGACTGGACTCCAAGAGGAGTACTGCCTATTTTAGACTGAAATTTGCTGCTATTCCACATGAACTTAATACTACCGCTTTTTACAAATGTAAATTATTACACTTTGATAAAACCCCATATATGTAAAAAAACAAGAGAAAATATTACAGCTACAGTTTGGATAAACAAAATAAAAAAATACTGTGAGAGATATGGAATAGATCACAGCCCCCAGATTTAACAGTCATAAAACTAGCCTGTGCTATACCATTAAAGTATATGAATTTCCTGTCAGTTCTGGGAACTGTGGATATTACCCATCTGATGCAGATATTTTGCTTAAGGTATAAAATAAAAATCACTATTTGAAAACTTTTTAAATATGCTATTAAAATGTGATTTTAAAATATCTTATTTTGAATGAGATGGCAAAATCCCAAGAAACAAACTAAGATTTTTTAAAAAATAAAATGTACTTTACAGTGTATTCTAAACATCCAAGTTACAGACCTATTCCCATAAACCTATGCACATGGAAGTCGGGTCAATCTCAAATGGGTTTCCATGTTATACCAGCAGGATCTTATTAAGAGGGATAAGGCAAAGATGCCACATTTATTGTAAATATAATGGTAAAGCAAAAGATAAAAGTAAACAACGTTGTTTTGACTACTTATTCCTATCACTACTTATTCCTTAAACACACACACAACATATATATATATATAGAAATTCATTCACACAATCATTCATTTAAGTTCTGTATAGGTGTTATAGTTAACTGCCTAGAAGTTGCTCATGCCAAGTTACTGGCCAGGTATCTTGGTCATGAGGATGGAGCCGAGTCTGTGTCAGGTAGCAGAACCAGAGACTCAAAGTCATCAGTCTTGAGAGTCCATTCTTATAGGCACATTCCTGGTGGCTCCAAACTGTCCAAAGTTTGTGTTTCTCATCCTTCCAGGTGATTGGGTGGATCCCAGTTTACCCTCCGGGGGTTGTATGGTCATCCACTTGACACATTCTTCGGCAGATGGATACTCCCTTTCTAGGCTGGCACCTCCCTAACCATTCATGTATATCAAGGGGGAGGGATAGCTCAGTGGTTTGAGCATTGGCCTGCTAAACCCAGGGTTGTGAGTTCAATCCTTGAGGGGGCCACTTAGGGATCTGGAGCAAAATCAATACTTGGTCCTGCTAGTGAAGGCAGGGGGCTGGACTCGATGACCTTTCAAGGTCCCTTCCAGTTCTAGGAGATGGGATATCTCCATTAATTTATTTAATTTAAGCATTCATCAGCATACATTCCATATCTTAACCATATTTTAATTTAATGTCTCCACCACTTTCAGGGTGTGTGCGAATTCATTTGAGACTCCCGGCTCTTTAATCACAGAGGGTGGGGGTCTGTCCTAGGAGGCGTTGCTATTACAATGAAGTGAAAGTCACTTAACGGCTTATAGTGTTTGTTTACATTGTATCAATTACTTCAAGAACAAAGTCAATTAACTTGTTTGTAAGTTTTACATAGTAATAAAGTATCTTTCACAGGATAGATACAACCAATGGTTTCTACAGACAGTAGCTTACGGGTTTTAACAGAAGACCCAAGAGATTTTTGTACTTGGTGAAACTGTTGGATTTTAAAGTGTGGGGGACAAATTATGAGGGGGTCACTGTCACTTGGGGGAATCACTGTTAGTACTTTCTTTAATATCCCTACATCCATGTGTGGAAGACGCGCTGGTTTGGCTCTATGCTTACAAAGACATATAATGTTGGCATTTTAAAATAATGTTTTGTTACTTAACTCACAAAATAACTGAATCCAAATGAACACAGAGTTCAGAGAGTTCACATATTTTAATAAATTCTATTTAAGGAGTGGGCAATTAAAACTGGAGAAAAGAATGCAACCCAAATATGCACGGACATTGATTATTCTTCTGATTCATTCAACAATTTTTACAGCCTTGAATATTAAGCACTTTTTCACCCTCGTATAATGTGCACTGGGATCACACAAAAACTGCTCAAAATGACTAGGCCATACACTTTTGAAAATTTACTTTGTCATGTCTCTTTCTCCATTCCAGACGTGCCCCACAACTGTTACTTGGCTTGTTCAGATAGCATGTCAGGTAAAGTTTTAATACAAAAAAATCTTACCCACAAAATTCAACAGTATTAAATAAGAAAGAGATTCAAGGAAATAGGTTAGTGTGTTCATCTTGAACACTACAATGGTATTTTCCAGAAACTTCCAGGGTGGAATGTATTTGACAATAAGATGTTCCTTCCACAGCAAAGGCAGGTATATTTCTTTGATTCCTCTTTAGGCAACACCAGTCACTTAGAAATATTTATGCATGAGTTCTAGGCACGTTAACAGCAATTAAATTTACAATCAATTAAAATTTATGTCTTTAAATTTATAAAAATTTCTATACGAACCCATCCTATGCTCTGGGCACCTATCCCATAAATGTAAAACACACATAATATAATACAAAAATACTTCCCGGAAATATAAACGCTCCTAACCCTCAAGCAACCTCCTTTTCAACAGCCTGTGAAAAACTTCTGTATACAGATTACATAGTGTCTTCCAAATCACAACAACAACAACATTCTTTATATAAAGTGGGAGAGGGGGAAAGTATTCCCATTTAGTCTACAGAATGGGAAATTGTCCTTTGTTACTGAAAGACAAATACTGCTTGATCAACTTTATCTAGTATGTTTGGGTATTTTTTTGTTTATGTTTGGTTTAGTACATACAGTATATGAAAAAGTTTCATTTTAAAAGTTGGTCAGGGACAGTGGCTTGCTGTCTACTGCACAATAAGTAAATCTGATTGTCTCTCTCAGTCCTTATAGAATGATAGAAATGCAGGGCTGGAAGGGACCTTGAGAAGTCATCTAGTCCAGTCATCTGAGTCAGGATTGACCATACCTGACAGATATTTGTCTCATAAACTGGTTGCCCTCAGACATCCCTCATAAGTAGGCCTACCAGAATTCATTTTTTATAATTTTGATGGGTAATATCAATTTTTATCAATTTAAATATTCAGTTGTGGGAAATTATGGGCGGGGGTCAGAATAATTATTTAAAGACAGTCAACGTTGAGATTCAAAGTTTCATAACTGTTAAAACACAAATTATCAGCATGTGTCAAAATATTCAAAATAAATATCCTTAAATCAAACTCAAATAAGACCTCAAGCAGCATTTTTCTTATTTTATCTATCTGTAAATTTATCAATGGAAATATTTGTCATCCCTTTATATGTATGCCAAAATTGACATTTACTGAAAGTTACTGATAGAAATCTCATCTTTTGAGCCTACTCAAAATACTCCTCCTCAGCCTTCCTTCCCCAACACACACAAACATGTTCATTTTAATATTCAGCTTTTCCTCCTAGTTCCTTTCTCCTTTTTTAGGGCTGATGGGCAGGTTGCACCATTGTAATTTGGCACTGATAGATTTCTGTTAAATGTTAGTAGAATTTAGTATGGCATGTTTGGGGCACCAATCTATCAAGGGTGATATGGGTGTTGTGCAGAGAATTCTGTAATCTTCTTTAAGGGTCTCATTCCTGAAGGTGTTCAGCACTCAGTCAATGAGACTACTTAGTTCTCCAAGGTAAACGTATGCTTTAAGTGCTTTCTTAGATTGGAGCAGAATCCTCAGGACCTCACAGGATCAAACACTTATCTTCAGAACAGATTCTCTCTCTCTATATATATGGCTATAGATATAGGCTTTCTATGTAGTTACAAATGACTACTATTAAAAATAACTAAATAAAAAGTTAAATGGGGGAGGAGAAAAAACAGTTGCTAATAGTTTTACAATGTCATAGTTTTGGACCAATTGGATGTTTCATTTTGTTCCCTCCTTAACCCCTTCATGTCATGACTTCATGCATGCCCAGGGTCATGGCTTTGCAAAGCAGGCCCATTATTTTCAAGTAGATTGCACTACAGCTCAGGACTGGGCATGCACAGCAATTATTCTTAGGAATGCAAAGTGTTAAATCTTCCTTTTAAAAAGCCTTGGGGGAACTCCAAGAGCATCAAGCCAGTAAAAAACCTAAAAATTATGTAGCAGCAATTTGCAGCAAACCTGTTCCTATATCAGATTAGGACAGTGACTCAGTGGAAGTTTTTATACTGCATAGCTAATCAAGGTGGCAGAGTAACTGCTTGTTCATAGTAAAAATAATAATAATCTCCACTCCCAAATATTTGTGTTCATTTTCAAGAAGCAGGAAAGGCTGTTTTCGACCCCTCTCTCTTTGTTCAAAGGTGGCCAGAGAGAGCAAATGCTTTGCAAGCAAATGTCTGTGTATGAATAACATCCCTGACTTTGCCATGCCACTGTTTCCATGTAACCTCTGTTCCACTCTAAAAAGCAAAGGCTGCTTGCCACTTCCCATGCATATATATATATATATAAAAACCCCACATCAAACTGTTGGACAAAAACTGCAAGTAAATCTATGGGTTCTTCTTGTCCCCCCTCAGCTTGCTCAGACCGAGCTGCTGAGGACAATCTAATGCGCCATTGCTAACAAGTTGATGCACACACACACACACACCCCTTCTCTGTGCATGAAAGAGACAGGGCATGGCGAGTGGTTGCTGCTGTTTTAATAGAGAAAATGCTGGCGGAAGGTGAACGTACCGCGCACAGGGTAAGTTTGATGTTGACAAACTTCTTGTGGCAGCGAGACTGTGTCAGCACAACTTCCAGGAGAACGAGAGAGCGGCTCTTGCAGGGACGGCGGGAGGCGGCCCCGGGGACGGAACAGCAAATGCTATTCAGCCCGAGCAGTTTCAAGCCGCCCATGCTGGGGAATTACTGTAGTCTAGCTACGGCTCTTAGCACTGGCGCTGGATGTGTGTGTGCGCGTTGGGGGGCGGGGGGAGGCTGCAGGCAAGGGAGCCGAGTGGGGAGCTTTCAAGTTACTTTGCTCCATCCTGCCTGCGCACAGCAGAGGCAGGCAGGCTGCGTGTGAAGTGCGAGCAGCGCCTCCCCTGCTGCGTTGGGCTGCTGCCCCTTGGGTCACCCAACTTCTCCGCGCCCGAAAACTCCCTCTTTGTTTCCGAATGGGACTCTCCAAAAATGTAGTCTCGGGCAGACTGACAGCCGGGGTCAAGAAACAGCTGTTGGAGTTAATGTTTCTTCCTCCCACTTCGTCTGATGGCTGTGCCCTGCCAAGACAAAGTGAGAGAGCGCACTGCTACCTTCCTCAGACAGCCTGGCTGCTAGCAACACGAGATTGCTTTGCTTCAGCACACACAATCTGATCCAAAAGGCAACTGCAGCCTGGATCGTGCCTTTCGTTTGCTGATATGAGTTTACAGGATTTGTGCATGGGGTGGGAGGGACACATGCAGGAAATTGTTCAAATTATTTTGTATCTTTTTTTTCCACCTCCAACAATCTGACAGGCACAGGAGAAATTGCATTTGTTTGCAAGGGCTGATTCACACTGCAGATCATTATCCAAAGAAGGCTGCCAAAAAGTCAGCTTGTTTTTTAGCGACTGGCCTGCCCAAGCTGCAAAGTTCACGTCCAAATCCTGATCCAAACTACACCAAAGTTTGGGGATGCTCAGATCCAGGCTTTTGGATTGGCTCTTCTCCAATTGTCATTCTCTGACCCAGCCTGAGCTACCGACATTCCATGCTACTCTCTACAGCTCAGGCCACTTCTTGCCATTCCCAGCCATGCTCTCTGCAGGCTGCTCTTTCCAGGTGGGGCAAACCCACTCCTCATGCTGCTCTCTGTGGCTCAGGCCATCCATTCCATTTCTATCTTAATCTAACTCTTCCCATCACTCTCAAGGCCAGGCCTCTTGTTGCACTGGACAGGTATCATTAACTGCCATGTCTTGACGTATCAGTCCTCATCCTCAAAGGAAACCTGCACACCACTTTCAAAAGATGAGCCTGGGAGCTTAAATTCATAACTTTACTAGACACTAAAAATCATAGACTGAATAGAGACACTGGATTTATGGCTTATTACAACAATCTATAACCCACTAACAACCCACCCCACTCCCAGCTGCTTCTCCCCCTTTCCGCTCTATGACTGGAGGAGTGTTAATCGGCCACTTCACCTTGAATGGTTCCTTAAAATATGTGTTAACTATTAATGCTTAACAATCTGTTCCATTTTGTATTTACCTATGACACTCTGAGGGCTTGTCTACACTGGCACTTTATAGCGCTGCAACTTTCTCACTCGGGGTGAAAAACACCCCACTGAGCGCACTCACCCCACTGAGTTTCAGCACTGGAAAGCACCAGTGTAGACAATGCATCAGGACTGGGAGCAGCGCTCCCAGTGCTAGTAGCTATGCCCCTCGTGGAGGTGGGTTTTTTAGAGTGCTGGGAGAGCTCTCTCCCAGTGCTCTGCTGCAACTACACAAGCCACGTTAAAGTGCTGCCGCAGCAGCGCTTTAACCTTGCCAGTGTAGACTAGCCCTTAGTACATTTCTCAGACCTGAAGAAGAGCCCTGTGTATGGCTTTGTCTACAATGGAACTTCATCGGCAAAACTTCTGTCATTCAGGGGGGTGTTAAAAAAACATGAGAAAAGTTTTACCAACGAAAAGCACCAGTGCCATTCATTGGGGGTGGAAGTTTTTTGTTGGCAGGAGACCTCTTTTCTGACAAACAGCAGCTACACTGTATGCCTTTTAGTGGCATGGCTGTAGCGGCACAGCTGTGTCACTAGACAAAGCCTCTGTTGGAAAGTTTGTCTCTCACCAACAAAAGAAATCACCTCAGCCACCTTGTCTCTCACTTCATCATCACATCAGTGGGGACATACTGTCCTGACATGTCACTATGTTGCAATACAACTTTATCATGTTGTGATTTTGCATTGATCCTTGCATTTATGTATCTAGAATATTTACTCACTCATCACTGTGAAGAATGGCATAGAAATGCCTGTGTTAAATAAAATAAATACATCATGGATACTGTTGATGTCCTGCAAGCATAGCTTTGCAACAGCCTCAGTAAAATCAGAGCTCTCCAGTAAACCGTACTGCCTCCCTGCAAGCTGAACTATTTCACTTCTTCCCTAGAAAAAAGAACGAGGAGTACTTGTGGCACCTTAGAGACTAACACATTTATTTGGGCATAAGCTTTTGTGGGCTAAAACCCACTTCATCGGATGCATGCAGTGGAAAATACAGTAGGAAGATATATATACACAGAGAACATGAAAACACAGAGAACATTGTGATATATGCCATCATGTGCCAGCAATACTCCTCTGCCATTTACATTGGCCAAACTGGACAGTCTCTATGCAAAAGAATAAATGGACACAAATCAGATGTCAAGAATTATAACATTCAAAAACCAGTTGGAGAACACTTCAACCTCCCTGGTCACTCAATTACAGACCTAAAAGTCGCAATTCTCCAACAAAAAAACTTCAAAAACAGACTCCAATGAGAAACTGCAGAATTGGAATTAATTTGAAAACTGGACACCATTAAATTAGGCCTGAATAAAGACTGGGAAGGGATGGGTCATTACACAAAGTAAAAACTATTTCCCCATGCTAATTTTCCCCCTACTGTTACTGACACCTTCCTGTCAACAGTTTGAAATGGGCCATCCTGATTATCACTACAAAAGTTTTTTCTCCTGCTGATAATAGCCCACCTTAATTGATTAGTTGTTAGAGTAGGTATGGCAACACCCATTTTTTCATGTTCTCTGTGTATATATATCTTCCTACTGTATTTTCCAATGCATGCATCCGATGAAGTGGGTTTTAGTCCACAAAAGCTTATGCCCAAATAAATTTGTTAGTCTCTAAGGTGCCACAAGTACTCCTCGTTCTTTTTGCTGATACAGACTAACACAGCTGCTACTCTGAAACTTCTTCCCTAGTTCCCTCTCAAGGACAGCATCCCACCCAACAAGTACGTTCTTACATTCTGTGTACTCTGCTCTGCTGTCCTTTCCAAACTGGTCTACTCCACTCTTTCATGTATTTTCTGCACATGTCACATCTCCACCATTCACTGCTAATTAATACCTGATTTTTGCTAGCTAAAAATATATCACTTTGATTAGCTACACCCACCCACACAAATCAGAACTAACTCTTGTGCTTTTGAAGGCTACAGGAGGTGAAATCCTGACCCCTTTGAAGTCTATGGCAAAACTCCCATTGACTTCAGTTGGTCAGGATTTCTTTCACCTATGGTACCCCAGAACTGCATTTAACTTCTGTTCCTGAACGTTCATCTCCAATTAGCCTAACTACCTTCCTATTAAGTTTCATGACTCTGAAGTGCCTATGGCTTTTAATATTTGCACTACCTCTGTAGGTGTCCTCTCAGCCAGTCTTTGCTTTTATATGATCTGCAATCTCAGAATGACTAACACCATTATTCCAGCTATCTGGAGACTTCTTATTTCAAATACTCTAGTTGTAATTCATATGTATTGGCTTTTTGAGTCCTACTGCAATCTTCTTTTTTTATGCTAGCAGCTTTCAAGCATTAATCTCTAGAAGATCAAATTTTGCCATTGCTTAAACAACATGGAACTCCATTGGCTTCATAGAGTTGCATGGAGTGTAAGTCAAGGAAAAATTGGGTACATCACAGTTAAAAACTCCTGAAGGACATGAAAAGAAATGACCCAATCCTAAGGCTTAGTGTGACAGCAAAATTATCTGGCACTTCAGAAGTTTGATTTTGGGAATTTGCTTTTCACACCACCCCAGGAAAGGAGCAGCAAAGGTGGGTCCTTCAGGCCAGCCTTGAGGGGCCTCATGGAAGCAGCCAATCAGAGCCCAGCAGGCTCAGATGATAGGAGCTGCAGGGCCACAACAGGTCAGTTCCTGGCTGGGTCCAGAAGGGCAAGGAAGGGTTCTCCTCTCTGGCCACAGGAGCTTAAAGGATAGCCAGAGTTTGGTTCTGGCTCCACTTGCTTAAGCTGGGAGAAAGAGGACCTGAGAACTTGAATCTGAGGTAAGGGGTGAAGATAAGGGGACCCATGGGAAGAGGCCCAGGGAACTAGAAACACATTGAGTGGTATGTGGCTGCTGTTTATTGGGTCCCTGAGTTGGAACCAGAGTGGTAAGCAAATCTGGGTTCCCACTGGTGAAGTGCCTTAAGCCCTGAGAACTGGACAAAGCTTGTTTAGAAGTCTGAGCAAAGGGCTCTATTTAAAGGGTCCAGAGCTGGAGCTGAAGACCCTGGTGAGGATAGATAGACAGTTTGACTCTTTACTATCCTGGAAGGGGTTCATTTGGACTTTGTGACTTGGCCAGAGGGCCAAGCCACTGAAGACCCACCAAGCTAGGTTAACAACCTAAAAGGAGTGCCAGGAATGGGAAAAGGAGTACAGTATTACATGTACCAATCGGAGGTGCTCAAGAGGTGAGTGCCTCCCATTACAGTGTTCTGTAGTCTCCATTTGCACTATGCAAGATAATTTCATGCTTAGGTGCTGTTGTTGGGAGTAGATTGGGAACTTATGTTCTCACTGTCTCATATACAAGAACAAGGGGACAGTCGATTAAACTAAAAGTTGAGAAAGTCAATACAGATAAAAGGAAATACCTTTTTCATACAATACATACTCATTGCCATAATGGAACTCATTGCCACATGAGGTTATTAAGGTCAAGAATTTAACACGATTCAACAAGAGACTGGACGTTACATGGATAACAAGAATACCCAAAACTATAGTAGTTAAAGTTAGCAAAGAGTGTTCAAGAGTTTTAAAACCTCATGCCTCAGGGTTTAAATCATTCTGTAGCTAGCAGGGATTAGGACAGGGGACTCAAACTCAAATGACCACGAGGGCCACATGAGGACTAGTACATTGGCCCAAGGGCCGCATTTACTGACACCTCCCCCCACCCTCGCTGCCCTTGGCCCCGCCCCCACTCCACCCCTTCCATGAGGCCCTGCTCCTGCCCCGTCTCTTCCCACTCCTTCCCTGCTCCCATTCCAACCCCTTCCCTGAAATCCCCACCCCAACTCTGCCCCCTCCCTGCCCCCAGGGGTGTGGCAGGGGCTCAGGGCAGGGAGTTGGGGTGTGGGGTGCAGGAGGGGTGAGGGGTGCGGCAGGGGGTCAGGGTGTGGCAGGGGGCTCAGGGCAGGGGGTTGGGGTACAGGAGGGGTGCGGGGTGCAGCGGGGGGCTCAGGGCAGGGGGTCGGGGTGCAGGGTGCGGCAGGGGGCTCAGGGTAGTGGGTTTGGGTGCAGGAGGGGTTCTGGGTGCAGCAAGGGGTCAGGGTGCAGGGTGCAGCAGGGGGCTCAGGGCAGGGGGTTGGGGTGCAGCAGGGGGATCAGGGCAGGGGGTCAGGGTGCAGGAGGGGTGCAGCAGGGGGCTCAGGGCAGTGGGTTGGGTTGCAGGAGGGGTGCGGGGTGCAGCAGGAGGTCAGGGTGCAGGAGGGATGCAGCAGGGGGTCAGGGTGCAGGAGGGGTGCAGCAGGGGGCTCAGGGCAGTGGGTTGGGGTGCAGGAGGGGAACAGGGTGTGGCAGGGGGGTCAGGGTGCAGGAGGGGTGCAGCAGGGGGTTCGGCTGCAGAAGAGGTTTGGGGGGTGGGCTCCGGCCCAACGCGCACCAGGGGCAGGGCAGGTTCCCTGCCTGCCCTGTCCTGCCCCCGCGCCACTCCGGGAAGCGGAAGGAACCTGGGGAAGGAGGGGCGCAGGGGTGTGTGTGGCTGTTGCTTCAGGCACTGCCCCCAGCAGCTCCCATTGGCCGTGGTTCCCCATTCGTGGCCAATGGGAGCTGCTGGGAGCGGTGCCTGAAGCAACAGTCACACACACCCCTGCGCCCCTCCTTCCCCAGGTTCCGTCGGCTTCCCAGAGCGGCGCGGGGGGCGGGCAGGCAGGCAGGGAGCCTGCCCTGCCCCTGGTGCGCGTCAGGCCGGAGCCGCTCTAAGTAAACGCTGGGAGAGGGCGGGGGGGCTGCGAGGAGCTCGCGGGCTGCAGAAAATAGGCCGCATGCAGCCTCCGGGCCGCGTGTTTGAGACCCCCTGGATTAGGATGAGATCTTCATGGTGGGCAGATCACCCCGTAGCTGCTTATTGTGGGGTTTCTTGCATTTTCCTTTGCAACACAAGGTGCTGGCCACTGTTAAGAAGGACCTGGGGTCTGATCCAGTATGGCTTTTACCCTGATCCTTTGGCTAACCCCTAGCAAAAATAAAGCTTACGTGAGTTGTAAGCGCTGTCCCTGTGAACAGAGGTGAATTTCACCCTTAGGCATGTCATTGTTAATCAAAAACCCATGAAAGATCAAACAACTGTGAGCTGCCAAAGAAAGTATTTTGGTGAAATTTTCAAAAAATACCCAAGTCACTTAGGAGCTTAAGGCCCATTTTTAGTAGCACCTATCTCTCTTGGGATGCCCACTGAGTTTTACTACACTTCGACTCTTCAGTTACATAGATGCTTTTGAAAATTCTACCCTCCTCCATTGAAATATGAGCATTTGTTGAGAATAATTAGTTAATGGTATCAGGGTCACAGCACTATTCTCTTGCACATAATATATTAAATAACTGGTATCTCAGAGGCCCCTGTATGGTAATTGTTGGTAAATGTTGACTTATTCATGGTGACATAAACTGAAAGCTCAGGAAAACAATGACAGCAGCAATTATGCATGTGATCATCACTGGAAATTTCAAAATATTGTTTCAATTATCCCTGAGTACAAAATGAATATCCTTCCAAATGAATATGGTTTGCTTTTATTTTTATAAGAGATGGCAATTATCAGTGTCATTAAAAACATTATTTTGATATTTTACATTAAATTCACTGGGTTCTACTTTAAAATCAAGGCTCTTTTGCTAATTTTAAAGAGACCTTCAGACCCAGGCTTTTGCTGCTCTAGAAACTTCCAGGAACATAAAAACCTTTCCCTGAAAAAATGTGTTAGAAATTTCCCTGAGATGCATCCAAACCTAGTCTCTATCTAAAGGAAAAATTAAATTAGTTAATAAAACTCCTTTTAATATTTGATCAAGAGGAAGGGCTTAAGAGCGGGGCTTATAAGAAGATAAAGATTCTCATACAGCTGATGTTTTAATAGAATCAAAATACACTTGGTTTTCACAAACATCTGGTAGAAAATACGCTTTCACTAGAAGTGGAAAAACTCTAGTAAGTCCCCACACTTCTTGCCAGTATCGTATCTAAATATTTGTAGGGCTTCAATAACTCCAGGGAGTTTTAAGCTAATAAATTATAATATTTTAAAACATTTTCACATTTTTCATGGTTTGTTCCTAACTGGACATTATGTTTAACAAGCATTTCAAGCACCACCTTTCAAGTTAGTCTCAGGAGCAGCCTCCAATTTTTTTAATTTCCTGTGTAGGGTTCTCCATGGTATTGTGGTGAAACTTCATTATGGTAAAGGAGCCTTGAAGATCATCTGTCTTTGCAAATAAGAAAAATGGTAAGTAAGGAACTTTCCCCATCTTTTTAACTGAATTACACAAAGGTCTCTCTCAGTAATTATGATTTCCACTTACTACTGTTACCTTTAGATCATGTGATGGTATTGGTGAGTCCAGAAAATGCCATCAGCTCTGCCATTCCCGGCCATTATTCCAGTGGCGCAGATATTTGACAAGCTGGCTGCATTGTCACAAATTAATTATTGCTGGGTCCTCACAGCTCAGGGCTAGTTGTCCACTTCCTGGCCTCCTTGAATGCACCCTTTCAAGTGTAACCCTATATCTATTTCAGGGTGGAATTCTGCAGTTCTCCCACTCTTGGGTTGCAGTATCCTCTGTATCAATTGTTCTTATCCAAGCAGGTCTGACTAAGTCCTGGCACTTGTGGTTCTTCCCTTTGGGAATCTGTAACCTGTGGTATCCAGTAATCAAACACTCTTGTTAAAACCAAAGTATTGTTTTTTTAATAGTAGAAACAAAGCATTTAGAGAAAAAGCATTTTAAAACAACAGTCTACACATATGTCTGTTTTACCATCCCCTGGTGGTAAACGAGGGAGGCCTAACTTCTTCAGACACCCTGGTGAGGTCTGGTGTCTGGTTGGCTCCTCTCTCTGCACAACTACTCCCATCCTTTCTTGAGAGAATGTTCCTTTTTAAAGCTGCCAGCATTCTTTTGATCTCCTGTGTTTGTGACCCTTTCCTATCCTGGTTCAAGCTAGTTTTGTTGGTTAGTTGGAGAGGAGGTAAAATTGTCAAACCTAGTATCTTGGCATTGTCTTTAACAACTCTCCAGTATTTGTGTAGAGGTGGCTTATCTTAAGCCATTATTTCCTTTGTGCCTTTTTTTTCCCCAGGCAGTTTCTTGTTGCGTTAAACTAACATAATCATACAGAAAACATCTCAATAACCTGGTCAACATTCAGTATTCATAAATTACAGAGCAGCTCCATATCCATCACAATTCATCCAGTGATGGAGCTGCCTGAGTTTGTGATGTTGGATGAATAACAAAAGTTCACTCTGGAGCCAGTTTGATCCCACACACATTTGAGGTATTAACAAATTCAGTTAAACAAATGCAGCTTACTTTTATTTAGTGTAGCTAAATTATTCTCATGTGAATGCTATAGGTCTCTACTACTACTCCTCTTTGACTACAGTCTCATCTAGTAGTGAGTGAAAAATTGATGAACTACAGGCAACCTTGTCAATGACTCGGGCAATAAGCCGATGGAAGTTTCACTGGGAAACAGCAACCTTCACAGGAGTAACTGCCAGCTTATTGCTGATAATAGAAACATATGGCAATAAGCTGAACAGCAGTGTAAAGTACTGAAATAAATTCTAAAGACTACCTAGTGGAATACAAAAGCATGTCAGCTGTTAAGGAATTTCATTTTTAACTGAGTATTTTTTTTCACGGCACTTTAACTTATGTTCACAATGGAGTCAATATTAATGTACATTTAATAGCTGCTGTCTACAAACAACCTGTGGGTTCAACAACATGCACAAAGCACCAACAACTGTTGATATGTGTTATCAATATCTGTCTAACACCCCTGCCTACACAGTATGCAGAAATGATGGGGAATAGTTTATGCTCTGATTAATTTCCTATCAGGATTTCAGTTTCTAAACCATTTTCAGTGACATAGCTAGACTGCTCACTATAGGCCTGATCCAAAGTTAATGGGAAGACTCCCACTGACATAAGTGGGTTTTCGATAAAGCCTCATGGTTCTTCAGTCTTTACTCAGATTTTATTCAGTCAATTCTCCCACTGAAGTCAATGAAATTATTCCCTAATATAATAGAGCACACTGTCAGGAAGATTTTAATGATATTCAGCCTACATTTTCCCTGTCTTAATCTCATCCCATTACTCCTAGTTATACCTCATTATATGACTATTTTCTGTATGACTATTGTCTTCCTTTTGGGGGCCCAATCCTAAATGATGCAAAACTCCCATTGTCTTTGATTATGGAGGCAAGATCAGGCCAGAGTATTTACACACTACAACTGTTCTCATTTCCCTCCTTTTGCATCACTTAGCCAAGCAATTGCTGGATGACTTCTATCTATGGAATGTTTGACGGAGTGGGGACTAGGTAAAGACTTCAGAACTGAGCCTTATGGCAACATTGAAGAAGAGAGAAAATGAAAAGATTAGTCATTATAATGCCAAGGCATACAGCAACAGGAATTTTTAAATAAAATAGCTTTTATAAGATCAAAAGTTATCTTCTTTCCATCCTCACAGCTATATATAAATCCCTAGTAAAATTATTAGATGTAGTTTCTTTCATTAAGAACCCAACAAGTTTTAAATAACTTTATTTAAATAATTTGCAGTGGGCAAGACAAATAGTTACCTGTTTTTTGGCAAACAATCACATGTTGTGTATAGTTTCGCCTTACTGATAGTTGGTCTGGAACGTCTAGCTTACCAGAAGTTGAAAGTTCTTTCTTTTTAACAAGGTACATTTTCTTCCTTGAGAGCTCAGAATTTACTTACAAACAAGATGTCACATGGTATTGATGCTCTCCATACAGATAAACAAACATAATTTTTGCAATTTGCTAGAACTATATTAATTCAGAATGATAAACTTAATTTTAGTGGTTTGGGAACAGCAGTAACGTGCACTTCAGAGTATATTTTTTCCTTCCCATTACTCCAAGCCTCTGTACACTGTTCCAGCAAAATAATTTGAATCCTACTGCAGGGATGGTGTTGTGCCACTCTTCTTTAGTAGGGACAGGTTTTTACCATTGGAGATATCAATGCAAAAAGTAGCTATCTCAACTTTTAACACCTATTTCAAATGACCCATCACCTTTACGATTAGTGCAAGATTTCCCTGTGTTCCCCACACATGCATGCAAGTATCCATCATAGTGTTACATTTGTATCCTTTTTGCTGTTTCTCTTCATTTTTTTCTGTAACTATTCAAATGTCACATATATTCCGATTAAAGTTTTAAAACAACATTTTATTCTGTGATTCATTGTGATTGTCCTTTCTTTGCTCCATCCATTCTTTATCTGAATATTCTGCCCTGAGTCACTTCCTTGCTATGCTGACTTATACTACTTGAGGATCCGGCCATCTGTTCACAGCTCAGACCCATTTCTGTATCTGTCTGAATTCAAACACCCTACATTTGTGAAAATAGATTTTGATCATGAATTCAACCCCCAACTTCAGTTTTTTCAAATTCAGTCAGGGGAGGGAGATGTTGCTCAACCCACTACAGAGTTGAGAAGTTTGATCCATGGTTGTGATTCTTGTACCTCCTAAAATCTGAAAATTAGTGATGGACAACACTTGAGCTGTAGAGGCGTATGAGTTAAAGGTGATCCTAAACTGCTTGTTTTCAGGAAGGAGGATCTTGAAGGGTCCATTTCTTTTTTTAATCTTTTATTCTCTTCCCTTCAATTGCCCCATATGGTAGTGATCTTCCATTTGACCAAGAAGTACTGGATGCAGCTTCTTCCATTCATGAACTAGAGAGGGGTGCTAAACACTCATGTCTCCAAGGTCAATCCAGTGTAATGCAAGAGTACAATGTCCCCTTACCAAGAAATCCAGGGTTAAATTCACTCTTCAGACTTGGATCTCCTATATGTAAAGGACAGTGTTGGCTTGACCTGAAACATCTTTGGCTTAATTGCTGAGCCTGGTACCTGCTCATAGCATTAATAGGAACCTGTGGAGTTAGTCATGATAATCCATTGCACATATATCTTATTAGTTAGTGTCACTACAGAGGTTAATGTCCTGTAATCAAAAATAAGTTTAGTCCCATCCAATTATGATTGGAAAAGCTGTTAGGAAAATGTCCCATTTTTGTAAATCATTGTGTAGGAATACCATTTTTTGAGCTAGCATTATGCAGGTTTCATTGAAAGATAAAAACTAGTATAGCAACATCTCTTGTTTCCATTAATCCTCTCTTCCTCATTGTGTGGGGGCACATCCTCACTCTAGTAGAGAGGTGGCTAATAAGCTCTTCTAGGCTCCACCAGCATTAATCAGACACACCTGTAAGGCTTGGACTGCTCGGAGAGAGGAAGCTTAAAAAGGGAAAGCCCCCCACAAGAAGGGGTAGTGACAAGGGAGAAGACTGCTGTACCTCAGAGGCAGATCAGCAACGAGGAAGACAGTTGCAGAACTTGCCACCTCTGCGATTGCATGGACTAGATATAAAGCAGGGGTTGACCCAAATTAGGGGCTGGAGACAGATCCTAACCCTGATTAAAGACACTATACCTGTAGTTAAGCCAACCCCCAAAGGGTGACCAAAAGGCTTCCTAGAAGACTGATCACGTATGCTTTTTTCCTTTTACTCTGATTTTTCCTCTCTCAGGGGAAGGAGTGGGAAAAGGACCCTTTTGTCTATTTGTTTGTTTGTTTGTTAAGAGAATCCCTTGTGTACCACAGACAGGAGAAGGGCTCCGCAAGCAGCTCAAACCGTGGTCTTGTGTCCAGGGGGGAGAGGGCTACTACACTCATTAATAACTGACCTAGAACAACAGGAGCCACTAGTGAATTCAGGCAAATAAGTCAATCCACTCTTCTAGGCCAAATCGAGTTTACTGCATAGGGCCATACGGTAATACACTAAGCAGCAATATAAGTCTCCAGAGAAACTGTTTATAACCCCACAGACGATGGCTCTACTGCATCTTTCCACTTTCACCTATTTAATCACTCCAGCCCAAATCTAATAACCTGTTCCACATACCCTTAAATTAAAAAAAAAAAAAACTTCTTGGGTTTCTGATCCTGGAAAAATAGCAAAAGGTATATAAAAGGCAAGTATACTATGATACCTATTCTACAAATATATATATCCCAGTATTCATTAGCTCCTGGATTGCCTTTCTAAATCATAGTATTTTTCATACAATTTCATGTATCTCAGCTGTGAAAACAGACTGTGTAACATGAAGGTACAATGGAAAAACAATGCACAAGAGATGTTTAATATGAATGTAGTGCTTAGAAATGTTAATGTTTTCATTGACAACACTGGATTTTTGCAGTGAAAGAGATAATTTGGTATTAAAATTGTTCAACATTTAATTTTGATAACAATAGTCAAATGTGATTTTTCTATTGCTAGTTAATCATAAACTTTAATCATTGCTCTCATTCAGCTGTAGAGTATCTAAATGCTGTAACTGTGCAGAGGGCCCTCACCAGGCATATGCATTGGTTTTGTTGGTTTGGTGTGTGGGTTTGTTTGTTTTTTTCAAGATAACTCTAGTATGAAAGTATGAAATACTATTAAGTTTCAGATATAACATCATTAGTTTTTGTTATATAACATATATTGAAGTGACAGGTTGCATTTGTTTGTGAAATACAATTTTTTATAGACATGTGTCTTGTATACTTCTTTAGAAAGCTGCACTTTAGCAACCTCATCTAAGTGTTCCATGGAAAACTAAAGCTGTGCGGAGTGCAACAGTTCAGGGCAACTGTACCTTTATTGCCTCTCTGTGATCCAGTGACAGCACACACTCTCAGCTCCAAGCTGCTCTGCTTTTACCTCTATTGGGTGGAGATATGCATCTCTGTCCCTCCCTCCCTCCTGACTGGGGTATTTCCAGGCTGCACAATCTCCTGACTATATACTGTTATACCCCCAGCAAAAGACAAACTGCTTTGCTTCTCTCCTCAGAGATGGTACACACTGTAATTGCCACAGGTAGGTTACCACACAGCCCTTTATAAGCAAACACATTTACTCTTAAGGTGAAAGACTCCAGAGAAAACATTAAAAACAGTAGAACGGGGTAGGCAACCTATGGCATGCATGCCGAAGGCGGCACGTCAGCTGACTTTCAGTGGGAATCACGCTGCCCCGGTCCTGGCCACTGGTCCAGGGGGCTCTGCATTTTAATATAATTTTAAATGAAGCTTCTTAAACATTTTAATAACCTTATTTACTTTACATACAACAATAGTTTAGTTATATATTATAGACTTATAGAAAGAGACCTTCTAAAAACGTTGAAATGTATTACTGGCACGCGAAACCTTAAATCAGAGTAACTGAAGACTCAGCACACCACTTCTGAAAGGCTGCCGACCCCTGCAGTAGAAGAACCTCCATGCGTGCTAATAAGCTTACCAGAAATCACTCCAACAAGTGGTCTGGCCAGTGAAAACTCTTCAAGCCCCACCCAGGGATTTTCCAGTGGTTACCAGTTTATCATTCCTTTTGCTCAGAATGAGAACTCAGTCTTATAGGTCCTCAACAGGCCAAAGTCCTTCCAACCCTTCCCTAAGAAGGCCTGTCTGGTTGCTGGATCACAAAGAAGATCCAGAGTCAGTTTTAACTTAGGCTATATATCCAAAAGTCCTTTGTCTGTTGGTCCCTGGAGAATCCAGTTTGAACCACTATATGTGAGCTTCTCTCCAGGGAGCGGTAGCTCTCTACAATGTTAAAACCGGCGTGAATTTGCCTAACCACACCCAGGAGCGGCGCCAGGGTTTTTGCCGCCCTAGGTGGCAGCGCTCCTCCTCTGAGCATTCGGCGGCGGGGGTCCTTCCACTCCGCGTCTTCGGGGCACTTTGGCGGCAGGTCCCGGAGCGAGTGAAGGACCCGCCGCTGAAGATCCGGAGCAGAAGGACCCCTGCCACCGAATTTCTGCCGAGGGCGGCAAAATGCTGCCCCCCAAATCCTGCCGCCCTAGGTGACCGCCTAAGGTTGCCTAGTGGAAGTGCCGGCCCTGACCACACCCCACTGTTCTTAGTTCCTGTAGGTCTGTGGTTCACCTCTCCTGTGGAATTACAATCCCTCAACATTTGCATTTTTAATACAGTGAACTCCTAAAATACTTAAACTTAATTCAATAAGGTCTGTCCAGGATATTGTCTTATCTGTCACAGTGAGTTTTCACCTTTCGAGGAGAAATATTAATTCTCCATAGAGAGTCAATGTCCCTATTGCTCCATGTGCATCTGAACAGATTACAGAGACAAGAGGAAGACTTTTGGTAGGGATCTGTACACATTGTGAGTGCACTAATGTTGAATATCTCATTTCATTTGCGATATGCTGCCCTGAGATTTAATTTCCACAGCTGAATGTACAAATATTAACTTTGACTAGAGTGTCCAAATATTTTAAGACTGCTTGGTATACAGACTGAAAATAATGTAATGAGCATATAAAGTAATTTATGCTGGTGAGTTGAGTCAATTTTTTATGTGTAAAAATTACTACACTTGTTCCTTTAGGTTCCATTCTCTTCTCCATATGCAGGACAGAACAGGGGCTTGTAGGGTTTCCATAGTAAATTAAAAAGGCTATGTAATCTGGGGCACCACAAAGCATACTTTCATGTTTTTAACTTATGGTGCATTTCTCTTAACAGCTGGCAAGTGCCGTGGTACAGATAAGTCTGCAGCACATCATGGGGATCTTTGTGTAAACTGAGGTGAGTGTTAGATTATGCCTTGCATTGTACCACCTTTGATCTATGCATATTTTCCTATTTGATCCCGGCACAGCACATTTAGCCATGTACTAAGGAGTTCTTTCCCCTTTGTCTTTCAAATGCTATTGCATTGGACATTCTCTATCTTTTAAAATGTATGTTTAAAGTTGAATATATGTAATGTCCCCTTAGACTGCTATTTTTCATTTACAAAGATAAGTTTTATATACTGTAAATTTTATTTCGTACCAAAAATATATTATCCTGCAAGCAAATTGAGTCTAATGTTCTCAATGTGCCTGTAATTCTTTTGCAATTGAGTGAAGTGTGAAAATTCATTTGACTGCTCTTAGTGAAAGATAGGAGGGGTGGGAGATGGAAATTGTTTTACTTCTGCCAAGTGAGCACGGAGAAGTACAGATTATGCATGTCACTGTTGGAGGGAGGATGGAGGAAACATGTGCTTCAAAAATGCATCACCAAATTTAAAGGAAAAGAAAAGGACTCAGGACAAATATTTGTTTTTCTCCAGCATTTATTCAGTAAATATCCATTAACACAGAACAAGTTAATCAAAATAAACAAAGAGCTAATTAAGGTTTGAGCTAGTAAAAAAATAGGTTTGGCTTCCAGGCCATAAACATCTCAAAATCAGATATTTCCATGGCTGCTCACAGACTTCTGTAGGATGGAAGCCAACAGTGATTTTTCTGAAATAGACCCAAAAATAAAGCTTCACTTTTGCTATTTGCTTGAAAACACTGCTGCACAAAAAAAAAAAAAAAAAAAAAAAAACCTAGATAGCAGATTTCATAGTAAGTAGTTGGACCTGGTCAGACTTCCAATGAAAATATATGAATTGCAGGAGATGGTGCTGTTGATTTGGTAAATGGTAGTTTGCCTTCTCAGTCAGTACCTTAGCATGGCACTAGAAGGCACTGTGCTGCTAGAGGCGTCCTCTATCAGATGAGGTTTATAACCAAGCTCCTGACCACTTGTAATTATGTAAATGTTCCATGGCACTTTTCACAAGAGGAGTATTAGTCCTGTTATCTTAGTCAAATTTCACCTTGAGTTATCACATTCCTTGCCCTCTTCAGGTGGCAACAGGTCCCACCACTTGGGAGGAGGTGGATGGTGTGAAGCACGAGTTCATACAGATGTTTTCTGGGCATGGTTTGGAGGTGGACCAGCTGCATGGTGTTCAGATTGTATAGGTTGCATGTTGGGGTGGCCAGGGAGGCTCATGAGTCAGGGGTCTGATGACAAGTTCAGAAGGACGTGAGGTGAAAGGCAGGTGGGGAGCACCCTCTTGAAGGACCTGCTTAAGGAAAGCAAGAGAAACAGGAGGAAAGGCTGCCCTTGCGTCCTGAAGCACATGATGGGGGGGACATAGCATGGATAGTCCCATGCTCTGCCCCAGAGTTCCTATGTGATTATAGTGATTATAGTCAAGTTGCTTAAACTGAATTTTTCACAGGTGGGCACTAATTGTGTGTTCATCTTTTTCAAGTTGCCCAACTTGAGTATGACTGAAGTCAATGGGAGCTGTGATTTGAACATATAAAGTTGGCACCTCAAGGGCACCCACATTTTGTGGATAGTTTTGACCTTAATCTCTCTGTGCCTCAGTTCACTATCTGCACTATGAGGGTAATACCACTCCCTCACTTCACAGGGGAGTTGTGAAAATTAATTAATTTATGTTTGAAGCACTCATACTACAGGGATGAGAGTATAGAAAAGCACCTACAGAAATGAATAATTCTGTCTTCAAAGCAGGGTTTGAATAGTGTGCAGTAAATAAGGCCTAGGGCCATACGTTAAACAATGGGGATGAAACAAACTTTTGCAAGTTTCTAATATATATTTGTTGGTATATCACTGAGTCTCATACCGTGAAACTCACATTACTTAGCAGAGCTGGGAACATACTTAAAATGTTTCCACAAGTATTTACTAGGACAGAAAGTTGAATTTGATTTGGCTATGTGTGTGCCCCCTTTTTTTTTGCTTTCTGTAAATATTTTAACTAATAAGTTTACTGACAGGAATGTTTATAGAAACAGTACGTTTTAAGCAAATATTGGTGAATATTTGTGGAAAGTCCATTTTGAACTCAAATATGAGTATTTGCACTGGATGTCTAATTCTACGTTTTACTATATTATCATTCAATGAGGGAGCACCAGTGCTTAAAGTGTAGAGCAAGCCAAAACAACCACCATCACCCCCAGTCCTCTCCCTCCCCCCTCAAACATACAAACAAAAAAACCCCAAACAACCCAAGAAAGAAAGGGTGGGGGGCGGAGAGAAAAATTAAGCTGGTTTGCTAAGAGGCATACTTTAAGCACTATCTTACCAAAGCTGCTGCTCCCAGGTCGACCCCCCTTCCTCCCCACACACACTTTTTTCAGTTCACTTTAAGCACTGGGGAGCACAAATATATAAATGGCATTTTTGTCCAGTCAGAAACTAACGAACAAGCTTGAGAATTCTGAATATTAAGTATTTGCAGCAAACTTTACTTTCTTAAATTTATTATTGTTCCCCTTGGATTCTGCTTCTCACATAAACTAGTGTTAAAATCCACCTGTTTCAAATGTTGCTGTATGTTGCGATTTTGTTGGGTCAATAGAAGGTTACAAGGACATTAGAAACTGTAAAATGTTCAAATTCAAAGAAAACAGAGAACTTTGAACTTGTGTCTTATCACATATCTGAAGGAGATTATTCCCAAACATTTTGGTTTTAAAATCTATTTATTTGTAATTCTTTAATCTACAGGTATATTCCCTCTTATGGCTTTGAAAATTTAAATAGATATTTTGTTTTTTTAAAGTGTCTGTGTTCACCTTTTTAAAAAAAGAGATAACAATTAAGTTTGTGTCTCTATAATATAAACATAATTAACATCCGTGGTTTATGGAATTAATGCTGCCTATGAGGGAAGAGCTTCACAATTAAATCATGGACTTGCTGCTGTGCAGTTTGGAGACGTTAGCTTTGCTTACAAGACAATGGGTTTATACTGTATATTCCATAGATTCTCATTATGTGTTCTGTCAGCAAAATTAAATTAGGCAATCTCACTACTTGCATCATCTCAGTATTAATATTATTTATAAGACAAAATGTTCCTCATGTTATGTTTCCACTCATTATCAGAAATCATTTTCCTCTTGGAGGTTGATATTAAAGTTTATATATGATAACATTACTATTTGTTTTAATATTTTCCAATAAAAACAACTACTGTTTTAGTGACTGATATTTTATTTCCTTTAATATTTAGGCAAGAATTCCATAGAATAGCAATAAAAAGGTAAGTTGTTTACAGCTAAACAGGTGAGGACCTGATTCTGCAGTCTCCGCTCACTTAAGATTCCCATTTCAGCCAATGACCCAAGCAAGCAAATAAGAGGCTAGGGTCCTAGAGGCTTTTATCAGCTTTTTAGCTGTCTGTTCTCTTTTACTGAGAAACTACGTTCTTCCAGTCTGAATTGCCTTTATTTTTAGTAAAGGAAAACAACTAATCAAGAAAGACAAAAGTAAAGTGTCTGTGAAAGAGAAATGGAGAGCAGTGTATCTCTTTTGTAACATATGCTGCATCATCCTCAGCTCTCAAAATGGCAGCTGCCTCTGCAGAAAGCATACTCCTAGAAACTGAAAGATGCAATACCTAGAAAACAACATGCTAAGCATTACCTCGTTACATACAACATGATACCAACTGCAATCTTTCTTTCTCAAGGAATAATTCTAAGGAACAAAAAGCGAATTCACATTACATTTTAGCTAAGTTAAAAAAATGTGCTATTTCAAATGCTAGACCCAGATCTGCAGCCTTTAAACACCCAAACTCAGAATGAAGTCAATGCACAAGTACTGCTTGATTGGTTCCAGTTGTGTAAAATTTGAAATATTTTCACATCCATATCCTTACAAAATCACATATTTTTATTTGTGCATTTCAGAAAAACCAATTTGTTTTATTAATAGTTTACATGAAAATGTCACACTTCCGAGTGTAAAAAATGTTTATCGCCATCATATTGAAGTTCCTTTTAACTGAACTTTGAATTTCACGCCACTCATCAAAGATTTTCAGACAAGTTAAAATTGTTTTAGTTGGCCCTTTTGGTTTAAAAGTCAGTCAACATTTTCATTTTCTGTTTTCAGAGCTTTATAGATAGGCCAGAACTGAGGAGTTTGGAATCAAAGCTCAGGACGGTTTGGATTTGGTGTTTCTTTTCTGGCCATTGTGGATACAGGCCACAATCATGAAGTTCAAATTCACATCAGGATCTGAACTTCATCAAATGCACGGTTTATGTTCTGATCTTGTGTTCCACTTTAGTCAGTCTTTAGTTTATACTTTCAGCTATTGGGCCAAATTCTGCTTTCATTTTGACCCATCAATCCAGTTGACCTTGACTATATTCTTACCATGATTTATTGCCTCATTAGCATTTCAGTGATGTAAATGAGAGTGGAATTTGGTCCTAAATCTTCACTGTAAACAAAAGGGTATATTCACCTCTGAGTGCAAAAGCTGAGAGTATATGCCTCAAAAAAAGAAAAAAAAAAGAATACACAACTAAAACTTGGCAGGCAAGGTCTCAGCCAGAGGGTGGATTTTTTTATTTATTTTTTGGTAAATGTTGAGCTCACTTCTCTGCTTAGATAAGCAGGCACACATTCCCATGTATCTTGTAAAATCAGTAATAGTTCTACACATGCATGTGCAAGTGTGGTGCTGTTTTTACAAGATACACAGCAATTCTCACTCGCATATCTTTCTGATGACAGAAACAAGCCATCGTTTTAAATCTGTTTGGTTTTATTTAAGTTATAGGAATGAGGGGATGGGGAAGAATAGGTGTTTACTGGCTCTGGGTAATTTTTTTGAGCTCCTATCATCCAAAACCAGGTTCCTTTTTTTAAACTAACGGCCCAGTCCTGCATACATGTGTGTTGCGTATGAGAAGGGGTTTGCAAGAAGAGGGCTCTTATTTGGCAAGTGTAAATCCTGGATTTAGAGTCTGATCCAAAGCCCATTGAAGTCACTGGAAAAACTCCCATTAACTTCAGTGTTTTTCGAATCAGGTCCTTAGTGTGGAATTGCAATGTATCACTCTCACTATCCTCAATAAATTTAGACCAAAAAAAAAAACCAACCCAAACCCTGGCCATATATTAACAGTAGCCTGAAGGTTTTAATAAAGATTCATAATATACAAATCCTATTATGTTTAAATGCCCATTTGCAGTATATACCATCTAAGCTGTGAAGTACAATAAGGGACATATTTATTCTGCCCTCATGCTATTTGTAGCTAGGATGTGTGCGTAATTCATATGAGAGACCCACATTACCTGAAATCATTCTGCTCTTACCTACAAAATTGCACCCATCAGGGGGAGAGATAGTTGGCAGAACTTGCCCAAAAGAGCAATTTCCATATATTCTCCTCTTACAAAAATTAGAAAAACAGAGGCTTTTAAGATTTGACTGACCTTGGGCAGCTTATTTTACATGCTGAGCCTAGAACTCACTCAACCATTCCCATCCCAATACCAATAAATTGCAAACTGTAGCAAATAAATTACAAATCCTTAATGGAGCACAGTGGAACCCAGGGTAGTATCACCAAATTTGTGTGATGCTTGGATCAGGGATACAGATTCTGCTTCAACTGAACACATTAGCAAAACTCCCACTGACTTTAATAGTTCAGGATCAGGCCATATGTACAGTATTATAATACTAATGCACAAAAGGATGGAGTTAAGAATTCTGTGCCCACCTTAAATTATAGCTGTTTGGCCTTTGAGTTTATTTTAATGTATGTTCATATTTAATTATTATTAATTGTAGGTGAGAGTGCAGAGTCAAAGAGCAAAAGAATTTTACAATATCTTACATAACCCAGCTGTATTTTTATCATATTAATTGACACAAACTTCTTGCATTTGAGTACAGCGTGGCTTATTTTGTAGAGTTCATCACTGGTGATATTCAAAACAGTGAAACAAAGTGAAGAAGCTGGTGTCAGTTTTTAAAAACAAGCAACCCAGCGAAAGTCTCCCTGTTCCAGGATAAAGTGAAGACGTAAATAGGTCAGAATAGCAAGGAGTAACAAGTGTTCGGTATGAGTAGGCAGGGTTTTTGGCTTTTTAAAATAACATTTAGTAGTAATTGTACTTATGTAGGACCCAATCCCATAATTTCAATGAGACTACACCATGAGTAAGGATTACTCACACAAGTAAAAATTGCAGGATTAGGTCAGGATTAGTTGGAGGATTATGGTTGTTACCTAGACTTTCAAAAAGACAGTTGGTGAGCAAGGGAGAGCCCATGCTTATATGCCTGTGGCCATTACAGAAAAAAAAAATTGGGGTGATATTCTTTGAAAGAGCAGAAAACAATCAGTTGTTTAATAACAGTGCTATCAAGTAGCTGGTATCTTTTCATTTTCTCTTTTTGCTTGAGACAGCTACCCATAAGATCTTACAGAAAAAGCAGTTCTATCACACTACACACGACTAGTAGAAAAGGAAGAATATCTGATGCTGTGTACCTCACCTTGTGGGCGACAGACTGGACATTTTACTATCAATGTTTATACATGAATACACAGAAACTTGTCTTGGTAGGGTTTTTCTAGGTATCTTAATTCTGCTGATGCAAAGTGAGAGTGAAATTACAGGTGCCAGTTTGCAGTGTAGAATGCTGATAAACAACTTACCATTTTGCAGTGGCTGGTCACATCTGGAGTCTTTTGGGATGCAAAAGTACTGGAAGGATTATTGCAAAACTTAAAGACACTTATGTTACCATAACTTTTGTTTTTAATTAGTAGTTTTTACATTTTTCTTTTGGAGTATCTTCTTGCTTATATCATACTTATTTAGTTAAACATCTAATTGACAGCAAAAGCAGGGAATCAGACCTACAGCACTTGTCAGAAAACTTTTCTAGTTTGACCTTAGACTGAGACAGGCTGCTATAAAACCATGGATCAGTGGATTGTGTTTTATTAATTTCAGCATATCATGAAACTCCATAATCTACAGTCCACAAATCTGACCTGTCAGTCATATTAAATTGTCACACAACATTTAATTTGTATACATTATGCATAGTGTGGAAAGGATTCATATCAATTAAAGTGCATTGTGTTCTTCCTCCTTAATTTGTCACAATAGTTTCATAATAGTTCAAAATCAACACACAAAACAGTCCACAGAGTGGACCATGGCAGTGGGAGTACCCTCATCTTCCATTTTGTGATTTTTATATTGTTTTCTCTGGGCCACAATGTGGAGATATTCAGCTTGATTTTATAAATTATTATAGTGCTTTTTCATTATCAAAACCCCCAGACATCCTCTGCTAAAAGGTCCAATCAAAATGCAAGGTATTGTTATTAATTAGTATTTATTTATATTATTTGTCATATCTACTTGATAAAATATGTCTGCAAACACAAAACAGATCAAGAAAGGCTTGATTCTTAATGTTCCTTGTACACAGACACGTTCTGAATTCCTTGCAGAATTTCCATCAGGTCACTGTAGTAATAATTATGCATGTATGCAGTTAATGTTCCCTGACTGCTTCTGATCCTCTGTGTCTGTTCCCTTTCTGTGCTCTCCTGTTGAGATCATACAGCCTGAATATAACATGCTGCAAACTGGTCAGAACTCAAAAGCCTGGCAAATTTATAAGCCCGCCTATGGAAGAAGAGTTTCAATCCCCACAAAATAGAAAAGGAAATGTTAATGCACAGATATTTCTTATATAATTTCATATATATTCATTGTGTTTAAAATGTCTGAAATGGCTTAGTTATATCCCCCACTGTTGTCCAGAAATAATTTCCTGTTACGTCATGCAATGTGTTTCTCATGAGAGTTTACTCTCAGGAATGGGGTGAATTGGGAGTTACCACCCATTAAAATTAGACCAGATTTTGGCCCAGAAATGTTTTTTAGCTAACTAGTCATTATTGATGTTTAGTGTACTTTATTTTTACTATGCTCCTTCATGTATTTATACAAAATATTCATACTGAAACGGAGAGCACTCCAAATCCACCCCTTTGTGGGAACAGGTCTTTCATGAGAATTCTGTGTTTTAAGGATAATTTTTTGCTTAAGTGAAAATGTTGTCAAAGTTGGGTATGACTTTTTTGTGGTGCATTTTCAAATGCTTAGGTTGGGCTGGATGCGGGATCAGGATCATAATCTGTCAACCAAACTCCCACTATTCTCTGATCCATCTATGGTAGTGTCTTATAGAGAAAGTCTAGATTTGTGCTGCTTTTGTTGCTCCTGATTGATACTGTTAAACATCTGTTTGATAACCTTTAGCCCTGTGATTGTGTGCAATTGCACAGCTGGCTCCCATCACATCAGTAATGCTTTCACTACAAACTAATAACAATGGGAAGAGATCCCTGATAGGGACCAAGCCCCAGGTTCTTCCCCTGTGCCATAGGTGCATGCACTTATTGATGCCAACTGTGATGGCCCTGCACTTTGGGGGAGCATAGGATTTGGCACCTACTTGCAAGGTTGAGCACACACCTTTTTAGCTATCAGGGGGTAGCCGTGTTAGTCTGTATCTACAAAACCAACAAGGAGTCTGGTGGCACCTTAAAGACTAACAGATTTATTTGGGCATAAGCTTTCGTGGGTAAAAACCTCACTTCTTCAGATACATAGAGTGAAAGTTACAGATGCAGGCATTATATACTGATACATGGAGAGCAGGGAGTTACTTCGCAAGTGGAGAACCAGTGATGACAGGGCCAATTCAATCAGGGTGGATGTCGTCCACTCCCAATAATAGATGAGGAGGTGTCAATTCCAGGAGAGGAAAAACTGCTTCTGTAATGAGCCAGCCACTCCCAGTCCCTATTCAAGCCCAGATTAATGGTGTTAAATTTGCAAATGAATTTTAGTTCTGCTGTTTCTCTTTGAAGTCTGTTTCTGAAGTTTTTTTGTTCAATAATAGTGACTTTTAAATCTGTAATAGAATGACCAGGGAGATTGAAGTGTTCACTTACTGGCTTTTGTATGTTACCATTCCTAATGTCCGATTTGTGTCCATTTATTCTTTTGCGGAGGGACTGTCCGGTTTGGCCAATGTACATGGCAGAGGGGCATTGCTGGCACATGATGGCATATATAACATTAGTAGATGTGCAGGTGAATGAGCCCTTGATGGTGTGGCTGATGTGGTTGTGTCCTCTGATGGTGCCGCCAGAGTAGATATGGGGACAGAGTAGGCAATGAAGTTTGCTACAGGGATTTTTAGCTGCTCTTGAGGTGCATCCACTTTGTCATGAACTCTGTGCATGGCTTGAGTCCACGTATATCCTCTTTCACTTGTGTGCTTTTATTATAATATCTCAACGTGGTGCCTCATCTGAAGTAAAATGTCCTAAACCTTGATGTTCTGTCATCCTGTCTTCCACCATCTGCTAGACCTAGTCTTCTCTCCACTCCCCTCCTGATTGCTTCCTCCCACCCCTTCTCTCTCAGCACAAGATAACTGTACATAGGACGTGTGTGTGTAAGGAATGTGACTGTATAAATAATTAGTTTTTTTCACTCTGCCTCTCCCATCAAAAAGTTAGTTTTAAATATGGCCTCTCTACCTATTCTGCCTCATCTTGAAAGTTTACATGCACAAAATACTATGCAAATGTGGCTTTTCACATTGTTGCATGGCTAAATGCAGAAATGGCCATGGTCTTGAAAATTCTGCAGCTAAAAACTGTAAAACATATTTAAACCTTTAAAAATGTGAAATATATTCAAATATTAGCTGGTCTAGTTATTTACATATAGATATCCTTTGGTGTTTTATCTTAGCTATCCAGACATAAAGACAAAAGGCCCCAGCTATACCCTTCTTTCAGTTGCTTTCCTGCCTTCCTTTATTTCCATCACCCCAAATGAAATGGAGAAACTTTTGCATTAAATTTCACTAATTAAAAAAAACCTTTATTTTTGAATGAGGCACATATGGTATCTTCATGCAAACAGATCTAAAATAAATAAATAGCCGATCTGCTGTACCTGCTGAGAAATCAAGCATTCCTATCTGTCATGTCTTGTTACCCAACATAACACATGCACATGCTGTAGACAGACATGCTAGCTTGGACATGTAGCATTATGTTCCAATTTTACTTCACCAGGGAGGCTTTCTTGAGTCTGACCCTGATTCTGATGGCAAAGATCCAGAGGTCTTATGACAAAGCACTGGCTCAACAGTGTGCACAAAACTAGCCCTTAGAAAGAGGCATTGACACTCAGCATGCCATCCTTCATTGTCAGCAGGCAGAGTACAACAATTACAAGGATTTACCGTATCCTTAATACTGCTGATTCATTGACAGAAATGGGAATTAAATCATACAATTTTACTGCCATTTGTAGCCCTAGCATCCTGTTGCAAAGACTATAATGATTTTAAAAGACATTTCCATTTGTGGCAGAAAACTGAAAATCATCTAAGAAACCTTCTGACCAAGACAAATTCCCCCTCCCTCCCAAAAAATGTCCTTTTGTGTATTTGGGTGGTGTTTTGTAAGACTGTTATAAAATTAGACGCTTACATACCATAATGATGGGTGTGGTATCAGTGCCAGGTGAAGTAGAGCAGAATAGAAACAGAAGAGAAAAATTAGGGATTGCAGTTAGTCTGGGGAACATCATGGCATGGACTGGTGGATGCACAACTGGATCCTAATGGGTGATCTCTCTGTTGCTGTTTGCTCCAGCAGTTTAGGGAGTGGAAGCCCATGGATTGCACTTGAATGTGGGAGTCCTTCACGATAGCCCAATTCACTATTTCTACTGCATTGGTAAATGATGTACTGAATATGGTCACAAAGAGGGGATGTTTTCTGCAAAGTTTAGAGGTGGTTAGGTTACACAAGAGTTAATGCACAACTAGCCTTTCTCTTCTGGTTTGTATTCTGCTAAGTGCTTCAAGTATGCAGTGTTGTTGTAGCTGTGTAGGTCCCAGGATATTAGAGAGACAGGGTGGGTGAGGTAATATCTTTTATTGGACCAAATTCTGTTGGTGAGAGAGACAAGGTGACCTGAAGAAGAGCTCTGTGGAGCCCGAAAGCTTGTCTCTCTCACTAACAGAAGTTCGTCCAATAAAAGATACTACCTCACCCTCCTTGTCTCTCTAAAAGGCTTAAAGTGACATTTGCCCCAGCACAAAATAACCTCACACACAATTGAACACATTTGGGAGTCTTCCCTCAGAAGGAGCCCAAGCTTGGGGATAAAAAGAATGATATAAATTGACACCCTTAAAATTTCTCCTAGTTGAAACACTTGACTCATTCTAACAGAATTACTGTATTAAGCATAAAAAACCAGCAGAATCTTTCAAACAAACAGAACTTTTTAATTGCGCCCCCGGTATGCCAGGCTTGGAGTGCACTGGCAGTGTTGCATGCAGGAGTCTCTTTGTGCTAAGACTGGCCTACAAGAATATCAAACCTCAACATTTAAAAACTCCTAAAATAAGAAGAGATAATTACAACTGCTCCTGGCTGAAAACAGTGCTCAAGTGCAGAATTGACAAAACATTCCCACATTATGGGAGTTGGCTACAGATATGGGGATTTCTTGTGCACCCAAGAATCACACTAAAATATACCACAGCCCACCTAGTGATAAGCCCCACAAAAGTGTCTCTGATCCTGAAATGCTTCTTGAGAGTTGTTTCAGGTAGTGTAGTTGTATTGGCCTGTGTGGATTGTTTTCAACTTTGTTAAATGGTTGAGAATAGTTTTCAATGGAGCTTAGCAATTCATGTAAAAAAATGTCTTGACTTAGAAAGCAAATTTCAATTCATTGGTGTTTGAGATCCTTTCTGTGAAAACAGAGCATTTGAGTTTCACTGGTTTGAAATACCTGTGAAAAGTGAATCCTAAATTTGATTGCTCGAGTATTGATCAAAAATGAATTTGAATTGTTCATTCAATTATAAAATTTATAGTATTGGTTAGTTACATAAGTCATCCAATGAAAGAACAAAAATTACACCGTGTGACTTATCTAATGTACTATCATGGTGCAAATTTTGAAATTATATGTTTTATTGTAATATTCACAATTCACATTACTTGTTAATATCTTAAAGTAATTCAATCAAGGAACAGAATCATGTTACTTATAAAACCGATCAACAGAGCTCAGGTTTTGAATATTTACAATTAAAGGTTCACTAATAATCTGCAGACCAAGAATTATTGGCTGAAGAAATTTGTAAATAATTCTGAATAATGAATACATTTGAGAATTTTACAATCTGTTTATAAGCAATCCACAAACAGGGGCAAAAAAGTGAAATCGGATGACTAAATTGCTGATTGAAAATTATTTGTTCAGCTCGTTTCAATGAGCTTTTTAAAAAAACACTCCATCTACACTGGTTGGCATCTACCAATACAACTTAGTTACAAGAACTATTTCAGGATCTACATTTTTATAATTTCACTCACTCTATGGCCTCGTGCAGGCTATCTTAGCTGTTTCTGTTCCTCCTTGGTACATTTTATATGTCATACTTATAGTAAAGAATACACGGATAAAGAGGTTAATTAGTGTTTGTATGGTCCTCTGAAGATTAAAAATGCTATATAATTATTATTATTTGTATTATGATAGCTCTTAGGGGGTTCCATTGTGCTAGGCTCTGTACAGACACCGAGAGGGAGACAGTCCCAGCCCTAAAGAATTTGCAATCTAAATAGACAAGACAATAATAGACATACATCGTGTAAGCATAATAAATCAGACATCTATAAATTACATTTACTGTATATGTCACCGGAATTACTTTAAAAAAATTCCCCAAATCATCCTACCTCTTCTCCATTGTCCAGCTACCCCAGCAAGCCAGCAACAGCAGGCTGACCCATATTGCCCTCCTGTCACCCCTCAGAAACAGACCTACTTATTGTTCTCGCTAGCCAGCTGTCCCTGACACCCATTCCCTATTGCTAACCCGAATTAATTCCTACTTCCCCAAAACCTTTAGCCTTATATAAAGTTGAGGTTTGTTTAAAAAAAAAAAAGCACTCTAGCCTAATCAGAAAAATTTTCAACATTTGTCTAGATTTGATTAAAAGTGGCTGAGAATGTAGTCAGTCCTTCCTGGGTGGGGGGAAAAGATGGTGGAATAGTTAGCTCCACATGGTCTCACAAAGTATGAAGTCTTATTGGAATCACTGTGAAAGTTGAGAGAACTGCATCCATTTTACTTGTCGAAGTGGACAAAATGTAAGAAGCCAATCTTAGCAATAATAAACAGTTAAATATATTGGAAAATAAAGGCCTGAACCTGCTGTTCTTTAAACTAAACTCAAACTCAAATGAGCACACTTCAGCTACAAGTCTTGCATTCAGTCACACTCTATAAGCATTGTTTGCAATAGTTTGAAGAAAAACAGCAGGTTCAGGCCCTTTATTTTCCAATACATTTAACTGTTTATAATTGCTAAGATTGTAAACAAATG